>NC_091282.1:879046902-879355563 GCF_032444005.1 Ranitomeya imitator | reverse complement strand
ATCCAGAAGACTGATGAAAATCTGTCCATTTTTTTCATCCACAAGAAAAATCACTGATGTCTGAATGAGGCCAAGGAGTAAGGCCAAATGGAGCAGCAACAATAGGGTTTTGTTGTGGTTATTACACGACCAAAAATATCTTCATTGTGTATTTTTCCTCTGCATGACCCACATTTAAAGGGAATCGGTCACCAGGTTTTTGCTATGGAATCTGAGAGCAGCATAATGTGGAAGAGACCCTGATTGCAGCGATGTGTCACTTACTGGGCTGTGTTTTACTGTTTCACTACAATCAGCATTTTATCAGCAGGAAATTATCATTACATGACAACTTGGCACCTGCAGGGCAGTCCAACCATACTCCCAGCACTGATTAGCAGATCTGTCACTACATGTCGTACACAGAAAACTGTATTGTGGCCGAATTTATACAAAGCTCAACAACTGAGCTCAGCTATATCTGTAGCAGAGAAAACTGTGACTCTCATAACTGCTTCACCCAATAAACTAAGTAATTTGTCACTAAAATCAGGGTCTTAGCACCTATACTGTGCAAAACAACATTAAACTCAACATTAAACTGAAAAATAGCATGGCTGGCACTGTTGGTGTTGCTTTACCCAAGCTTTTATTTTGTGCTTAGTGATCGAGGTGCATTCCTTCTGGGGCTCCAGATCATTTGCTCTTCTGCTGTATTGAAATTCTCTGACCTCGTCTCCCTTCCTGACCTCGGCTCCCTTCCTGACCTCGGCTCCCTTCCTGACCTCGGCTCCCTTCCTAACCTCGGCTCCCTTCCTGACCTCGGCTCCCTTCCTGACCTCGTCTCCCTTCCTGACCTCGTCTCCCTTCCTGACCTCGTCTCCCTTCCTGACCTCGTCTCCCTTCCTGACCTCGTCTCCCTTCCTGACCTCGGCTCCCTTCCTGACCTCGGCTCCCTTCCTGACCTCGGCTCCCTTCCTGACCTCGTCTCCCTTCCTGACCTCGTCTCCCTTCCTGACCTCGTCTCCCTTCCTGACCTCGGCTCCCTTCCTGACCTCGGCTCCCTTCCTGACCTCGGCTCCCTTCCTGACCTCGTCTCCCTTCCTGACCTCGTCTCTCTTCCTGTCCTCGTCTCCCTTCCTGACCTCGTCTCCGTTCCTGACCTCGTCTCCCTTCCTGACCTCGTCTCCCTTCCTGACCTCGTCTCCCTTCCTGACCTCGTCTCCCTTCCTGACCTCGTCTCCCTTCCTGACCTCGTCTCCCTTCCTGACCTCGTCTCCCTTCCTGACCTCGTCTCCCTTCCTGACCTCGTCTCCCTTCCTGTCCTCGTCTCCCTTCCTGACCTCGTCTCCCTTCCTGACCTCGTCTCCCTTCCTGACCTCGTCTCCCTTCCTGACCTCGTCTCTCTTCTTGTCCTCGTCTCCCTTCCTGACCTCGTCTCCCTTCCTGACCTCGTCTCCCTTCCTGACCTCGTCTCCCTTCCTGACCTCGTCTCCCTTCCTGACCTCGTCTCCCTTCCTGACTTCGTCTCCCTTCTTGACCTCGTCTCCCTTAATGACCTCGTCTCCTTTCCTGACCTCGTCTCCCTTCCTGACCTCGTCTCCCTTCCTGACCTCGTCTCCCTGACCTCGTCTCCCTTCCTGACCTCGTCTCCCTTCCTGACCTCGTCTCTCTTCCTGTCCTCGTCTCCCTTCCTGACCTCGTCTCCCTTCCTGACCTCGTCTCCGTTCCTGACCTCGTCTCCGCTCCTGACCTCGTCTCCGCTCCTGACCTCGTCTCCCTTCCTGACCTCGTCTCCCTTCCTGACCTCGGCTCCCTTCCTGACCTCGTCTCCCTTCCTGACCTCGTCTCCCTTCCTGACCTCGTCTCCCTTCCTGACCTCGTCTCCCTTCCTGACCTCGTCTCCCTTCCTGACCTAGTCTCCCTTCCTGACCTAGTCTCCCTTCCTGACCTCGTCTCTCTTCCTGTCCTCGTCTCCCTTCCTGACCTCGTCTCCCTTCCTGACCTCGTCTCCCTTCCTGACCTCGTCTCCCTTCCTGACCTCGTCTCCCTTCCTGACCTCGTCTCCCTTCCTGACCTCGTCTCCCTTCCTGACCTCGTCTCCCTTAATGACCTCGTCTCCTTTCCTGACCTCGTCTCCCTTCCTGACCTCGTCTCCCTTCCTGACCTCGTCTCTCTTCCTGTCCTCGTCTCCCTTCCTGACCTCGTCTCCGTTCCTGACCTCGTCTCCGCTCCTGACCTCGTCTCCGCTCCTGACCTCGTCTCCGCTCCTGACCTCGTCTCCCTGACCTCGTTTCCCTTCCTGACCTCGTCTCCCTTCCTGACCTCGTCTCCCTTCCTGACCTCGTCTCCCTTCCTGACCTCGTCTCCCTTCCTGACCTCGTCTCCCTTCCTGACCTCGTCTCCCTTCCTGACCTCGTCTCACTTCCTGACCTCGTCTCCCTTCCTGACATCGTCTCCCTTCCTGACCTCGTCTCTCTTCCTGTCCTCGTCTCCCTTCCTGACCTCGTCTCCGTTCCTGACCTCGTCTCCGTTCCTGACCTCGTCTCCGCTCCTGACCTCGTCTCCGCTCCTGACCTCGTCTCCCTGACCTCGTCTCCCTTCCTGACCTCGTCTCCCTTCCTGACCTCGTCTCCCTTCCTGACCTCGTCTCCCTTCCTGACCTCGTCTCCCTTCCTGACCTCGTCTCCCTTCCTGACCTCGTCTCCCTTCCTGACCTCGTCTCCCTTAATGACCTCGTCTCCCTTCCTGACCTCGTCTCCCTTCCTGACCTCGTCTCCCTTCCTGACCTCGTCTCCCTTCCTGACCTCGTCTCCCTTCCTGACCTCGTCTCCCTTCCTGACCTCGTCTCCCTTCCTGACCTCGTCTCCTTTCCTGACCTCGTCTCCCTTCCTGACCTAGTCTCCCCTCGTCTCCCTTCCTGACCTAGTCTCCCTTCCTGACCTAGTCTCCCTTCCTGACCTAGTCTCCCTTCCTGACCTAGTCTCCCTTCCTGACCTAGTCTCCCTTCCTGACCTAGTCTCCCTTCCTGACCTCGTCTCCCTTCCTGACCTCGGCTCTCCTTCTGACCTCATTCCTTCCTTGCCTTTCTGATTTATTTGTCTGGTGTATATGGTGCTTCCAGAATGCTGACCCTGGCCCTACTCCCTGAGCGTGCCACTGTCTCACACCTCAGGTACCTGGCCGTGTCACTAGGGGCATAATGGCGGTTACAGAAGGTGTGACTGCGACTGGGCCCGTGTGGGAGGGAGATGTTCACTGACACCAGATCCTACTTCAGGTTGAATCTGCGTCCAGGGAAGCATATTCAGCTGAAGTAAATTGCTGTGCAGGGATCCTACAGGACCACAATTAACAAATGTTTATTATTACACCATGATCAATGAAGTTCGATGATTATAGCTCATCTTTTCTTCTGCAAGCAAACTGTGATAAGAATGGGTCTGTATACTTGATGTAAATAGGGGCCGGGCAGGAGCTGACCATTCTCCCTGAGTTGCATACAGGTAGCGCTGTGAGCAAGCAGTGTGCCGGCCAGGATAACAAATCTCATCTCTGGGACCTTTCAAAAAAATCAATGGAAAGAGTTGGACTATATTTCGGATTAAAGTGTTTTCACTTGAGATGGCAATAAAGAGACTGTGGCAAAGCCGGTTGCTGGGGAAAGTCTTTCTAGTGCTGCAAAGTTGTATAAAGCTGTAAAATACAGTCCTGTCATATAACTTAAGCACCTTGCAATTTGTGAAGGCGTTACCTTGACCCTGTTCAGATATGAAAAGGAATGAAGGCGAGTCCAATGTCATATATAAGTAATAAACCTAGAAGTTGTAAAAAAAAAAGCACAGGTTAAAAAAAATATTTTAAATCAAGGAAACAGAAAGCATTTAAAGTTACACCAAAAATAAGTATAAAAATAATAAAGTTAATTTAAGGGGGCATCTGTTTACAGGGGTTATCCTAAGAATAGTCAATGTTTTACTCAGATCATTCAAAAATATGTATATATACATGTGTGTGTGTGTATGTATATGTGTGAATATATATATATATACCGTATATACAGTTGCATGTGTTAAAATTTGGGCACCCCTGGTCAAAATTACTGTTATTGTGAACAGTTCATTAAGTTAAAGATGAAATTATCTCTAAAAGGCATAAGGTTAAAGCTGACACATTTTCTTTATACTTTAGGCACAAAAAAAATATTTTTTTCATTTGAAAAATGGGATGATGCTAAAGTTTGAGCACCCCTTTGTGCTCAGATATCTTTAACCAAGGTTTCAGATCTTAATTAGCCTGCTAGGGTTATGGCTTGTTCACTATCATCTTTAGGAAAGGCTGGGTGATGCAAATTTCCATGCTTTATTAAAATCCAGCCTCCTCTAACCTTGTGCCAAAAAACAGCAGCTGGTCTTCATGAAAGTGTCATCAGAAGAAAACCTCTCCTGCATCCTCACCTAAAAAACCAGAAGTATGCACAATAACATCTAAACAAGCCCGATACATTTTGGAAACAATGAGGTTAAAGTAGAACTCTTTGGCCACAATGATCAAAGGTATGTGTGGAGAAAAAAGGGCACAGAATTTCAGGAAAAGAACATCTCGTCAACCATTAATGAAGGGGGTGGATCAATTATGCTTTGGGGTTGTGTTGCAGCCAATGGCAAGGAGAACATTTCCCAGGTAGAGGGAAGAATGGATGCAATTCAATTTCAACAAATTCTTGTTGCAAATATAACACCATCTGTAAAAAAGCTGAAGCTGAAAACAGGATAGCTTCTACAAAATGTTAATGATCCTAAACACGTCAAGATCCACATTAAAATACCTTAAAAGGAGCAAGTTGAAGGTTTTACAATGGTCCTCACAGTCCCCTGATCTGAACGTCTTTGAAAATCTTTGGCTAGACCTCAAAACAGTAGTACATGCAAGACCACCCAGAAATATCACAGAACTGGAAGAATTTTTCAAGGAGGAATGGATAAAAATCCCTCAAACAAGAATTGAAAGATCCTTGTCTGGCTACAAAAAGCGTTTACAAGGTGTGATACTTTCAAAAGGGGGTGCTACTAAATATTAACCATGCAGGATTTTTTTCCTACAATACAAAGGAAATGTGTCATCTTTAACTTTGTCTTTTAGAGATCATTTCATCTTCAACTTGCTTAACTGTTTACAATAACAGTAATTTTGACCAGCAGTGCCCAAACTTTTACATGCCACTGTATATGTCCACCATCCTGGTATATATGTACTAGTGATGAGCGAATATAGTCGTTACTCGAGATTTCTCGAGCATGCTTGGGGGTCCTCCGAGTATTTTTTAGTGATCGTAGATTTAGTTTTTCTTTCCGCAGCTGAATGATTTACATCTTTTAGCCAGCATAAGTACATGTGGGGGTCGCCTGGTTGCTAGGGAATCCCCACATGAACTTATGCTGGCTAACAGATGTAAATCATTCAGCTGCGCCAAGAAAAACTAAATCTCCGAGCACTGAAAAATACTCGGAGGACCCCCGAGCATGCTCGAGAAATCTCGAGTAACGAGTATATTCACTCATCACTAATATGTACCTCATTCTGGCCCCATCCTGATATATGTCCTCCATCTTGGTATTTGTGTCCCCCATCCTGGCCCCATCCTGGTATATACAGTGGTGTGAAAAAGTGTTTGCCCCTTCCTGATTTCCTATTCGTTTTCCTGTTTGTCACACTTAAATGTTTCAGATCACCAAACAAATTTAAATATTAGGCAAAGATAACACAAGTAAACACGAGATGCAGTTTTCAAATTTTATTATTATTAAGAAAAAGAAATCCAAACCTACATTGCATTGGGTGAAAAAGTGATTGTCCCCTCCTTTAAAACATAAATTAACTGTGGTTTATCACATCTTTGGGAAGCTGAGTTCAAATTCCCTAGCCACACTCAGGCCTGATTACTGTCATACCTGTTCTCAATCAAGAAATCACTTTACATAGAACCTGCCTGACAAAGTGAAGTAGACCAAAAGCTACTCACAAGCTAGACATGCTGCAATCCAAAGAAATTCTGGAACAAATGAGAAACTAAGTAATTGAGATCTAACAGTCTGGAAAAGGTTATAAAGCCATTTCTAAAGCTTTGGAACTCCAGCAAACCATAGTGAGAGCCATTATCCACAAATGGCAAAAACATGAAACAGAGATGAACTTTACCAGGAGTGGTCAGATGACCAAAATTACCCCAAGAGCGCAGCGACAACTCATTCAAGAGGTCACAAAAGACCCCACAACAGCATCCAAAGAACTGCAGTCCTCATTTGCCTCAGTTAATGTCAGCATTCATGACTCCACCAGAGTTCCAAGACAAGCCACTGCTGAGCAATAAGAACATGAAGACTCGTCTCATTTTTGCCAGAAAACATCTTGATGATCCCCCAAACGTTTGGGAGAATACTCTGTGGAATGACAAGACAAAGGTTGAACATATTTCAAAGTATATGTCCCATTACATCTAGCGTAGAAGTAGCACAGCATTTCAGAAAAGGAACATCATAACAACAGTAAAAAATGGTGGTGGTAGTGTGATGATCTGGGGCTGTTTTGATGCTTCAAGACCTGGAAGACTTGCTGTGGTAAATGCAACCTTGAATTCTGCTGCCTAGTTAAAAATTGTGAAGAAGAATGTCTGGCCATCTGTTTGTAACCTCGAGCTGAAGCGCACTTGGATCATGCAGCAGAAAAATGATCAATAACAAACAAGTAAGTCCACCTCTGAATGGCTTAACAAAAACAAAATTAAGACTTTGGAGTAGCCTAGTCAGTCTTGGCCTTAATCTGTTTGAGAAGCAGTGGCGTGACCTTAAAAAGGCGGTCAATGCTCATAAAGCCTTCAATGTAGCCAAATTACAATAATTCTGTGAAGATGAGTGGGCCAAAAGTCCTCCATAGCACTGTAAAAGACTCATTGACAGTTATCGCAAATGCTTGATTGCAGTTATTGCTACTTAGGGTGGCCCAACCAGTTAATAGGTTTAGGGGCAATCACTTTTTCACACCGGGCTCTTTAGGTTTGGATTTCTTCTTTCATTAATAATAAAGAACTTTATATAAAAACTATATTTATTGCTTATTTGTGTTATCTTTGTCTAATATTTAAATTTGTTTGAATTGAGAGTCCTCAGTGGTTGATACCTTTTAATGGCTAACTTTTAATGGCTGACCAAAGAACGGTGATCTGAAACATTTAAGTGTGACAAACATGCAAAAGAATAGGAAATCAGAAGAAGGCAAAAAATTTTTCTCTTTGCAACAATACACTACAACTGAATGTGCGTCTGAGGTCATACATTCAGTTGAAGTTTGAACTTTGACGTCGGCAGGTCCCTCACACGCACGGACCCAGTTGTGATCGCAGAGGCATTAAAAAACAGCATTAAGCCCCTGCCAGAATTGCTCACACTCCATTTTTCAACTCATAATGCTTGCTAAGCAGCTAGTGCTGCGTAAATGGGTCACTTAAAAGGCACAGTGATGCAGCTAAAAGTTTTCAGGGTAAAGGGGGAGCAATACCTGAACTTTTTGCACCAGGGACTATGAGCCCTACAACTGACATGCTAAGCCTCTGTCGCCAATCTGGGAGCGCTTGTAAAATTACAAAGAAATACTAATTAAGAAAAATACAGACCTTTATGTGGTTTCAGGATCAAACCCCACAAAAATTAGATCTGCTGTCAATTTAATGTCTGTTGATACCTTCGTTTCTTAAAATAGTAAAATTGGTTGCGTATGTATAATATTTTCCTATATAATGAATATCAATTCTCATTTATTAAATTACCAGGGGCTCTCAAACATACAGCTTGCAATTTCTGATGACCTGCTGCCAAGTATGGATTTTAATGAGGGAAATGTGGCCTTTCGCCCTTGGCCAGTGCTAGCCGTTATTATAGTGTTTTTTATGCCACCATTGGCAGCGCGCAACTCCATTCAGGAAGCTCTGCTGCTGCCAATAGTAAGTTGCTGCAAGAAGCCATCTATCATTGTGTAGGATGCATCATGGACTGAGCCAGGGCGAATACCCTGAGAGGTAAGTGATTCTTTTTTTTCTTAACACAGGGGGAGAGCAAGATTGGGGATGGGAGAGATGACATTTATTTGTAATGAATTTGGGGTGGGAGAGAGGACATGGAATTGTAATAAATTGGGTGGGAGCGAGGACCTGGAATTGTTATGAATTGGAAGACATGGGAGAGAGGACATGGAGTAGTAATAAATTTGAAGGGGACATGACATTGGATTGAATTAGGGGTGGGATAGAGGACATGTAATTATGATAAATTGTGAGTGTAGGAGGTGGAAGAGAAGACGTGGAATTGTTATGAATCGAGGGAGAGAAAGGACAAGTAACTAAGGAGTTGGGGGTGCGGGTGGGAGAGAGAACATAAAAAAATTGCAGTGAATTGGGAATGAGAACAGAGGAAAGGGACTTGTATGAGCAGCTTCTTCCTGTAGTGAGCGGTCACATGTTACCGCTCATTACAGTAATGAATATGCGGCTCCACCTCCCATAGAGGGAGATCTTATGGGGTCATAATCAACATTTGTGGAGCATTATACGGGGCAAATATCTGTATGGAGCATCTTATGTGGCCATGTGCAGCATTATATGCGGGCAAATGTCTGTATGGAGCATCTTATGTGGCCATGTGCAGCATTATATGGGGCAAATATCTGTATGGGGCATCTTATGTGGCCATGTGCAGCATTATATGGGGCAAATATCTGTATGGGGCATCTTATGTGGCCATGTGCAGCATGATATGGAGGCAAATATCTGTATGGGGCATCTTATGTGGCCATGTGCAGCATGATATAGGGGCAAATATCTGTATGGGGCATCTTATGTGGCCATGTGCAGCATGATATAGGGGCAAATATCTGTATGGAGCATCTTATGGGGCCATGTGCAGCATTATATGGAGGCAAATATCTGTATGGGGCATCTGTATGGGGCCATGTGCAGCATTATATGGGGCAAATATCTGTATGGAGCATCTTATGGGGCCATAATCCACATTTGTGCAGCATTATATGGGGCATATTTTAATATGGAGCATCTTATGGGGCCATCATAAACTGTATAGAGCATTATATGGGGCTCCTGATTCAATATGGATATTCAAAAACACTTAACCTACTGATGTCTCAATTAATTTTTCTTTTATTGGTATCTATTTTTATTTTTGAAATTTACCAGTAGCTGCTGCATTTTCCACCCTAGGCTTATATTGGAGTCATTAAGTTTTCCCAGTTTTTTGTGGCAAAATTAGGGGGGGGTCGGCTTATACTCGAGTATATATGGTAATTAAAAGGATTGCCCAAGTTTATCACGAAAATCTGCAGTCAGTGTATGTTACTGCAGACTTGTGAATCCTCACATCGTGAGCAGCGAATGGTGTGGGGATTCTCCAGTGCTGGTTACGTGACCTGAAATATGGGATATGTATACTCCCAGCCACATTTTTATTAGATGTGTGCGGCCTTGCTCAATTCACTTGTATTTAGTGAGGCTGTGCTTGTCTATTAGCAATATGGCTGGAAGTATGAATATCGCATACTTGCTATGACTTTACCACTCAGTCTCGCTGCCGGCATTGGAGAATCCTCACAGCGAGCAATGATGGGAGGATTCACAAGTCTGCAGTTACATAAAGTGACCACAGACTTCATGATAAACCTGGACAACCCCCTTTAATTTATATTTTTATTGACCAACAAAAAAAGTAGGTAAAATAGGGGCACAGTGCTGACTAATCAGTTTCTAGTTTGAACGGTGGGTTTCACAGTGGCAAATTTTATACAGTATTACATATCCGTATTCATGGGCGCAGCATGGGAGACTTTACTCTCCATTGCAGTCAAAGTCGCTGTGTTGCCTCAGCCTAAATTTTACAATGCCGCCCACTCCCTAACAGGATTTTTCTAAGTAGTCCAGAACCCATTTTAGTTTGAGACCCCTGTTCTAGAATTTCTATCTGTTAGAAAATGTGGCCAGGGCAGGATTTAGCAGCTGATGTTTGTAGTCTAGACCTCTACTTTAACCACCACCAATAACACCTTATTCACTATAGTGCTGCGGTCAGTTGCCTGGGACATTGGATGATACATTGTCCGATGTCTCTCTTGTAGGTCCTAGAACACTAGGTGAAGGATGACCTTTGGTGGAGACATACTGCACGCTCTATTTTCTGTGATGTCTTCATGGGGTTGATGTCAGATGGGCCAATGCCACTGATTTAGAGATGTCACTGCCTATTAAATTCTTGAGGGAAGTAGTCAGTCATGTTTGATTGGTGGAAATCAGACTTGGATTCTTGTTGATAAGCAAAGTGACAGGTCTATGACATCCCCACCCCATGATACCATAACATTCACTAGCGTCTTAGAGGGTACACCTAAGGCCATGTACCTGGCAACGTTCCCCCATTATAGCGTTACCCGGGATATCATTATCACTTTGCTGTCATAGTGGACAACCGTCAAATCAATGCAAGATATTACACAGTCAATAATATTGGCCATTCCAGAAAAATTGTACAATGATGTAGATCTATTCAGAGACATAGAGCATCAGCTATGCCAACACAAAATGCTGCCTATTCTTTATTTCATTAAATGAACAAAATCTTCTTAGACTTCTATAAGATGTTACCGCAGATGAAAGGGAATTGTTACATTCTAGCATCAAAGACATTCACTGTTTTATTTCTTTACCACATCACAATATCCGGGTTTATGATTGAACTCTACTAAACTAATAGTCCCTCAATGCTTTTTAGCTTTAATTAGAAAGATAACATTTTTATAAGGTCTGATATTTGCATACAAATCAAGCTATTAAAAGGGTTCAGTAAAAGTAGAATATTTTTGGATTTTCCGTGCAGACCAATCAGCTGACTAACCGCGCACCTTTATTTCCCATGACACACAACATAACCCCATTATGCTGTATACAGCTCAGCTATATTACATAGATATATATCTATCTATATTATATATTTACACTGCTGCTAGTTTGCTGTAGAGCTATGTATAAGGTGGACAAAAATATCAATAACTATTTAACCAACATAAATGGCATAGCCATAAATGTATTGCAGAAATGAGTCCCATTAATGAGGCCTGCATGTATCTTGGGAATGAGCTCTAATGCACGCCGCTTCAGAATTTTCATTCATTTTTATGAGAATTTCCGCAACCTCTCCACTGATCGACGGAGCCCATTCTTGCGATATATATCCCATTGGTTGGACCCAAGTCTTATGTCCATTTATTGCATATGTTGTGGATATGCCTTAATTGTATACCCATTTAAAACGATAATTAGAAAATGACCTATTCTTTAACCCCTTAAAGACCAGAGGTATTTTTGGTTTTGCATTTTCGTTTTTCACTCCCATTCTTCCCAGAGCCATAACCTTTTTTATTTTTTGGTCAAAACGACCAAGTGAAGGCTTACTTTTTGCGGGACAAGTGGTACTTTTGAACGACACCATTGGTTTTACCATGTCGTGTACAAGAAAACGGGGAAAAAAAAGTGCAATTCCGCAGTTGTTTTTTGTTTTGCTTTTTTTTTTTTACTGTGTTCACTAAATGCTAAAACTGACCTGCCATTATCATTCTCCAGGTCATTATGAGTTCATAGACACCAAACATGTGTAGGTTCTTTTTATCTAAGTGGCGAAAAAAATTCCAAACTTTGTTAAAGAAAAAAAAAAATTGCGCCACTTTCCAGTACCCCTAGCTTCTCGGGCTGGGTGAGGGCCTATTTTTTGAGGGCTGAGCTGACATTTTTAAGGATTCTATTTTGGTGCAGATACAATATTTTGATTGCCTGTTATTGCGTTTTAATGCAATGTCGAAGCAACCAAAAAAACGTAATTCTGCCATTTTGACTTTTTTCTCGCTATGCCATTTAACGATCAGGTTAATCCTTTTTTTATTGATAGATCAGGCGATTCTGAACGTGGCGACACTAAATACGTGTATGTTTTGTGTTTTTTTTTTAATTGTTTTATTTTGAATGAGGCGAAAGGGAGGTGATTTGAACTTTTATTTTTAAAAATTTTTTTTTTTTTTAATTTCTTACTTTTTGCGTCATTCAATGCTCTCCATGGGAGACTAGAAGCTGCCATAACCTGATCGCCTCTGCTACATACAGGCGATGATCAGGTCGCCTGTATGTAGCAGAATTAGTCACTTGCCATAAGCACCGACCAGCGGGTGGCACTCATAGCAATCCGGCAGTGACCTCTGGTTGTCATGCAAACCCATTGGTGACCCGCGATCACGTGGTGGCTGTCACCGATGGGCGGATTTCCGGCATGTTTGCCTAAAGTACGTTTTAAATGCCGCTGTCAGAGATTGACAGTGGCATTTAATGGGTTAACAGCCACGGGAGGATCGCAATTCCTCCTGCAGCTGTTAGCAGCACATGTCAGCTGTTCAAAGCTGTTTGTATTAACCCATAATGCTTTCTGTTTTGATTCAAAGTGGTTCCTCCAGGTAGAAGGAACCGCGATGGGTACGCCCGTCGAGTGTACGCTAGCAAATTTGTTTTTGGCTGTGTTTGAGAGCAGATACGTTTACATTGATAGCAACCCTTATCTGAAGCACATCAAGCTATATCCTAGATTTGTGGACGTTGTGTTCATAATCTGGGATGGCGGCGACCAGACCTTCCACCAATTTGTTGAGTATTTGGGGAAAGTTAATACTATGAATATGAAATTTACTTTAGTGTTTGGCGGGTTAACATTGGAATTTCTAGTTGTCAGATTAAGTGCCGCTTGCGGTTTTCTTCTCACTGAGATTTTTTGGAAATCCTCAGCCTCAAATTCTCTACTGCACTATGATAGCGCACATCCTCAGTATACTAAGAACTCTATACCATACAGTCAATTTCTAAGAGTTAAACGGGTGAATAGCAGCCAGGAGGGTTACCGGAGGCAGACGGCAGAGCTCTATAATCGGTTCAGGGCTAGGGGTTACCCCAGCTCTGTATTGGATAAAGCTCTGGAAAGAGTAGATAATTCAAGTGAGCAAGCTTGTCGAATCGGTGGAGGTAGGAAAGCCGATAGAATGCACAAAAAGAGGTTTGACTTTAGTTTTGATTATGGGCCCATGGACTCCGTAATCAGAGCAGCAGTCAAAAAGAGCTGGCACATATTGGAAAAAGATCCTGTCCTAACTGAGACGGCCAGTAGGGGTCCCCTATTTGCTGTTCGCCGAGGGAAAAATCTGAAGGATATCCTGGCGCACAATGTTGTCACGACGAAGCAGTCCAACTGGCTGGAAGCAGGGATGCCGCAAGGTAACTTCAGATAGTAACATAGTAACATAGTTAGTAAGGCCGAAAAAAGACATTTGTCCATCCAGTTCAGCCTATATTCCATCATAATAAATCCCCAGATCTACGTCCTTCTACAGAACCTAATTGTATGATACAATATTGTTCTGCTCCAGGAAGACATCCAGGCCTCTCTTGAACCCCTCGACTGAGTTCGCCATCACCACCTCCTCAGGCAAGCAATTCCAGATTCTCACTGCCCTAACAGTAAAGAATCTTCTTCTATGTTGGTGGAAAAACCTTCTCTCCTCCAGGCGCAAAGAATGCCCCCTTGTGCCCGTCACCTTCCTTGGTATAAACAGATCCTCAGCGAGATATTTGTATTGTCCCCTTATATACTTATACATGGTTATTAGATCGCCCCTCAGTCGTCTTTTTTCTAGACTAAATAATCCTAATTTCGCTAATCTATCTGGGTATTGTAGTTCTCCCATCCCCTTTATTAATTTTGTTGCCCTCCTTTGTACTCTCTCTAGTTCCATTATATCCTTCATGAGCACCGGTGCCCAAAACTGGACACAGTACTCCATGTGCGGTCTAACTAGGGATTTGTACAGAGGCAGTATAATGCTCTCATCATGTGTATCCAGACCTCTTTTAATGCACCCCATGATCCTGTTTGCCTTGGCAGCTGCTGCCTGGCACTGGCTGCTCCAGGTAAGTTTATCATTAACTAGGATCCCCAAGTCCTTCTCCCTGTCAGATTTACCCAGTGGTTTCCCATTCAGTGTGTAATGGTGATATTGATTCCTTCTTCCCATGTGTATAACCTTACATTTATCATTGTTAAACCTCATCTGCCACCTTTCAGCCCAAGTTTCCAACTTATCCAGATCCATCTGTAGCAGAATACTATCTTCTCTTGTATTAACTGCTTTACATAGTTTTGTATCATCTGCAAATATCGATATTTTACTGTGTAAACCTTCTACCAGATCATTAATGAATATGTTGAAGAGAACAGGTCCCAATACTGACCCCTGCGGTACCCCACTAGTCACAGCGACCCAGTTAGAGACTATACCATTTATAACCACCCTCTGCTTTCTATCACTAAGCCAGTTACTAACCCATTTACACACAATTTCCCCCAGACCAAGCATTCTCATTTTGTGTACCAACCTCTTGTGCGGCACGGTATCAAACGCTTTGGAAAAATCGAGATATACCACATCCAATGACTCACCGTGGTCTAGCCTATAGCTTACCTCTTCATAAAAACTGATTAGATTGGTTTGACAGGAGCGATTTCTCATAAACCCATGCTGATATGGAGTTAAACAGTTATTCTCATTGAGGTAATCCAGAATAACATCCCTCAGAAACCCTTCAAATATTTTACCAACAATAGAGGTTAGACTTACTGGCTTATAATTTCCAGGTTCACTTTTAGAGCCCTTTTTGAATATTGGCACCACATTTGCTATGCGCCAATCCTGCGGAACAGACCCTGTCGCTATAGAGTCCCTAAAAATAAGAAATAATGGTTTATCTATTAAATTACTTAGTTCACTTAGTACTCGTGGGTGTATGCCATCCGGACCCGGAGATTTATCTATTTTAATCTTATTTAGCCGGTTTCGCACCTCTTCTTGGGTTAGATTGGTGACCCTTAATATAGGGTTTTCATTGTTTCTTGGGATTTCACCTAGCATTTCATTTTCCACCGTGAATACCGTGGAGAAGAAGGTGTTTAATATGTTAGCTTTTTCCTCGTCATCTACAACCATTCTTTCCTCACTATTTTTTAAGGGGCCTACATTTTCAGTTTTTATTCTTTTACTATTGATATAGTTGAAGAACAGTTTGGGATTAGTTTTACTCTCCTTAGAGAGTGCTTCTCTGTTTCCTTTTTGGCAGCTTTAATTAGTTTTTTAGATAAAGTATTTTTCTCCCTATAGTTGTTTAGAGCTTCAATGGTGCCATCCTGCTTTAGTAGTGCAAATGCTTTCTTTTTACTGTTAATTGCCTGTCTTACTTCTTTGTTTAGCCACATTGGGTTTTACCTATTTCTAGTCCTTTTATTCCCACAAGGTATAAACCGCTTACACTGCCTATTTAGGATGTTCTTAAACATTTCCCATTTATTATCTGTATTCTTATTTCTGAGGATATTGTCCCAGTCTACCAGATTAAGGGCATCTCTAAGCTGGTCAAACTTTGCCTTCCTAAAGTTCAGTGTTTTTGTGACTCCCTGACAAGTCCCCCTAGTGAAAGACAGGTGAAACTGTACAATATTGTACAGCTGCATGTACATGTGGCAGCTGCAGTTTTTGCAGTTACCACATGACAGATAAAATAGTCAGGATCGGTTCCCATACTCATCGGGTCCATGATTTCATAACCTGTAAAACTACATACACAGTATATGCACTTTTTTGCCCTTGTGGCTTTTATTATATTGGGAAAATGATTAGACCCCTGTACATTAGGTTTAGAGAGCACTTTAGGTCGTTCAGTACAGGAAAGGGTGTCCCCCGTCTAATCTCCCATATGCTCAATCAACACGGGGGCAATGCGACAGCATTGCGGTTTATTGGTTTAGAAAGGGTTACTTTACCAGCACAGGGTGGTAACCACAACAGATTGCTGCTGAGAACAGAGGGTAAATGGATTATGCGCGTTAATGCCATGAGCCCTTTGGGGTTAAATGAAAAACTAGACATGTCGGTGTTTTTGTGAATATTTGTCTCCCGGAAATAGTTGCCTCTTAGTAACATAACATAGTAACATAGTAACATAGTTAGTAAGGCCGAAAAAAGACATTTGTCCATCCAGTTCAGCCTATATTCCATCATAATAAATCCTCAGATCTACGTCCTTCTACAGAACCTAATAATTGTATGATACAATATTGTTCTGCTCCAGGAAGACATCCAGGCCTCTCTTGAACCCCTCGACTGAGTTCGCCATCACCACCTCCTCAGGCAAGCAATTCCAGATTCTCACCGCCCTAACAGTAAAGAATCCTCTTCTATGTTGGTGGAAAAACCTTCTCTCCTCCAGACGCAAAGAATGCCCCCTTGTGCCCGTCACCTTCCTTGGTATAAACAGATCCTCAGCGAGATATTTGTATTGCCCCCTTATATACTTATACATGGTTATTAGATCGCCCCTCAGTCGTGTTTATTATCCTGTTATTTTGACATTAAGGTGATGTTGGCGATATGTTTTTTTGTAATTGATGTTGTTTTATTTAATTTTAGCTATTTCTTGTTTAACTGTTTTTATTGTAAAGTAGGATGTTTTGACGCTAGGGGTGGGGAGGTAACCTAGCAGCGGATGTAGTTATAATGGTTCCACCCACCTTTAGTCAGCGTCAAGACCAGTGGAAGCGCAACTGCGCAAAACGGCCGTCGTCTTGTGGAAGCCCGTGTTTCCCTGCCTGTCCTGCATTTGACATGATGTCAGAATAAAGTTTGGATTTTATTTGGATGGTGAGTGCCCGCTTTTCTTCTATCTTCATGCAGCGGTGATATATCCAATTATCTACCTATCAGGGGCAAGTAATGTACAAAGTGATATCCTTTTGGAAAGTTTTTAAATAACTGTTTGTATATTAGTTTTAAAGGTATGATTAAACATCAGAATTGCGTAAGCGATATTTACATCTCCTGTGTGTGGATCCTTGCTGGTTAACGGTTTTTAACTTGACAAAATAAACTCCCAGGATTATTTTAATTTTGGCGCTTTACATACATTATCATTGCTATCCACAAATTGAAGAACAATGACTGAACGGCACCAGGGAAACGCACACTCCAGGGCATAGGATCCACGTGAAAACCGGCATGCAGCTCCACGAAATCATGGGTGACTGGTGCGCAGCATATATTGCAATAAGTAGAATATTTGTAATGAAAAGAGATGCGGCACTCACCCCTTTGCTGTGAAGTCGTGATCTTTATTGGATGAAAACAGATTTCACTGAACAAAGTCCATGGGGACGGCAGGTATACAGACGGGTGCGGTGAAAAGAAGGTGAACGACGGTTGTTTCGCGCCGAACGGGTCCAGGTCCAGGCATTCTGCATGAAACGGCCGTCGTCTACCTTCTTTTCACTGCACCCCTCTGTATGCCTGCCGTCCCCATGGACTTTGTTCATTGAAATATTTTTTCGTCCAATAAAGATCACGACTTCAAAGCAAAGGGGTGAGTACCGCATCTCTTTTCATTACAAATTATCATTGCTGTCCCCATTGGGTCTCACAAATTCCCTATCACTATGTCTTTGGAATGTGGAAAGAAACCGGAGAACCCTGAGTAAACCCAACGCAAAGACGGGGAGAACATACAAACTCCTTGCAAATTTTGTCCTTGTTGGGATTTGAACCCAGGACCCCAGGGATGCAAAGCAGCACTGCTAACCACTGCCCCCTGTGTTATATACTGCGTGAGCTGTGCTATGTACTACATGGCTGTGCTATATACTACGTGGGCTGTGCTATATACTACGTGAGCTGTGCTATATACTACGTGAGCTGTGCTATATACTACGAGTATTTTTCAGTGCTCGGAGATTTAGTTTTTCTTGGTGCAGCTGAATGATTTGCATCTGTTAGCCAGCATAAGTTCATGTGGGGATTCCCTAGCAACCAGGCAACCCCCACATGTACTTATGCTGGCTAAAAGATGTAAATCATTCAACTGCGGCAAGAAAAACTAAATCTACGAGCACTAAAAAATACTCGGAGGACCCCCGAGCATGCTCGAGAAATCTCGAGTAACGAGTATATTCGCTCATCACTAGTACATACAGTCATGGCCAAAAGTATTGACACCCCTGCAATTCTGTCAGACAATACTCAGTTTCTTCCTGAAAGTGATTGCAATCACAAATTATTTGGTATTATTTTCTTCATTTAATTTATCTTAAATGAAAAAACACAAAAGAGAATGAAGCAAAAAGCAAAACATTGATCATTTCACACAAAACTCCAAAAATGGGCCAGACAAAAGTATTGGCACCCTGAGCCTAATACTTGGTTGCACAACCTTTAGCCAAAATAACTGCGACCAACCGCTTCCGGTAACCATCAATGAGTTTCTTAAAATGCTCTGCTGGAATTTTAGACCACTCTTCTTTGGCAAACTGCTCCAGGTCCCTGATATTTTAAGTGTGCCTTCACCAAACTGCCATTTTTAGATCTCTCCACATGTGTTCTATGGGATTCAGGTCTGGACTCATTGCTGGCCACCTTAGAAGTCTCCAGTGCTTTCTCTCAAACCATTTTCTAGTGCTTTTTGAAGCGTGTTTTGGGTCATTGTCCTGCTGGAAAACCCATGACCTCTGAGGGAGACCCAGCTTTCTCACACTGGCCCTACATTATGCTGCAAAATTTGTTGGTAGTCTTCAGACTTCATAATGCCATGCACACGGTCAAGCAGTCCAGTGCCAGAGGCAGCAAAGCAACCCCAAAAGATCAGGGAACCTCCGCCATGTTTGACTGTAGGGACCGTGTTCTTTTCTTTGAATGCCTCTATTTTCTCCTGTAAACTCTTATGTTGATGCCTTTGCCCAAAAAGCTCTACTTTTGTCTTATCTGACCAGAGAACATTCTTCCAAAACGTTTTAGGCTTTTTCAGGTAAGTTTTGGCAAACTCCAGCCTGGTTTTTTTATGTCTTGGGGGAAGAAGTGGGGTCTTCCCGGGTCTCCTACCATACAGTCCCTTTTCATTCAGATGCCGACAGATAGTACGGGTTGACACTGTTGTACCCTCAGACTGCAGGGCAGCTTGAACTTGTTTGGATGTTAGTCAAGGTTCTTTATCCAACAACCGCACAATCTTGCGTTGAAATCTCTTGTCAATTTTTCTTTTCCGTCCACATCTATGGAGGTTAGCCACAGTGCCATGGGCTTTACACTTCTTGATGACACTGCGCACGGTAGACACAGGAACATTCAGGTCTTTGGAGATGGACTTGTAGCCTTGAGATTGCTCATGCTTCTTTACAATTTGGTTTATCAAGTCCTCAGACAGTTCTTTGGTCTTCTTTCTTTTCTCCATGCTCAATGTGGTACACACAAGGACACATGACAGAGGTTGAGTCAACTTTAATCCATGTCAACTGGCTGTAAGTGTGATTTAGTTATTGCCAACGCCTGCTAGTTGCCACAGGTAAGTTACAGGTGCTATTAATTACACAAATTAGAGAAGCATCACATGATTTTTCGAACAGTGACAATACTTTTGTTCACTTTTTTATGTTTGGTGCGGAATTATATCCAATTTGGCTTTAGGACAATTCTTTTTGTGTTTTTTCATTTAAGACAAATTAAATGAAGATAATAATACCAAATAATTTGTTTGCAATCATTTTCAGGAAGAAAATTAGTATTATCTGACAGAATTGCAGGGGTGTCAATACTTTTGGCCATGACTGTAGCTGTGCAATATACATGGTTGGGCAATATACTACGTGGCTGTGCTATATTCTACGTGGCTGTGTTATATACTACGTGGGCTGTGCTATATACTACGTGGGCTGTGCTATATACTGCGTGGGCTGTGTTATACACTGCGTGGGCTGTGCTATATACTACGTGTGCTGTTATACACTGCATGGGCTGTGTTATATACTACATGGGCTGTGCTATATACTACGTGGGCTGTGTTATACACTGTGTGGGCTGTGCTATATACTACGTGGGCTGTGCTATATACTACGTGGCTGTGCTATATACTACATGGCCTGTGCTCTATGCTACGTGGGCTGTGTTATATACTATGTGGCCTGTGCTATATACTACATGGCCTGTGCTATATGCTACGTGACTGTCTTCTATGCTATGTGGGCTGTGTTATATGCTACGTGGGCTGTGTTATATGCTACTTGGCTGTGATATATTTCTCTGCTGTATCTGTGCATCATGAATCGTGGTATGTGTTAAAGAGGGGGGCCCACTGAGACTCTTTCACCCAGGGCCCTCAAAAACCTGGAGCCGGCCCTGGCTTCACTGATTGGTCACGCCCGACCAGCCATGAACAATCAGCGACAGGCGCAGTCCGGCCGTGAATTGGCGTGGAATTTGAACCACGCTTCGCTAATTGTCGCGCCCGGCCAGCTGAATCCTGTGTATAAATTGCATTATTCTGAAAACTTCATAAATAAACTACATACATATTCTAGAATACCCAATGCGTTAGAATCGGGCCACCATCTAGTACTTTACATTGGCCATTGTAAAGATCCAGAGAAGTTCCAAAGGTTTCCGTTCTTTTAACATATCAGACTACATATTACATACCTAAATACTCAAATGACCGTATAGTCAAAGTGACTTGCCAGTTAGTTTTTTTTGCAAAATGTTATTTAATAATTTTTCACATGCACATTAAGGCTGCCGTAACACTAGCAGTATTTGGTCAGTATTTTACATCAGTATTTGTAAGCCAAAACCAGGAGTGGAACAAATAGAGGAAATGCATAATAGAAACATATGCACCACTTCTGTATTTATCACCCACTCCTGGTTTTGGCTTATAAATACTGATGTAAAATACTGATCAAATACTGCTAGTGTGACGGCAGCCTAATATGTTCAACACTTTAATTTCACCATAAAACGTGTTCTTGATAGAGCTCCAGTTTGTACAGGAGTCTTTTATTCCCTGTTAGGCAGCTTGTTTGCACAGAACAATGCAGGATATGCTTTAAATTTAGAAGGCTGAAATTTCACCACAGTATCTTATCTAAAAAAAGCTGCACAAGCTGTGTGGGCTGAAAAGGTGAAAATGCTTTGTAAGCATCCATGCTGAGGAAAAAAATGTCACAATTTATACATTGATAATTAAAGCGTGTCTCCAGTTGACATGGAAAATGGAGCAGAAAACCTTACAGAGAATAATTTCTTCATCTTTTGCTCACTGTAAAATTACGTTTTTTAATAAAATATTAAAATCCTGAAACTGTGTGTTAAATAAATAGGAACAAAATTACAAAGGTTTAGTTACCGTACTGTTTAGTACAAATAGAATTAATATACAATTTCACTACAATGATATCACAATGGAGTGAACCGACTATTTATATGGCTAAAAATATCAGTGATATGATCACTTATTGGAGTAATATTTCGCCCAGGTAGCAAAAGAAAAAAGCAGGATGCACTCACCAATCTTCAAAGTAGCAAATTTTATTGAGTCTTCACAATTAAAACTTCATGGCCGGGGGAGAAGAAAAGGAGCTCGTGCGAGCAGGGGAGACGACGGCCTTTTCGCGCGGTCCTTGCGCTTCAACGGGTCTGCTGCAGACCTGGGACACATATATTATTTCATGGTTTTGCACCCGATACCTTTTTTGCCATGGCTGTTGCTGACATGATATAGCTTTCTAGTACCGGCTTTCCTGAAGATTATGGATTTAGTTGGGGCAGTGCCGTCCATATGCTATTTTCTCTCTTTTATTCGGAGTAATATTTGGGCTCACTAATGTTTTGAAGTGATACTCTATATTTGCTCTATTTGTCTTAAGTACACTGCTCAAAAAAATAAAGGGTGCACTTAAACAATAGAATATAACTCCAAGTAAACCAAACATCTGTGAAATCAAACTGTCCACTTAGGAAGCAACACTGTTTAACAATCAATTTCACATGCTGTTGTGCAAATGGAATAGACAACAGATGGAAATTATTGGCAATTATCAAGACACACTCAACAAAGGAGTGGTTCTGCAGGTGAGGACAACAGACCACATCTCAGTACCAATGCTTTCTGGCTGATGTTTTGGTCACTTTTGAATGTTTGCTGTACTTTCACACTCGTGGTAGCATGAGACGGACTCTACAACCCACACAAATGGCTCAGGTAGTGCAGCTCATCCAAGATAGCACATCAATGCGAGCTGTGGCAGGAAAGTTTGCTTTGTCGGTCAGCGTAGTGTCCAGATGCTGGAGGCGCTACCAAGAGACAGGCCAGTACACCAAGAGACATGGAGGGGGCCGAAGGAGGGCAGCAACCGAGCAGCAGGACCGCTACCTCAGTCTTTGTGCAAGGAGGAATAGGAGCAGTGCTGCCAGAGCCCTGAAAAAATGACTTCCAGCAGGCCACATTTGTGCATGTGTCTGCACAAACGGTTAGAAACTGACTCCATGAGGATGGTCTGAGTGCCCAACATCCACAGATGGGGGTTGTACTCATAGCCCAACACCATGCAGGACACTTGGAATTTGCCACAAAACACCAGGATTGGCAAATTCGCCATTGGCGCCCTGTGCTCTTCACAGATGAAAGCAGGATCACACTGAGCACATGTGACAGAGTCTGGAGATGCCGTGGAGAGCGATCTGCTGCCTGCAACATCCTTCAGCATGACCTGTTTGGCAGTGGGTCAGTAATGGTGTGGGGTGGCATTTCTTTGGAGGGCCACACAACCCTCCATGTGCTCGCCAGAGGTAGCCTGACTGCCATTAGGTACCAAGATAAGATCCTCAGACTCCATGTGAGACTATATGCTGGTGTGGTTGGCGCTGGGTTCCTCCTAATGCAGGACAATGGCAGACCTCATGTGGCTGGAGTGTGTCAGCAGTTCCTGCAAGATGAAGGCATTGAAGGCATTGAAGCTATGGACTGGCACGCCCGTTCCCCAGACCTGAATCCGATTGAACACCTCTGGGACATCATGTCTCGCACCATCCACCAATGTCACGTTGCACCACAGACTGTCCAGAAGCTGGTGGATGCTTTAGTCCTGGTCTGGGAGGAGATCCCTCAGAAGACTATCCGTCCCCTGATCAGGAGCATGCCTAGGCATTGTCTGGAGGTCATACAGGCACTTGGTGGCCACACACACTACTGAGCATCATTTCCTTATATTGAAGCATTTCCACTGAAGTTGGATCAGCCTGTAATTTGATTTTTTACTTTGATTTTGAGTATCATTCTGAATTCATACCTCCATGGGAAATTAATTTTGATTTACATTGAGCATTTTTATGTTTTATTCTTCTCAAGGAATTCCTCTATGTAATGAATAAAGACTTTCAACTAGAATATTTAATTCAGAGATATCTAGGATGTGGGATTTTAGTGTTCCCTTTATTTTTTTTGAGCAGTGTATATACCGTACTTGCGCTATAGGCATCTTATATGTAGCACCTGCTTCCATCGTTCTTCTAAGTCTCAATTTGCACTTACAGTCATGGCCAAAAGTATTGACCCCCCTGCAATTCTGTCAGATAATACTCATTTTCTTCCTGAAAATGATTGCAAACACAAATTATTTGATATTATTATCTTCATTTAATTTGTCTTAAATGAAAAAAACACAAAAATAATTGTCCTAAAGCCAAATTGGATATAATTCCACACCAAACATAAAAAAGGGGTGGACAAAAGTATTGGCACTGTTCGAAAAATCATGTGATGCCTCTCTAATTTGTGTAATTAACAGCACCTGTGACTTACCTGTGGCACCTAACAGGTGTTGGCAATAACTAAATCACACTTGCAGCTAGTTGACATGGATTAAAGTTGATTCAACCTCTGTCCTGTGTCCTTGTGTGTACCACATTGAGCATGGAGAAAATAAAGAAGACCAAAGAACTGTCTGAGGACTTCAGAAACCAATTTGTGAGGAAGCATGAGCAATCTCAAGGCTACAAGTCCATCTCCAAAGACCTGAATGTTCCTGTGTCTATCGTGCGCAGTGTCATCAAGAAGTTTAAAGCCCATGGCACTGTGGCTAACCTCCCTAGATGTGGACAGAAAAGAAAAATTGACAAGAGATTTCAATGCAAAATTGTGCGGATGTTGGATAAAGAACCTCGACTAACATCCAAACAAGTTCAAGTCCTGCAGTCCGAGGGTACAACAGTGTCAACCCATACTATCCGTTGGCGTCTGAATGAAAAGGGACTGTATGGTAGAAGACCCCACTTCTTACCCTGAGACATAAAAAAGCCAGGCTGGAGTTTGCCAAAACTTACCTGAAAAAGCCTAAAACATTTTGGAAGAATGTTCTCTGGTCAGATGAGACAAAAGTAGAGCTTTTTGGGCAAAGGCATCAACATAAGAGTTTACAGGAGAAAAAAAGAGGCATTCAAAGAAAAGAACATGGTCCCTACGATCAAACATGGTGGAGGTTCCCTGATGTTTTGGGGTTGCTTTGCTGCCTCTGGCACTTGACTGCTTGACTGTGTGCATGGCATAATGTAGGGCCCAGTGTGAGAAAGCTGGGTCTCCCTCAGAGGTCATGGGTCTTTCAGCAGGACAATGACCCAAAACACACTTCAAAAAGCACTAGAAAATGGCTTGAGAGAAAGCACTGGAGACTTCTAAGGTGGCAAGCAATGAGTCCAGACCTGAATCCCATAGAACACCTGTGGATAGATCTAAAAATGGCAGTTTGGAGAAGGCACCCTTCAAATATCAGGGACCTGGAGCAGTTTGCCAAAGAAGAACGGTCTAAAATTCCAGCAGAGCATTGTAAGAAACTCATTGATGGTTACCGGAAGCGGTTGGTCGCAGTTATTTTGGCTAAAGGTTGTGCAACCAAGTATTAGGCTGAGGGTGCCAATACTTTTGTCTGGCCCATTTTTGGAGTTTTGTGTGAAATGATCAATGTTTTGATTTTTGCTTCATTCTCTTTTGTGTTTTTTCATTTAAGACAAATTAAATGAGGATAATAATACCAAATAATTTGTGATTGCAATCATTTTCAGGAAGAAAATGAGTATTATCTGACAGAATTGCAGGGGTGTCAATACTTTTGGCCATGACTGCATACATTTCCTTCTTCATATGACACAGCCATGTCTGAACTCTTTCCTATGACCTCTTCCTTTGACGCTTACATTGCCTGTGCTGGTTGCACTGGGGGATGCATGTGCAGTCCTGTTTCAAATTAGTTTGGCTGGGATTTGTGGTCTGATACAGACAAGATATCTCTTGTCTTGCTGCAGGCTGCTGACTATTACAATTGGTTCCCTGCTGTGAGCCTTGGGTGAGGCCACTCTCTATTTAAACCCCTAGCAGCTATTTCTAGCTGCCAGGTTTGAGTTATGCCTACCCTCGTTTCCATTCCTATTACTCTGTTCCTGCTCAGCTTGTTTGATTTCTGTTACTGATCTCAGCATCTTCTCATGATCTCAACACATCCTTGTCCTCTGACTTTTACCTCCTGGATAGGACCCAACTTGATGCTTCTTCTTTCTGCTAGTCTGCTCCACTTACCAGCAGCCTTTTTGTCAATAGAAACAAGGGAGCCCAGTATAGGGGTTAAGAGTTGAAGGACAGAGTTCCCCTGGCACCTGCTAAATGGAGTGGCTTGTGCAAAGCATGTCCATTGAAGCCCTATTTAGTATTGCAAACCTTCTTTGGATAGTGACCTTCTACAGTGTGCTTGAGAACGGGATGTGCCTTGAAACCTAGCAGGACCCATATTCTGCTATACACTTTTCTGCTGCTTGATGGCATATGTTCACCACATCACTGACGATTAGTGTTGAGCGATACCTTCCGATATCGGAAAGTATCGGTATCGGTTGGGATCGGCCGATATTCAAAAAATATCGGATATCGCCGATACCGATACCCGATCCCAATGCAAGTCAATGGGACCAAAATATCGGAATTAAAATAAACCCTTTCTTTCCTTGTAGGTTCATTCTACATCAAGGAAAACAACTAAGAATAATGTAGGATGTATTGTGGGAGGTGGCGGAGACATTAAAGGCAATGAGGTTTAGCCCAATCAAATAGAATAGCATGTTTTGGTTTTTTTTAAGACGTTCGGAGTGAAAAAGATATTGAGTATGTAAATTTTTTTTTATTTTGTCAGATATTGATGTTTCACTATTCCACGCCCTTCCCCTTCTTTTTTTTTCTTTTTTTTTTTTTACTTTTCCCACACTTTCATCTTCATCATCATCAGCATCTTTGACATCAACTTCTTCTTCACCTTATTCATCTTCTTCTTCATCTTCTACCTATTTTTTTTTTTATTACATTCTTCATATTCATTTTATTCAACTATTATTATTCTTCCTATTCTACATATTCTTTTTATTCCACTGTTATTATTCTTCCTATTCTACTTCTTCATCATATTCTCATTTGTGACAGGCATTCCTGTAGTTGTTATCTATAAAAGTTGGAAGATTACACCTTCCGTTCTGCCAGTCACAAAAGTTACATTTGTCCGCGTTCAGTTTGGCCTGCAGCATCAGGCTTTATCCAGGGGCACCACGAGGAGGAACGGACTCACCCCCATACACTGCTTAGTCTTCTTCTGCATATAATTTAGATAATATCTTTTGCTCTGATATTAAGTCTTATGCTTAATGTTCTTCTGCTCTTTGTTCTGCAGCCTCTTGTTCTTCTGCTTCTCGGTCTTCCATGTCGTCGTCTCCAGGGTCGTCGTCTCCAGTGTCGTCATCTCCGCCGTCGTCGTCTCAGCCGTCGTCGTCTCCGCCGTCGTCGTCGTCGTCATCGGGGTGGTCTTCCGGGTCGTCGTCGTCGTCATCGGGGTGGTCTTCCGGGTCGTCGACTTTAGGGTCTTCAACTTGGAAATGTAGCAGAAGGTACAAGAAGGCTGAGAAAATGCCAAGAACCAGCTGATGGAACTGGAACTCGGATGGCTACCCGAAGGTTCAAGAGCCTATGGAACTACCGAGGACCAGCTGACGTTACTGGAACCCGGTTACTAAGCAGGAGGTACCCGTGCTAAAAAGCACTACCAAGGACCGCCTGACGTTGGCGGAACTCGGATACCCAGAAGGAGGCACCTAAGCCAAAGGCTCTGCCCGGAACCAGCTGACGGTACTGGAACCAGGATGGGGAGCAGAAGGTACAAGAGCAAAAGACACTGCCGAGAACCAGCTGACGGTACTGGAACCCGGATGGGTAGCCGAAGGTCCAAGAGCCAATGGAACTACCGAGGACCAGCTGACGTTACTGGAACCCGGTTACTAAGCAGGAGGTACCCGTGCCCGAAAGCACTACCAAGGACCACCTGACGTTGGCGGAACTCGGATACCCAGAAGGAGGCACCTAAGCCAAAGGCTCTGCCCGGAACCAGCTGACGGTACTGGAACCAGGATGGGGAGCAGAAGGTACAAGAGCAAAAGACACTGCCGAGAACCAGCTGACGGTGCTGGAACCAGGTGGTGGACCTGAAGGTCCACAGGAGAGGAGAGAACAGCTAGGCCGCGAGGCAGCCGCAGTTACCGAACCCCAACAGTCCTACAGGGGGAGCTGGGCCTACTGGCACTACAGAACCAGCCTTGACTACCAGTTCACGCAGCCCACATAGGAAGCTCCTAAACTGGAGGCACCCTGGAGTTGGCTAACCCGACCGCACCACGACGGGGCAAGCATAGGCGTCTCAGTGAGCTTGACACAACCCGGAAACAGCTGGCGGTGCTGAAACCAGGCTTGGCACGAGGGAGTACCTGTGTCAAGAACACTGCCGAGAACCAGCTGGCGGTGCTGGAACCCAGATGCGTTGCCCCAGTGTGCAAGAGCCAATGGCACGACCGAGGACCAGCTGGCGGTGCTGGAACCCGGTTACTAAGCTGTAGGTGCCCGCGCTTAAAAGCACTACCAAGGACCGCCTGACGTTGGCGGAACTCGGATACCCAGGAGGAGGCACCTAAGCCAAAGGCTCGGCCTGGAACCAGCTGACGGTGCTGGAACCAGGTGGTGGACCTGAAGGTCCACAGGAGAGGAGAGAACAGCTAGGCCGCGAGGCAGCCGCAGTTACCGAACCCCAACAGTCCTACAGGGGGAGCTGGGCCTACTGGCACTACAGAACCAGCCTTGACTGCCAGTTCACGCAGCCCACATAGGAAGCTCCTAAACTGGAGGCACCCTGGAGTTGGCTAACCCGACCGCACCACGACGGGGCAAGCATTGGCGTCTCAGTGAGCTTGACACAACCCGGAAACAGCTGGCGGTGCTGAAACCAGGCTTGGCACGAGGGAGTACCTGTGTCAAGAACACTGCCGAGAACCAGCTGGCGGTGCTGGAACCCAGATGCGTTGCACCATTGTGCAAGAGCCAATGGCACGACCGAGGACCAGCTGACGGTGCTGGAACACGGTTACTAAGCTGTAGGTGCCCGCGCTTAAAAGCACTACCAAGGACCGCCTGACGTTGGCGGAACTCGGATACCCAGGAGGAGGCACCTAAGCCAAAGGCTCGGCCCGAAACCAGCTGACGGTGCTGGAACCAGGTGGTGGACCCGAAGGCCCACAGGAGAGGAGAGAACAGCTAGGCCGCGAGGCAGCCGCAGTTACCGAACCCCAACAGTCCTACAGGGGGAGCTGGGCCTACTGGCACTACAGAACCAGCCTTGACTACCAGTTCACGCAGCCCACATAGGAAGCTCCTAAACTGGAGGCACCCTGGAGTTGGCTAACCCGACTGCACACGACGGGGCAAACATAGGCGTCTCAGCGAGTTTGACACACCCCGGAAACAGCTGACGGTGCTGAAACCAGGTTTGGCACGAGGGAGTACCTGTGACAAAAACACGACCGAGGACCAGCTGACGGTGCTGGAACACGGTTACTAAGCTGTAGGTGCCCGCGCTTAAAAGCACTACCAAGGACCGCCTGACGTTGGCGGAACTCGGATACCCAGGAGGAGGCACCTAAGCCAAAGGCTCGGCCCGGAACCAGCTGACGGTGCTGGAACCAGGTGGTGGACCCCAAGGCCCACAGGAGAGGAGAGAACAGCTAGGCCGCGAGGCAGCCGCAGTTACCGAACCCCAACAGTCCTACAGGGGGAGCTGGGCCTACTGGCACTACAGAACCAGCCTTGACTACCAGTTCACGCAGCCCACATAGGAAGCTCCTAAACTGGAGGCACCCTGGAGTTGGCTAACCCGACTGCAACACGACGGGGCAAACATAGGCGTCTCAGCGAGTTTGACACACCCCGGAAACAGCTGACGGTGCTGAAACCAGGCTTGGCACGAGGGAGTACCTGTGACAAGAACACTGCCGAGAACCAGCTGGCGGTGCTGGAACCCAGATGCGTTGCCTATTAAAGATTGTCTTCCTAGAGCCCCAACTAGCGGTGTTGGAGCTAAGGGTAAGCAGGGGGAGCAGAGTGTAGGCCGAAGCCTGCACTGGAGGCAGCTTTGTGTCTGCGTTGCGTTTGCAGGACACTTTGCCGGCTACACAGTGGGGGAACAGCTGGCGTTGCTGAACCCCACAAACGCAATGGCGTGTGTTTTTCTCTGTGCAGCTAGCACTTGCGGTCAAAAACTAGCGATGTTAGAGCCCGTGTTGAAGCAGGAGGAGGAGGAGAGGAGCAGAGTGTAGGCCGAAGCCTATTTGAACCAATTTCAAAGGAAACCTTTAACCCCCCCTCAGGTGTTACAAAGTACAAGAGACACACCTTGTGCAGTATTAATGCTGCACAAGTGAGAGGTTGCTCTATTAATTTGTCTACTTGCACACGCTGAATGAAAGACGTACACAATTTAGCCCATTCTACAGTCAAACTGTAGTGGATGCGTGACTTGGCTTTTTAAGGAGACGCAGCACAGGTGTCCCAAATAACGCCTTGGTGCTTGGCGCAGCTTCCTGAGCGTTGTTGTTTCATGTTGGCCGGTGCGGTTAACGATGGCCATAAATCCCAGACCCACAGTGCCTTTTCATAAAGTCACACTGCGGTGCTGTGATTCGTGGCCTTGAGCAGTAAATATTTTGGCCGCTCACACACGTCCTTACACCTGCTTCAGACTGGGCGGCCTCTGCTGATCCCTTCTCGCATGCCGCGGCCATGAGGCTGCACAGTCTGAAGAAGGCGGACGGAGATGAGTTAAGACAGGTGAAGATATGCACTGCTCGTGCCCATCAATCACACCCTCGCAGTCAAAATAAGACAACGAGGAGCATTGTTTCAGGCAGGGCGGACGCACAGGCGCAACAAGCCAACCAATGATGTCAGAAGACGGGAAGCGCTACCAAGGGGGGTGCTGCGTATCATTAGAAAGGAAAGTCACACCTCAGGGACAGTGGAATGGTCTCAATGAGACACATTTTGTACGTTTTGAGTTCCACGTGGGCAAGGACAAAAAGTCAGCCACCTTGTACAAATGCAGCAGTACTGCTGTACAAGGTGGCTGCTATACATAGAAACACCTGGGGGGGTGGGGGGCAGGCTCCCTTCAATTTCAGTTCATGTGCCTGCGTGGCGTTTGCAGGACACGTTGCCAGCTACACAGCAGGGGAACAGCTGGCGGTGATGAACCCCACTAACACATTGGCTGGTGTTTTTCTCTGTGCAGCTAGCATGCCCGGGCAGAAACTGGCGTTGTTTGAGCCCAGGGTCAGCAGGAGGAGGAGAGGAGCAAAGTGTAGGCCGAAGCCTGCACTGGTGGCAGCTTTTGTTCAGTTGTGCCAGCGTGGCTTGTGCTGGACACGATGCCGACTACACAGCAGGGGAACAGCTGGCGGTGCTGAACCCCACTAACACATTGGCTGGTGTTTTTCTCTGTGCAGCTAGCATGTCCGGGCAGAAACTGGCGTTGTTTGAGCCCAGGGTCAGCAGGAGGAGGAGAGGAGCAAAGTGTAGGCCGAAGCCTGCACTGGTGGCAGCTTTTGTTCTGTTGTGCCAGCGTGGCTTGTGCTGGACACGTTGCCGACTACACAGCAGGGAAACAGCTGGCGTTGCTGAACCCCACTAACACATTGACTGGTGTTTTTCTCTGTGCAGCTAGCAGTTCCGGGCAGAAACTAGCGGTGTTTGAGCCCAGGGTCAGCAGGAGGAGTAGAGGAGCAGAGTGTAGGCCGAAGCCTAGTTGAACCAATTTCAAAGGTTACCTTTAACCCCCCCTCAGGTGTTGCAAGGTACAAGAGCCACACCTTGAACAGCATTAATGATGCACAAGTCAAAGGTTGCTCTATTTAATTTTGCTCCTTGCACACGCTGAATTAAACACGTACACTATTTAGCCCATTATACTGTCAAACAGTAGTGGAGGCGTGACTACTAGTCTTTTTAAGGAGACGCAGCACAGGTGTACAAATTTACACCTAGGTGCTGTGCGCAGATTCCTTACCGTTGTTATTTGCAGTACAGGAAACTGCACTCTTGTGTTATCCCTTGGCAATACCCTGTTAGTGCAGGCCGTCTCATGACCTCATTTCATGTTGGCCGGTGCGGTTAACGATGGCCATAAATCCCAGACCCACAGTGGCTTTTCCTAAAGTCACACTGCGGTGCTGGGATTCGTGGCCTTGTGCAGTAAATATGTTCGCCGCTCACACATGTCCTTACACCTGCTTCAGACTGGGCGGCCTCAGCTGATCCCTTATCGCATGCCGCGGCCATGAGGCCGCACAGTCAGAAGAAGGCGGAAGGAGGGGAGTGAAGACAGGGGAACATATGCACTGCTCGTGCCCATCAATCACACCCTCGCAGTCAAAATATATGAGACAACGGGGGGCGTTGTGTCGGGCAGGGGGGACGCACAGGCACAGCCAGCCAACCAATGATGTCAGGAGACGGGCAGCGCTAACAATGGGGGTGCTGCGTGTCATTAAAAAGGAAAGTCACACCTCAGGGACATTGTAATGGTCTGTAATGAGACACATTTTGTACTTGTTGAGTTCCACGTGTGCAAGGAGAAAAAGTCAGCCACCTTGTACAAATGCAGCAGTACTGCTGTACAAGGTGGCTGTTATACATAGAAACACCTGGGGGGGTGGGGGGCAGGCTCCCTTCAATTTCAGTTCATGTGCCTGCGTGGCGTTTGCAGGACACGTTGCCAGCTACACAGCAGGGGAACAGCTGGCGGTGCTGAACCCCACTAACACATTGGCTGGTGTTTTTCTCTGTGCAGCTAGCATGTCCGGGCAGAAACTGGCGTTGTTTGAGCCCAGGGTCAGCAGGAGGAGGAGAGGAGCAAAGTGTAGGCCGAAGCCTGCACTGGTGGCAGCTTTTGGTCAGTTGTGCCAGCGTGGCTTGTGCTGGAGAACGATGCCGACTACACAGCAGGGGAACAGCTGGCGGTGCTGAACCCCACTAACACATTGGCTGGTGTTTTTCTCTGTGCAGCTAGCATGTCCGGGCAGAAACTGGCGTTGTTTGAGCCCAGGGTCAGCAGGAGGAGGAGAGGAGCAGAGTGTAGGCCGAAGCCTGCACTGGTGGCAGCTTTTGGTCAGTTGTGCCAGCGTGGCTTGTGCTGGACACGATGCCGACTACACAGCAGGGGAACAGCTGGCGGTGCTGAACCCCACTAACACATTGGCTGGTGTTTTTCTCTGTGCAGCTAGCATGTCCGGGCAGAAACTGGCGTTGTTTGAGCCCAGGGTCAGCAGGAGGAGTAGAGGAGCAGAGTGTAGGCCGAAGCCTAGTTGAACCAATTTCAAAGGTTACCTTTAACCCCCTCCTCAGGTGTTGCAAGGTACAAGAGCCACACCTTGAACAGCATTAATGATGCACAAGTCAAAGGTTGCTCTATTTAATTTTGCTCCTTGCACACGCTGAATAAAACACGTACACTATTTAGCCCATTATACTGTCAAACAGTAGTGGAGGCGTGACTACTAGTCTTTTTAAGGAGATGCAGCACAGGTGTCAAAATTTACACCTAGCTGCTGTGCGCAGATTCCTGAGCGTTGTTATTTGCTGTACAGGAGTCTGCGCTATTGGGATCCCTTGGCCATGCGCTGTGAGCGCTTCCTGTCTTCTGACCTCATTTAATGTCGGCCGTTACGGTTAGCGATGGACAGGAATCCCAGACCCACAGTGTGTTTTCAAAAAATCACACTGCGTGGCTGGGATTCGTGGCCTTGTTCAGTAAATATGTTTGACGCTCACACATGTCCTTACATCTGCTTCAGACTGGGCGGCCTCATCTGATCCCTTATCGCCTGCCGCGGCCATGAAGACACCCAGTCTGAAGAAGGCGGAAGGAGATGAGTGAACACAGGCAAACATATGCACTGCACATGCCCATCAATCACACCCTCGCTGTTCAAAAAAATAAGACACCGAGGGGCGTTGTTTCGAGCAGGGCAGACGCACAGGCGCAGCCAGCTAACCAATGATGTCAAAAGACGGGCAGCGCTAACAAGGGTGGTGCTGCGTATCATTAGAAAGGAAAGTCACACCTCAGGGACAGTGGAATGGTCTCAATGAGACACATTTTGTACGTGTTGAGTTCCACGTGGGCAAGGAGAAAAAGTCAGCCACCTTGTACAAATGCAGCAGTACTGCTGTACAAGGTGGCTGTTATACATAGAAACACCTGGGGGTGGGGGGCAGGCTCCCTTCAATTTCAGTTCATGTGCCTGCGTGGCGTTTGTAGGTCACGTTGCAAGCTACACAGCAGGGGAACAGCTGGCGGTGCTGAACCCCACTGACACATTGACTGGTGTTTTTCTCTGTGCAGCTCGCATGTCCGGGCAAAAACTGGCGGTGTTAGAGCCCAGGGTCAGCAGGAGGAGGAGAGGAGCAATGTGTAGGCCGAAGCCTGCACTGGTGGCAGCTTTTGGTCAGTTGTGCCAGCGTGGCTTGTGCTGGACACGATGCCGGCTACACAGCGGGGGAACAGCTGGCGGTGCTGAACCCCACTAACACATTGGCTGGTGTTTTTCTCTGTGCAGCTAGCACTTCCAGGCAGAAACTGGCGGTGTTTGAGCCCAGGGTCAGCAGGAGGAGGAGAGGAGCAGAGTGTAGGCCGAAGCCTGCACTGGTGGCAGCTTTTGGTCAGTTGTGCCAGCGTGGCTTGTGCTGGACACGATGCCGACTACACAGCAGGGGAACAGCTGGCGGTGCTGAACCTCACTAACACATTGACTGGTGTTTTTCTCTGTGCAGCTAGCAGTTCCAGGCAAAAACTAGCGGTGTTTGAGCCCAGGGTCAGCAGGAGAGGAGCAGAGTGTAGGCCGAAGCCTAGTTGAACCAATTTCAAAGGTTACCTTTAACCCCCCTCAGGTGTTGCAAGGTACAAGAGCCACACCTTGTGCAGCATTAATGCTGCACAAGTAAAAGGTTGCTCTATTTGTTTTGCTCCTTGCACACGCTGACTAAAACACGTACACTATTTAGCCCATTATACTGTCAAACAGTTGTGGAGGCGTGACTTGTCTTTTTAAGGAGACGCAGCACAGGTGTCAAAATTTGCACCTAGGTACTGGGCGCAGATTCCTGAGCGTTGTTATTTGCTGTACAGGAGTCTGCGCTATTGTGATCCCTTGGCCATGCGCTGTGAGCGCTTCCTGTCTTCTGACCTCATTTCATTTCGGCCGTTGCGGTTAGCGATGGACATGAATCCCAGACCCACAGTGTGTTTTCAAAAAATCACACTGCGTGGCTGGGATTCGTGGCCTTGTGCAGTAAATAGGTTTGCCGCTTACACATGTCCTTACACCTGCTCCAGACTGGGCGGCCTCAGCTGATCCCTTATCGCCTACCACGGCCAGGAGGCCGCACAGTCTGAAGAAGGCGGAAGGAGATGAGTTAAGACAGGCGAACATATGCACTGCTCGTGCCCATAAACCACAATCTCGCTGACAAAATAAATATGACAACGAGGGGCGTTGTTTCTAGCAGGGCGGATGCACAGGCGCAGCCAGCTAACCATGATGACAAAAGACGGGAAACGCTACCAAGGGGGGTGCTGCGTATCATTAGAAAGGAAAGTCACACCTCAGGGACAGTGGAATGGTCTCAATGAGACACATTTTGTACGTGTTGAGTTCCACGTGGGCAAGGAGAAAAAGTCAGCCACCTTGTACAAATGCAGCAGTACTGCTGTACTAGGTGGCTGTTATACATAGAAACACCTGGGGGGGTGGGGCCAGGTTCCCTTTAATTTCAGTTCATGTGCCTGCGTGGCGTTTGCAGGTCACGTTGCCGGCTACACAGCAGGGGAACAGCTGGCGTTGCTGAACCCCACTAACACATTGGCTGGTGTTTTTCTCTGTGCAGCTAGCACTTCCGGGCAAAAACTAGCGGTGTTTGAGCCCAGGGTCAGCAGGAGGAGGAGAGGAGCAGAGTGTAGGCCGAAGCCTGCACTGGTGGCAGCTTTTGTTCTGTTGTGCTAGCGTGGCTTGTGCTGGACACGTTGCCGACTACACAGCAGGGGAACAGCTGGCGGTGCTGAACCCCACTGACACATCACCTAGTGTTTTTTCTGTGTAGACAACACTTCCAGGTGGCAACTGACAGTGTTGAAACCCAGGGAATCAAAGAGGAGCAGAGTGTAGGCCGAAGCCTGCAGTGGAGCAAGTTGAAAGGGAACCTTTAACCCCCCCCCCCCCAGGCATTTGTTGCTGAAAGAGCCATCTTGTACAGCAGTAATACTGCACATGGAAAATGGTGGCTCCGAAAATTATGCTCCTTGCAAACGCTGAAGTACACACTCATATAATGTGTCCCCTCACACCGTCAAACCATCCCGGAAGTGGGACTTTCCTTTGTAATGTGACACAGCACAGCCGTCATTCCAACCCCCTTGGTGCCGGGCGCCACCTCCTCAACGTTGTTTGGTTCTGTCACGGAGCCCGCGCTGTAATGTTATCCCTTGGCCATGCACAGTTAGCGGTGCCCGTCTTCTGACATCATGTAGGTGTCAGGCTGGCAGTGCCTGTGCGTCCAAGCTGCCCGAGATCCAACCTTGCAGTGTCATCTAATGTAGTCCCACTGCAGGCCAGGGATCCATGGGCATGCGCAGTGCATATCATCGCCTCTCACTCACCTCCTTCCTGCTTCTTCAGACTGTGCGGCGTCACGGCCGTGGCATGCTATTAGGGATCAGCTGACGCCGCCTAGTCTGAAGAAGCGTGAAGAAGGGGAGTGAGAGGCTAGTATATGCACTGCGCATGGCCATGGATACCAGGCCCACTGTGGGATCACATTAGACGACACTGCGAGGTGTGATTTCGGGCAGCGTGGACGTACAGGCGCAGCCAGGACGACAACAAATGATGTCAGAGGACGGGCAGCGCAAACTGTGCATGGCCAAGGGATAACATAACAGCGCAGGGTCCATGACGGAATCAAACAACGCTAAGGAGGCAGCGCACGGTGCCAAGGGGGTAGCAATGACGGCTGTGCTGCGTCACATTACAAAGGAAAGTCCCACCTCCGGGACGGTTGGACGGTGTGAGGGGACACATTACATGAGTGTGTAGTTCAGCGTTTGCAAGGAGCATAATTTCAAGAGCGACCTTTCCCTTGTGCAGCATTAGTGCTGCACATGGTGGCTCTTTCAGTAACAAACGCCTAGGGGGGGGGGGGGACAGGTCCCCTTACATTTTAGTTGTGCCAGCGTGGCGGTCGCATGACACGTTGCCGGATAAACAGCTGGGGATCAGCTGACGTTACTGAACCCCAATAACAGAGGAGCGACTGTTGACTGTGCACACAGCACTTCCAGGCACCAACTGGCGGTGTTAGAGCCCAGGGACAGCAGGAGGAGCAGATTGGAGGTATTGCCGCACACACAGCTGGGGATCAGCTGACGTTACTGAACCCCAATAACAGAGGAGCGACTGTTGACTGTGCACACAGCACTTCCAGGCACCAACTGGCGGTGTTAGAGCCCAGGGACAGCAGGAGGAGCAGATTGGAGGTATTGCCGCACACACAGCTGGGGATCAGCTGACGTTACTGAACCCCAATAACAGAGGAGCGACTGTTGACTGTGCACACAGCACTTCCAGGCACCAACTGGTGGTGTTAGAGCCCAGGGACAGCAGGAGGAGCAGATTGGAGGTATTGCCGCACACACAGCTGGGGATCAGCTGACGTTACTGAACCCCAATAACAGAGGAGCGACTGTTGACTGTGCACACAGCACTTCCAGGCACCAACTGGCGGTGTTAGAGCCCAGGGACAGCAGGAGGAGCAGAGGAACAGAGTGTAGGCCGAAGCCTGATTGGAGCAAGTTGAAAGGAAACCTTTAACCCCCCCCCCCCCAAGACGTTTGTAGCTGAAAGAGCCATCTTGTGCAGCACTAAGGATGCAAAAGGAAAAGGTTGCTCTTTTAATTATGCTCCTTGCAAACACCGAAGTAAACACTAAAAATGTGTCCCTTTATACCGTTAAACCGTTCCGGAGGTGCGAATTTCCTTCGTAATGGGACACAGCACAGCTGTCATTCCTATCCCCTTGATGCCGTGCGCTGCCTCCTCAGCGTTGTTTTAAGCTGTCACGGAGCCTGCGCTGTTCTGTTAGCCCTTGGCCATGCCCAATTAGCGCTGCCTGTCTTCTGACATAATTTGGTGTCAGGCTGTCAGTGCCTGTGCGTCCACGCTGCTCCAGATCCCACCTCGCAGTCTCGTCTAACGTAATCCCACTGCGGGCCTTGGAACCATGGGCATGCACAGTGCATAACCTCGACTCTCACTCCCCTCCTTCCCTCTTCTTCAGACTGTGCGGTGTCACGGCCGTGGCATGCTAGGGATCAGCTGACGGCGCACAGTCTAAAGAAGGCGGAGGGAAATGAGCGAGAGCCCGAGGGGAAGATATGCACTGCGCATGCCCATGGATCCCAGGCCCGCAGTGTGACTCAATCAGAAGACACTGCGAGGCGGGATCTCGGGCAGCACGGCCGCACAGGTGCAGCCAGCCTGACACCAAATTATGTCAGAAGACAGGCAGCGCAAATAGGGCATGCCCAAGGGATAACAGAACAGCGCAGGCTCCGTGACAGCTTAAAACAACGCTGAGGAGGCAGCGCATGGCACCAAGGGGGTAGGAATGACGGCTGTGCTGCGTCACATTACGAAGGAAAGTCCCAGCTCCGGGACGGTATAACGGTATCAGTGAACACATTTTATAAGTGTTAAGTTCTGCGTGTGCAAAGAGCTAAAAAAAAAGAGCTACCTTTTCCTTGTGCAGCATTACTGCTGCACAAGATGGCTCTTTCAGTAACAAACGACGGGGGGGGGGGGGGGGGTACAGGTTCCCTTACATTTAGGTTGTTGTGCCAGCGTGGCGGTCGCAGGACACATTGCCGGCTACACAGCTGGGGATCAGCTGACGTTACTGAAACCCAATAACACTGGGTCGTATGTTTTTACTGTGCAGCCTGCACTTCTGAGCCGCAACTGGCGGTGTTGGAGCCCAGGAATAGCAGTTCAGGTGGTAGAAAGATGAACACAGCAGGAGACCTGGATGACACCCAATTACTTAATCAGGCAGAGGAGTGGCAAATTCCTGCGAGATCCAGGCCTGGTTCATTTTCAGGAAAGTAAGCCGGTCAACGTTATCGGAGGATAGTCGCATGCAACGGTCTGTTAGTACACCACCTGCAGCACTAAAGACACGTTCCGATAAGACACTAGCCGCACGGCAAGCCAGCACCTCCAATGCATACTGGCTTAGCTCTGGCCATGTATCCAGCTTAGAGACCCAAAACTTGAACGGGGAAGAGCCGTCTGGGAGTACAGTAAGAGGGCAAGCCATGTAGTCTGTCACCATCTGACGGAACCGTTGCCTCCTGCTGACTGGAGCCGCCGGTGATGGTGTAGACATTTGGGGCGGGCACACAAAAGTGTGCCAGAGTTGTGCCATACTGGGCTTGCCTTGGGCAGAGGCACTGCTTCTGCTCCCTCTTTGGGCAGAGCCTCCCCCACTGCCTCAATGCACTGAGCTGCTTTGTAAAGCACTAGCAGCACTCCTCTCAGTTGGACAGGAGAAGATGATGGAATTCACCAGTGTGTCGTGGTACTCCCGCAATTTACGCTCCCGGGTCAACGCAGGGATGAGGTTTTGGACGTTGTCCCGGTAGCGAGGATCGAGGAGGGTGAACACCCAATAATCAGGCATGTTGAGAATGTGGTCGATGCGGCGGTCGTTTCTCAGGCACTGCAGCATGAAATCCACCATGTGCTGCAGAGTGCCAACTGGCCCAGAAACGCTGTCCCCTGCTTGAGACATGATCTCTGCCCGCTCGTCATCACCCCACCCTCGCTGTACACACTGACCACTGGACAATTGTGTCGCTCCCTCCTCTGGACGGAGCTCTTCCTCCTCCATTGACTCCTCCTCATCCTCCTCACAAATTGGCCCCTGCGTACCCCTTTGTGAGGAACCACGTGGCGCTGACTCTCCAGAAGCTGATGGAAAAGGTGACTCCTCATCCTCCACCTCTTCCACCACATCATCCCTTAACCCTTGCAAAGTTTGCTGAAGCAGGCAGATAAGGGGGACAGTCATGCTGACTAGTGCATCATCTGCACTTGCCATCCGCGTGGAATAATCAAAAGGAAGCAAAACCTGGCAGACGTCCTTCATAGTGGCCCACTCTGTGGTTGTGAAGTCTGATCGGCGCTGACTGCGACTTCTTTGCGCCTGATGCAGCTGGTACTCCATAACTGCTTGCTGCTGCTCACACAACCGCTCCAACATATGTAACGTGGAATTCCACCAGGTAGGTAGGTCACATATGATGCGGTGTTCCGGAAGGCGGAATCGGCGCTGCAGAGCAGCAATGCGGGATCTGGCCAAGCTGGAACGCCGCAAGTGAGCACACTCTAGGCGGACCTTGTGCAGCAGGGCATCAAGATCCGGATAGTCCCTCAGAAAACTCTGCACAACCAAATTGAGCACATGTGCCAGACATGGGATGTGAGTGAGGTTACCAAGGGCCAAAGCTGCCACCAGATTTCGGCCATTGTCACACACTACCATGCCTGGCTGGAGATTCGCTGGCAGTAACCACACATCGCTCTCCTGCTTGATGGCATTCCAGAGCTCCTGCGCTGTGTGGCTTCGATGCCCCAATGAAACTAGTTTCAAGACGGCCTGCTGACGTTTGGCCACGGCTGTGCTCATGTCGGTCATAGGTAAACGTTCACGGGTCCATGTGGAGGTGGACTGTGACGGATCCTGCAGAGAGGAATCAGAGGAACTGGTGTAAGAGGAGGAGTCGATGCGTACAGACTGGATTCCTGCAATCCTTGGAGTGGGCAGGACACGTCCTGCGCCACTCGCACGATCTGTACCTGGCTCAACAACATTAACCCAATGGGCAGTGAGGGAAACATATCGCCCCTGTCCATGCTGACTGGTCCACGCATCGGTGGTGAGGTGGACCTTGCTACTGACGGCGTTCAGTAGCGCATGTTTTATGTTTGCCTCAACATGCCTGTGCAGGGCAGGGACAGCCTGCCTGCTGAAGTAAAAGCGGCTGGGCACCTTGTACTGTGAGACTGCCAATGCCATCAAGTCACGGAAGCTGTCAGTCTCCACCAGCCTGAACGAGAGCATTTCCAGGGACAACAGTTTGGCAATGCCTGCATTCAGAGCCTGTGCTCGGGGGTGGTTGGCCGAGAATGCCCGCCTTTTCTCCCATGCCTGGACTACCGATGGCTGTAGAGTAGACTGGGAGTGTGAGGATGACTGGGAAGGTGGTGCTGTGGGTGGAATTACACTAGGTCTCTGGACAACAGTGGAGGAAGAGGCAACACGAGATGAAGAGGTGGTAGCTGCCGCTGTTGGTTGGCCTACGTCTTCACTGTGTTTCTGTAACTCCACCGCGTGCCTGTTCCGCACATGTTTCCACATATTTGTGGTATTGAGGTTGCTGACACTTTTACCTCTTTTTACTTTCTGATGACACAGCTTGCATTTGACAAAACAAATGTCATCTGCAACTGTGTCAAAAAAGGACCAGGCACTGCAAGTCTTGGGAGCGCCCTTTTTGGCTTTGGAAAGAGACAGGCTCCTAACGGGTGCCAAAGTGGAGGCTACAGGCTCCGCAGTCTTCCCCCTCCCTCTCCCTCTTTGGCCCATAAGGGGAAGCTCTTCCTCAGAGCTGCTCCCACCACCTTCCTGTTCCTCACGCCACGATGGGTCAAGGACCTCATCATCTCCACTACCCTCTGCCACCAACTGCTCCTCCTGGGTAGTCTCGGCAGCACAGTACGCATCAGAAAGCGGCACCTGAGTTTCATCATCAGATGCGTACTGCGCTGTGGTCACCGGAGGCACTGGCCCACCTGCCTCTTCAGAGTCAGAGAGATAAAGCTTTTGGGCATCACTGCACACTGCCTCTTCTTCCATTTCTCCAATGCTGCTTGGCTGGCCCCCTGTTTCCAAGCCAAGAGATTCAGAGAACAGAAGTAGAGACGGCTCCTGTCCTGGGCTCTCTGACTGCCTGGCCAATTTGGCAGGTGGTGAAGAGACAGATGGCTGCTCTCCAGTGCTCTGTGCCTGAGAGGATGTGGCACTAACTGAAGTCGATGCCGAGGCGTTAGCTGCCATCCACCCGACAACGGCTTCAATTTGGTCTTCACGTAGCAGCGGTGCACGGCGCTCTCCGACAAAGCTGCGCATGAAGGACTGTTCCCTGCTGAAACTGAGTGACGACGAGTCACCGGCGCCCGCAGCAGGCACAGAATCACCACGTCCTCTCCCTGCTCCTCTCCCTGCTCCGCGCCCACGCCCACGTGCCTTACTCCCTGCCCTCTTCATCTTGGTTGACAGATAAAGATAAGCAGAAAAGTACTAAGGCCTTAGTGTGCTTATTCCTGAAATGCTCCTCCTAACAGGTGTAAGAAACACTAATGCTATAAATTGTGGACTAAACTTTATTATTTTTCAAATGTGGCCTACACAAGTGTTAAGTTGTGTTTGGTGAACTTAACTTTTTTTTTGGTGCAGATCGGGCTACAGAGCTAGTTTAAATCACACGGAGACCGTGTAGACAGCCGTAAACGGCGCTGCAAGGCCAAAAAACCCTCCTCTCGGTTATCCTATATAGTGTTTTTCCACTATTTAGCTGGATACGAGTGGAAAGACACTAATAGGAATTTTTTTTTTCAAATTTTAAACTGGCTGCACTATTTGAAAAAAAGGAAATTGTTTTTCAAGGTATGAGGCAGTAACGCACCCTGAGCTGAATCCAACCGGCTATGGCTGCACACAGACTACAGGGCGAGCTGCGCTCACACAGAGACCGTGCAGACAGCCGTAAACGGCGCTGCAAGGCCAACAAACCCTCCTCTAGGTTATCCTATATAGTGTTTTTCCACTATTTAGCTGGATACGAGTGGAAAGACACTAATAGGAATTTTTTTTTTCAAATTTTAAACAGGCTGCACTATTTGAAAAAAAGTAAAATTTTTCTCAAGGTATGAGGAAGTAACGAACCCTGAGCTGAATCCAACCGGCTATGGCTGCACACAGACTACAGGGCGAGCTGGGCTCACACGGAGACCGTGCAGACAGCCGTAAACGGCGCTGCAAGGCCAAAAAAACCTCCTCTAGGTTATCCTATATAGTGTTTTTCCACTATTTAGCTGGATACGAGTGGAAAGACACTAATAGGAATTTTTTTTTTCAAATTTTAAACTGGCTGCACTATTTGAAAAAAAGGAAATTGTTTTTCAAGGTATGAGGCAGTAACGCACCCTGAGCTGAATCCAACCGGCTATGGCTGCACACAGACTACAGGGCGAGCTGCGCTCACACAGAGACCGTGCAGACAGCCGTAAACGGTGCTGCAAGGCCAAAAAGCCCTCCTCTAGGTTATCCTATATAGTGTTTTTCCACTATTTAGCTGGATACGAGTGGAAAGACACTAATAGGAATTTTTGTTTTTCAAATTTTAAACAGGCTGCACTATTTGAAAAAAAGTAAAATTTTTCTCTAGGTATGAGCCAGTAACGAACCCTGAGCTGAATCCAACCGGCTATGGCTGCACACAGACTACAGGGCGAGCTGGGCTCACACGGAGACCGTGCAGACAGCCGTAAACGGCGCTGCAAGGCCAAAAAACCCTCCTCTAGGTTATCCTATATTGTGTTTTTCCACTATTTAGCTGGATACGAGTGGAAAGACACTAATAGGAATTTTTTTTTTTCAAATTTTAAACAGGCTGCACTATTTGAAAAAAAGTAAAATTTTTCTCAAGGTATGAGCCAGTAACGAACCCTGAGCTGAATCCAACCGGCTATGGCTGCACACAGACTACAGGGCGAGCTGGGCTCACACGGAGACCGTGCAGACAGCCGTAAACGGCACTGCAAGGCCCAAAAACCCCCCTCTAGGTTATCCTATGTAGTGTTTTTCCACAATAGAGCTGGAGACTGGTGGAAAAACACTAATAGGAAATTTGAGAAAAAATGTGCAGCAGGCTGCACTAAGAGCAAAAAAGGACAACTGTGTGAGGCAGTGTGAACCCCCCCTGAGCTGAATACAACCGGGTATATGGCTGCACACAGACTACAGAGTGAGCTGCACACACACACACACACAGAGACCTTGCAGAACGCTGTTAAAACAGCGCTGCAAGGCAAGAGCAAGGTGAACAGTGAAGAACACACAGCGTTTTGCTAAATTAGCCTTTGGAAAGGAAAATAAAGCAATTAGCTAGCTCGACTGGCCCTCAGTTAGAACACAGCGTCCTGTCCCTAACTGAAATCACAGCAGAGTGAGCGCAAAATGGCGGCAGCGTTTTTTATAGTGCAGAGTGACATCATTTCAGCAGCCAATCCAAGCCTTGCCAGTACTTACATGCCCACCGTGCTAAACAGGATGTGCCCACACTTCCAATCATTCCTTATTGGCTGCTGCGTTCAGTTTGAATTCTGGGAACTTCCGATTCCGGTATCCGATACGCGGGAAGTATCGGAATTCGGTATCAGAATTCCGATACCGCAAATATCGGCCGATGAAAGCACCAAGAAAAGATAATACTAAGGTCGAGCAGGTTTCATATCAAAAATGCTTTATTAATAACCTTTTAATAAAAACTAGAACACAAGTGAAAGAGAGGTGATACAAATATGGCAACACCTATGAAGACATTGGAAAATATAGCAGGAGGCACATACCCAGGAGACGCTAGTCTACTAAAATTAATAACCCTAAACTATACAGACACTAATAGTGCACAAAATACTAATAAACTAGTCATAATTATTGGTAGGAAACCTATGTGCAGGCCACGGTCCGGAATAAGTAGCTTGCGGCCATCATAGTAGAAACCTTCATATTAGGTACACCCTTAAACAGTGTGGCAGTATTATAATAATAATAGTGATGCAAACCAAGTCACAAATCAGACTATAGCATATCATAGACCACCGCACAAAGTTACCTACCACAGAGTAGACTGCGATCCTGGGGACGAGCCTCCGCCCCAACGCGCGTTTCGGAAACCAAACCTTCGTCAGGGGGCATACAACGTAAAGTGACAAGCAGTTTAAAAAGGAGTGACCCCGGAAATGTAAGCCGACCGCGACCCGGAAACAGAGGCACGTCGTCATAGCAACAATGACGCCGACACCATCCCAGAGCGGCATGAGGATGGAAGAGACCACGGGGGCCCCACGTGATCACAGGCGTCCAAACACAGCCCCATGGGAGGCGCAGGCGCAGAGGAGCAAGAGGACGCGCACCGCAACCATGAAGCAGGTGATAGTCATAATATTGAAGCCAAGGCAACAAGTACCGGATATACCATGGCTCGAGATACAATAAATAACAAAACAAATATAATTAATATACAGAAAAAACTAATATACAGAGAGAACAAAGCACTGCCATGGTAAAAGTGTCACGACTATAATGAACACTCACCCTGTGGATACCACTGTCCCCCAGATAACATCTTAAGCTAAATCAACCGCAGATGACATGCTTCTATAATAGGCAGAGGGCTGCCATAGTACCACATGATAAAACAGCCAAGTGGCTGCCACTATCCATACACACAACAAATTAAGCTCACAATAGCAACACAGTCGAACCATCATATAAGCTGTGGATGGCATCATTAATAATAATCCAAAAGGAATTTTTTATATATAAATGTCCAAAAAGCGAGCAAGGGATTATCAGAAGAATTCATGAATTCAAGGATTTCATGGCATTACTTAACAATAATGCTCGTAATATACTGTTGACATATAAATTCGATAGGAATACTGTCGAATTTTTGGATGTTACTATTAAACGTGACTCCCGTGGGAGCCTGCAGACTGTCATCTATCGTAAACCCACTTCTACTAATCTTTTGTTGCATGCCTCCTCCTCCCATCCTAATCATGTTATTCAAGCCATCCCCACGGGACAATTCCTTCGCTTACGTAGACTGTGTTCTACTGAAGCTGATTTCTACACTCAGGCTGATGATTTAAAGAACAGGTTAATTGCTCGTGGACACAGCAAGCGTAGCATTAAAAAAGCCTTCAACAGAGCTAGGTTTACATCGAGAGACTCGTTGTTATATGATACTACAAATAAACAGGAACATGAGGTTGTCCGTTTTGTCACCAAGTATCATTCCCAATTCCCACTGATGAAAAGGATCCTTGATAGATCCTGGCACGTTTTAGGGGCGGACCCTGTCATTGCACGATTTATCCCTGAGAGGGCCGGCATCGCGGTCCGACGGTCCAGGAATCTTAGGGACATGTTAGTCCATAGCCACTATACTGGTGAGAGAGTAAATACCTTTTTGGACTCGGCTGTTTCCCGGGTGGGGTGTTCTCCCTGCGGCCGCTGTGTTGCATGCCCAAACATTGAGCGGATTGGTGTGTTCCCCAATTCAGATGGGTCGCGTGAATTTGTTATCAAGAAAAGAATTACATGTACCAGCAGGAACGTTATCTATATGGTGACGTGTCCATGTAACAAAAGATACGTGGGGATGACCACACGCCAGCTGAAAACACGGATACGCGAGCATGTTTTGGGCGTTGGCGCGGCGGCCGCAGTGGAGGATATCTCTACACTAAAAGCATTACCGCGACATTTTCGGAGATTCCACGGCTGCGATGCCGGTCTCCTCAGGGCTAGGGGTATTGATCTATTGGAGGTGGGGATCCGTGGAGGGGGTACTTTTCAGCGTTTGGCCCGCATGGAGTCCAGATGGATCTGGACGTTGAACACAGTCCATCCAGCGGGCCTCAATGATAATATTAGCTATGCCCCCTTCCTGTAAAAGTTGGTCTGCTGGTGTCTGTGGCATCACCCTGTCGCCATTGTGTTGTTTTTATTATTTTTAACGTACTTCTTTCTTTTCTTTTCTATTATCCTAGTTTTATGTGACCCCCTGCCTGTGTGGATACTGCTGTGGAGCTACTATACCATGATATTCTTCTATCAACATTACCAACAAGATGAATTCTTCTGATAATCGCTTGCTCGCTTTTTGGACATTTATATATAAAAAATTCCTTTTGGATTATTATTAATGATGCCATCCACAGCTTATATGATGGTTCGACTGTGTTGCTATTGTGAGCTTAATTTGTTGTGTGTATGGATAGTGGCAGCCACTTGGCTGTTTTATCATGTGGTACTATGGCAGCCCTCTGCCTATTATAGAAGCATGTCATCTGCGGTTGATTTAGCTTAAGATGTTATCTGGGGGACAGTGGTATCCACAGGGTGAGTGTTCATTATAGTCGTGACACTTTTACCATGGCAGTGCTTTGTTCTCTCTGTATATTAGTTTTTTCTGTATATTAATTATATTTGTTTTGTTATTTATTGTATCTCGAGCCATGGTATATCCGGTACTTGTTGCCTTGGCTTCAATATTATGACTATCACCTGCTTCATGGTTGCGGTGCGCGTCCTCTTGCTCCTCTGCGCCTGCGCCTCCCATGGGGCTGTGTTTGGACGCCTGTGATCACGTGGGGCCCCCGTGGTCTCTTCCGTCCTCATGCCGCTCTGGGATGGTGTCGGCGTCATTGTTGCTATGACGACGTGCCTCTGTTTCCGGGTCGCGGTTGGCTTACATTTCCGGGGTCACTCCTTTTTAAACTGCTTGTCACTTTACGTTGTATGCCCCCTGACGAAGGTTTGGTTTCCGAAACGCGCGTTGGGGCGGAGGCTCGTCCCCAGGATCGCAGTCTACTCTGTGGTAGGTAACTTTGTGCGGTGGTCTATGATATGCTATAGTCTGATTTGTGACTTGGTTTGCATCACTATTATTATTATAATACTGCCACACTGTTTAAGGGTGTACCTAATATGAAGGTTTCTACTATGATGGCCGCAAGCTACTTATTCCGGACCGTGGCCTGCACATAGGTTTCCTACCAATAATTATGACTAGTTTATTAGTATTTTGTGCACTATTAGTGTCTGTATAGTTTAGGGTTATTAATTTTAGTAGACTAGCGTCTCCTGGGTATGTGCCTCCTGCTATATTTTCCAATGTCTTCATAGGTGTTGCCATATTTGTATCACCTCTCTTTCACTTGTGTTCTAGTTTTTATTAAAAGGTTATTAATAAAGCATTTTTGATATGAAACCTGCTCGACCTTAGTATCATCTTTTCTTGGTGCTTTCATGTTAAATTGATGATGGGTCTATAAGTTGTCTTTTACTGATGGTACAGATTGCGGATTTATTTAGTGTACCATGTGTGTTGGCCATATAAGCTGTTTTCCAAATATCGGCCGATACCCGATACTTGCGGTATCGGAATGCTCAACACTACTGACGATAGATAGATCGATAGATACTTTATTGTCAAATGCCTTGCGTTGGATATTCTTAGGTCAGGTGCATATGCACTTTACTATTTGCATGTGATCCTATTTCTTAATATATCTTAATGGTAAAGAAATGAGTTCCTCACTGCTTTTATTGCATGGATGTGTATGTAGTGCTGATATACTAGAGGTTGGTATATGAGGTTTGTTGTGGTACCATGTTTTTTCCATTATTATTATTATTATTTATTGTTATAGCGACATTTATTCCATGGCGCTTTACATGTGAGGAGGGGTATACATAATAAAAACAAGTACAATAATCTTAAACAATACAAGTCATAACTGGTACAGGAGGAGTGAGGACCCTGCCCGCGAAGGCTCACAATCTACAAGGGATGGGTGAGGATACAGTAGGCGAGGATAGAGCTGGTCGTGCAGCGGTTTGGTCGATCAGTGGTTACTGCAGGTTGTAGGCTTGTCGGAAGAGGTGGGTCTTCAGGTTCTTTTTGAAGGTTTCGATGGTAGGCGAGAGTCTGATGTGTTGTGGTAGAGGGTTCCAGAGTAGGGGTGATGTTATGATCTGGTGGCCTAGGAGCAGCATGAAACGGACTCTGGAGAAGGTGGTCCCTGTACTGACCGCAAACCCTGAACCTAGCAGCGCAACTAGAAGTAGCCGTAGGGGGTACCTAACACTCCCTAAACCCCTCGGCACATCCTAAGATCTATCTACCCCTAAAGACAGAAACAGGAAACCTATCTTGCCTCAGAGAAAATCCCCAAAGGATAGATAGCCCCCCACAAATATTGACTGAGAGGAGAGGAAAATAACATACGCAGATATGAAATCGGATTTTAGCATAGGAGGCCATACTAGCTAAAAAGAAAGAAAAGAACAGAGTACTATGCGGTCAGTATAAAAATGCTAGAAAATATCCACCACAGAAGATACGAATCACCACATCTGACTACAGACATGGGGGGTATATCTGCATCTCCAGAGAAATAGCCAGGCTGCAAAAAATCCTTCACAGACAAAACTGGACAAGACAAAAACACGAACAAGCACAGAACTATTAAGATCCACAGCAGGTGGACAGCAAAAACAAAGCCAGGACTTATCTTTGTAGAAAAGCACAGCAAACTGGAGAGACCAGCAGGGAAGTGAATCCTGCAAGAACAATGAACAACTGGCACTGACTAAAGGATCCTGCAAAGCTATATACCCCAGTCAGTCCTGCAATTAGTAGATACACATGTCCACTCCTGCAATCCAGGCACAACTGCATTACCCTCTACAACCACCAGAGGGAGCCCAAAAACTGAATTCACAACACTACCCCCCCTTGAGGAGGGGTCACCGAACCCTCACCAGAGCCCCCAGGCCGATCAGAATGAGCCCGATGAAAGGCACGAACCAAATCAATGGCATGGACATCAGAGGCAGAAACCCAAGAATTATCCTCCTGGCCATAACCCTTCCACTTGACAAGGTACTGAAGCTTCTGCCTCGAAAAATGAGAATCCAAAATCTTCTCAACAACATATTCCAACTCCCCATCGACCAATACAGGGGCCGGAGGATCAACAGAGGGAACAACGGGCTCCACATATTTCCGCAACAAAGATTTATGGAAGACATTATGAATAGCAAACGAGGCCGGAAGCGCCAGGCGAAAGGACACCGGATTAATAATCTCAGAAATCCTATAAGGACCAATAAATCGAGGCTTAAATTTAGGGGAAGAAACCTTCATAGGAACATGACGGGAAGATAACCAAACCAGATCCCCAATCCGAAGCAGGGAACCAACACACCGACGACGATTAGCAAAACATTGAGCCTCCTCCTGAGACAGCACCAAATTGTCCACCACATAAGCCCAAATCTGCTGCAACCTGTCAACCACAGAATCCACACCAGGAAGGTCAGAAGGCTCAACCTGCCCAGAAGAAAAACGAGGATGAAAGCCAAAATTGCATAAAAAAGGCGAAACCAAAGTAGCCGAACTAGCCCGATTATTAAGGGCAAACTCGGCCAATGGCAAAAAAGCCACCCAATCATCCTGATCAGCAGACACAAAGCATCTCAAATAGGTCTCCAAGGTCTGATTAGTTAGCTCAGTCTGGCCATTTGTCTGAGGATGAAATGCAGAAGAAAAAGACAAATCAATGCCCAGCTTGGCACAAAAGGCCCGCCAAAACCTAGAAACAAACTGGGAACCTCTGTCGGACACAATATTCTCCGGAATACCATGCAAACGCACCACATGCTGAAAAAACAACGTAACCAAATCAGAAGAAGAAGGCAATTTAGGCAAAGGCACCAAATGAGCCATCTTAGAAAATCGGTCACAGACAACCCAGATAACCGTCATTCTTTGGGAAACAGGAAGATTGGAAATAAAATCCATAGAAATATGTGTCCAGGGCCTCTCGGGGACCGGTAATGGCAAAAGCAACCCACTAGCGCAGGAACAGCAAGGCTTAGCCCGTGCACAAATCCCGCAGGACTGCACAAAAGAACGCACATCCCGCGACAAAGAAGGCCACCAAAAGGACCTACAAACCAAATCTCTGGTACCAAAAATCCCAGGATGGCCAGCCAACACAGAACAATGAACCTCAGAAATCACTTTAGTAGTCCATCTATCAGGAACAGTTTCCCCACAGGACAGCGGTCAGGCTTATCAGCCTGAAATTCCTGAAGAACCCGTCGCAAATCAGGGGAGATGGCAGAAAGAATCACCCCTTCCTTCAAAATGCCTACCGGCTCAAGAACCCCAGGGGAATCAGGAAAAAACTCCTAGAGAGGGCATCTGCCTTAACATTCTTAGTACCAGGAATGTACGAGACCACAAAATCAAAATGGGAGAAAAACAGGGACCATCGAGCTTGTCTAGGATTCAGCCGTTTGGCAGACTCGAGGTAAATCAGATTCTTATGATCGGTCAGGACCACAATACGGTGCTTGGCCCCCTCAAGCCAATGTCGCCACTCCTCAAATGCCCACTTCATAGCCATCAACTCCCGATTGCCGACATCATAATTGCGTTCCGCAGGCGAAAACTTGCGAGAAAAGAAGGCACACTGTTTCATCAAGGAACCATCAGAATTCCTCTGAGACAAAACGGTCCCTGCCCCAATCTCAGACGCGTCAACCTCAACCTGAAATGGAAGAGAAACATCTGGCTGACGCAACACAGGGGCAGAAGTAAATCGACGTTTAAGCTCCTGAAAGGCAGAAACAGCCGCGGAGGACCAATTCATCACATCAGCGCCTTTCTTGGTCAAATCGGTCAGAGGTTTAACCACACTGGAGAAGTTGGCAATGAAACGACGATAAAAATTAGCAAAGCCCAAGAATTTCTGAAGGCTCTTCACAGATGTGGGCTGAATCCAATCATGAATGGCCTGAACCTTAACCGGATCCATTTCTATAGATGAGGGAGAAAAAATGAAACCCAAAAAAGAAACCTTCTGCACTCCAAAGAGGCACTTTGACCCCTTCACAAATAAAGCATTATTACGGAGGATCTGAAATACCATCCTGACCTGTTTCACATGAGACTCCCAATCATTGGAAAAAAATCAAAATATCATCCAAATTTACAACCATGAATTTATCAAGATAACTCCGAAAGATATCATGCATGATGGATTGGAACACAGATGGGGCATTAGAGAGTCCGAATGGCATCACAAGGTATTCAAAATGGCCCTCAGGCGTATTTAATGCAGTTTTCCATTCGTCACCCTGCTTGATACGAATAAGATTATATGCCCCTCGAAGGTCAATCTTAGTAAACCAGCTAGCCCCCTTAATCCTAGCAAACAAATCAGTAAGCAAAGGCAAGGGGTATTGAAATTTGACCGTGATCTCATTCAAGAGGCGATAATCAATACAGGGTCTCAAGGATCCATCCTTCTTGGCAACAAAAAAGAACCCCGCTCCCAACAGTGAAGAAGATGGCCGAATATGCCCTTTCTCCAAAGACTCCTTAATATAGCTCCGCATGGCGGTATGTTCAGGCACAGACAGGTTGAAAAGTCGGCCCTTAGGGAACTTACAACCTGGAATCAAGTCAATAGCACAATCACAGTCCCTATGCGGTGGAAGGGAACTGGATTTGGGCTCATCGAATACATCCTGAAAGTCTGACAAAAACTCAGGAACTTCAGAAGAGGGGGAAGAGGAAATTGACATCAAAGGAACCTGATCATGAACCCCCTGACAACCCCAACTAGTCACAGACATGGATTTCCAGTCTAACACCGGATTATGTAGCTGTAACCATGGAAAACCCAGCACAATATCATCATGCAAATTATGCAACACCAGAAAACGACAATCTTCCTGATGGGCTGGAGCCATGTGCATGGTCAGCTGTGTCCAAAACTGAGGTTTATTTTTAGCCAACGGTGTAGCATCAATGCCCCTCAAAGGAATAGGGTTCTGCAAAGGCTGCAAGGGAAAACCACAACGTCTGGCAAATTCTAAGTCCATTAAGTTTAGAGCGGCGCCTGAATCCACAAATGCCATGACAGAAAATGATGATAATGAGCAAATCAAGGTCAAAGATAGCAGAAATTTAGGTTGTATAGTACTGATGGCAACAGAACTAGCGATTCTCTTAGTACTCTTAGGGCAATCAGAAATAACATGAGCAGAATCGCCGCAGTAAAAACACAACCTATTTTGACGCCTGAATGTTTCACGTTCAGCTCTAGACAAAATCCTATCACACTGCATAGGCTCAGGGCTCCGCTTAGAGGACAACGCCACAGTGTGCACAACTCTGCGCTTGCGCAAGCGCCGATCAATCTGAATGGCCAGAGACATAGAATCACTCAGACCAGCAGGCGTGGGGAACCCCACCATAACGTCTTTAACGGATTCAGAAAGACGCTTTCTGAAAATTGCCGCCAAGGCATCCTCATTCCATTTAGTCAGAACAGACCATTTTCTAAATTTCTGGCAATACGATTCTGCCGCTTCTTGACCTTGACACAGGGCTAACAAAATTTTCTCAGCCTGATCCACAGAATTAGGCTCATCATACAAGAACCCCAATGCCTGAAAGAACGAATCAACATTAAGCAAAGCAGGATTGCCAGTTTCCAGGGAAAATGCCCAATCCTGTGGGTCACCACGCAGCAGAGATATGATGATTTTAACCTGCTGAATAGGATCACCAGAAGACCCGGGGTCTTAATGCAAAAAACAGTTTACAGTTATTTTTGAAACTCAAAAATTTGGATCTGTCACCAAAGAATAAATCAGGAGTGGGAATCTTAGGTTCTAAGGCAGGAGTTTGAACAATATAATCTGAAATACCCTGTACCCTAGCAGCAAGCTGATCCACCCGAGAAACTAACTCCTGAACATTCATGTTAATACTAGATTCCGTAGCCACCCAGAGATAAAGAGGAAAGGAAAGACACAACAGACTACAGAAAAAAAAATGGCTCAGCACTTTCCTTCCCTTCTTCTGAGATGCGTTTAACTCATTGTTGGCCAGTTGTACTGTTATGATCTGGTGGCCTAGGAGCAGCATGAAACGGACTCTGGAGAAGTTGGTCCCTGTACTGACCGCAAACCCTGAACCTAGCAGCGCAACTAGAAGTAGCCGTGGGGGGTACCTAACACTCCCTAGACCCCTCGGCACAGCCTAAGATCTAACTACCCCTAAAGACAGAAACAGGAAACCTATCTTGCCTCAGAGAAAATCCCCAAAGGATAGATAGCCCCCTGTTGTGGATTCTGTTTTTGGGCTCCCTCTGGTGGTTACAGATGGTACTGGGTGACTTGTGTTCTCTGCAGTCTCTGGTGTCCACCTGTTCTATCAGGATATGGGAGTTTCCTATTTAACCTGGCTTTCTTGTCATTTCCTCGCCGGCGATCAATGTAATCAGTGTGTCTTGTTACCTCTGCTTTCCGCTTCTGTAATCATCAGGACAAGCTAAGTTTTTGATTTTCCTGTTCCACGTTTTGCTTTATTTTTGTTTTAGTCCAGCTTGCAGTTATGTGATTCCTTGTTGCTGGTTGCTCTAGTGGGCTGATATTACTCCTCATGTTCCATGAGTTGGCACATGAGTTCAGGTAATTTCAGGATGGATTTTTGTAGGGTTTTTCGCTGACCGCGCAGTTCACTTTTGTATCCTCTGCTATCTAGTTTTAGCGGGCCTCATTTTGCTGAATCTGTTTTTCATTACTACGTATGTGCTTTCCTCTCATTTCACCGTCATTACATGTGGGGGGCTGCTATTTCTGTGGGGTGTTTCTCTGGAGGCAAGAGAGGTCTTTGTTTCTTCTAATAGGGGAAGCTAGTCCTTCGGCTGGCGCGAGACGTCTAGAATCATTGTAGGCACGTTCCCCGGCTACTGCTAGTGTTGTGAATTAGGTTCAGGATCGCGGTCAGCTCAGTTTCCATCACCCTAGAGCTTGTTCTGTTTTTTGTGTGCTTGTCCTTTTGTGATCCCCTGCCATTGGGATCATGACAGTATTGCCGGCCCAAAAGTGGTAATCGTATTGGCTGAAGTAGGAGGAAAAGTAGTCTGAGGAAGTTTTTTTTTTTTTTTTCTTTCCCTCAGAGTTTGCTGCCTAGCATTAATTGCAGCCTGGCTGCGTCTTACCTCCTCTTAATCCTTGAATGGCTCTGACCTCAGCTGTTTATCATGGACGTCCAGAGTTTGGCTTCCAGCCTGAATAATCTTGCTGCTAAGTTTCAAAATATACAAGATTTTGTTGTACATGCTCCTATGTCTGAACCTAGAATTCCTATCCCAGAGTTTTTTTCTGGAGATAGATCTAGTTTTCTGAATTTTAGGAACAATTGCAAGTTGTTTCTTTCTTTGAAATTTCGCTCCTCTGGAGACCCTGCTCAGCAAGTTAAAATTGTAATATCTTTCCTGCGGGGTGACCCTCAGAATTGGGCATTTGCATTGGCACCAGGGGATCCTGCGTTGCTCAATGTGGATGCGTTTTTTCTGGCATTGGGTTTGCTCTATGAGGAACCTAACCTAGAGATTCAGGCTGAAAAAGCTTTATTGGCTCTCTCTCAGGGGCAAGATGAAGCAGAAATATATTGTCAGAAATTTCGGAAATGGCCGGTGCTTACTCAGTGGAATGAGTGCGCTCTGGATGCAAAATTCAGAGATGGCCTTTCTGAGGCCATTAAAGATGTTATGGTGGGGTTCCCGGTGCCTACAGGTCTGAATGAGTCTATGACTATGGCTATTCAGATTGATCGGCGTTTACGGGAGCGCAAACCTGTGCACCATTTGGCGGTGTCTTCTGAACAGGCACCTGAGACAATGCAATGTGATAGAATTCAGTCCAGAAGTGAACGGCAAAACTATAGGCGGAAAAATGGGTTGTGTTTTTATTGTGGTGATTCAGCTCATGTTATATCAGCATGCTCTAAACGCACAAAAAAGGTTGATAAGTCTGTTGCCATTTGTACTTTACAGTCTAAGTTCATTCTGTCTGTGACTCTGATTTGTTCATTATCAGCCATTTCCGTCGATGCCTATGTGGATTCAGGCGCTGCCCTGAGTCTTATGGATTGGTCATTTGCCAACCGCTGTGGGTTTAGTCTGGAGCCTCTGGAAGTCCCTATTCCTTTGAAAGGAATTGACTCTACACCTTTGGCTATGAATAAACCTCAGTACTGGACACACGTGACCATGCGTATGACTCCCGTTCATCAGGAGGTGATTCGCTTCCTGGTACTGTATAATTTACATGATGTCTTAGTGCTTGGTCTGCCATGGTTACAAACTCATAATCCAGTCTTGGACTGGAAGGCGATGTCTGTGTTAAGCTGGGGATGTCAGGGGGTTCATGATGATGCACCTCCGATTTCTATCGCTTCATCTACTCCTTCTGAGGTTCCTGAATTTTTGTCTGATTATCGGGATGTTTTTGAGGAGCCTAAGCTCAATTCGCTTCCTCCTCACAGGGATTGCGATTGTGCTATAGATTTGATTCCTGGCAGTAAATTTCCTAAAGGTCGTTTGTTCAATCTGTCAGTGCCAGAGCATACTGCTATGCGGGATTATGTTAAGGAGTCCTTGGAAAAGGGACATATCCGTCCATCTTCATCTCCTTTGGGAGCAGGTTTTTTTTTCGTGGCCAAAAAAGATGGTTCCTTGAGGCCTTGTATAGATTACCGTCTTTTGAATAAGATTACGGTCAAATATCAGTATCCTTTGCCATTGTTGACTGATTTGTTCGCTCGCATTAAGGGGGCTAAATGGTTCACTAAGATTGATCTTCGGGGTGCGTATAATCTTGTGCGGATTAAGCAGGGTGATGAGTGGAAAACCGCATTTAATACGCCTGAGGGCCATTTTGAGTATTTGGTGATGCCTTTTGGACTTTCTAATGCTCCTTCTGTCTTCCAGTCCTTTATGCACGATATTTTCCGTGAATATCTGGATAAATTTATGATTGTGTATTTAGATGATGTTTTGGTTTTTTCTGATGACTGGGAGTCCCATGTTCAGCAGGTCAGGAAGGTGTTTCAGGTCCTGCGGGCCAATTCTTTGTTTGTAAAAGGTTCAAAGTGTCTCTTTGGAGTCCAGAAGATTTCTTTTTTGGGGTATATTTTTTCCCCTTCTACTATTGAGATGGATCCCGTCAAGGTTCAAGCTATTTGTGACTGGACGCAGCCTACATCTCTTAAGAGTCTACAGAAGTTCTTGGGCTTTGCGAATTTTTATCGTCGTTTCATAACTAATTTTTCTAGTGTTGTTAAGCCTTTGACGGATCTGACTAAGAAGGGTGCTGATGTTGCTGATTGGTCTCCTGTGGCTGTGGAGGCCTTTCAGGAACTTAAGCGCCTGTTTTCTTCTGCTCCTGTGTTGCGTCAGCCAGATGTTTCGCTTCCTTTTCAGGTTGAGGTTGATGCTTCTGAGATTGGAGCGGGGGCGGTTTTGTCACAGAGAAGCTCCGATTGCTCGGTGATGAAGCCATGTGCGTTCTTTTCTAGAAAGTTTTCGCCCACTGAGCGGAATTATGATGTTGGTAATCGGGAGCTTTTGGCCATGAAGTGGGCATTTGAGGAGTGGCGTCATTGGCTTGAGGGTGCTAGACATCGTGTGGTGGTCTTGACTGATCACAAAAATCTGATTTACCTTGAGTCTGCCAAGCGTCTGAATCCTAGACAGGCTCGTTGGTCACTGTTTTTCTCCCGTTTCGATTTTGTGGTTTCATACCTGCCAGGTTCAAAGAATGTGAAGGCGGATGCTTTTTCTAGGAGTTTTGTGCCTGATTCCCCTGGAAATTCTGAGCCCACTGGTATCCTTAGGGATGGGGTGATTTTGTCGGCTGTCTTCCCAGACTTGCGACGTGCTTTGCAGGAGTTTCAGGCGGATAAACCTGATCGTTGTCCGCCTGAAAGACTGTTTGTTCCGGATAATTGGACCAGTAGAGTCATCTCCGAGGTCCATTCTTCTGCGTTGGCAGGTCATCCTGGAATATTTGGTACTAGAGACTTGGTGGCCAGGTCTTTTTGGTGGCCTTCCTTGTCGAGGGATGTGCGTTCTTTTGTGCAGTCTTGTGAAGTTTGCGCTCGGGTTAAGCCTTGCTGTTCTCGGGCCAGTGGATTGTTGTCACCTTTGCCTATCCCGAAGAGGCCTTGGACGCACATTTCCATGGACTTTATTTCGGATCTCCCTGTCTCTCAAAAAATGTCCGTCATCTGGGTTGTGTGTGACCGCTTTTCTAAGATGGTTCATCTGGTCCCCTTGCCTAAGTTACCTTCCTCCTCTGAGTTGGTCCCTCTGTTTTTTCAGAACGTGGTTCGTTTGCATGGGATTCCGGAGAACATTGTTTCTGACAGGGGATCCCAGTTTGTGTCTAGATTTTGGCGGACGTTCTGTGCTAAGATGGGCATTGATTTGTCCTTTTCGTCTGCATTCCATCCTCAGACGAATGGCCAGACGGAACGAACTAATCAGACCTTGGAATCTTATTTAAGGTGTTTTGTTTCTGCTGATCAAGATGACTGGGTTACCTTTTTGCCGCTTGCCGAATTTGCCCTTAATAATCGGGCTAGTTCTGCTACCTTGGTTTCTCCTTTCTTTTGTAATTCGGGGTTTCATCCTCGTTTTTCCTCTGGTCAGGTGGAGCCTTCTGATTGTCCTGGAGTGGACATGGTGGTGGATAGGTTGCATCGGATTTGGAGTCATGTGGTGGACAATTTGAAGTTGTCCCAGGAGAGGGCTCAGCAGTTTGCTAATCGCCGTCGCCGCGTGGGTCCTCGACTTCGTGTTGGGGACTTGGTGTGGTTGTCTTCTCGTTTTGTTCCTATGAAGGTCTCTTCTCCTAAGTTCAAGCCTCGGTTTATCGGTCCCTATAGGATCTTGAAAATTCTTAACCCTGTGTCGTTTCGTTTGGATCTCCCGGCATCGTTTGCTATTCATAATGTGTTCCATCGGTCGTCGTTGCGGAAGTATGAGGTACCTGTTGTTCCTTCGCTTGAGCCTCCTGCTCCGGTGCTGGTGGAGGGAGAATTGGAGTATGTTGTGGAGAAGATCTTGGATTCTCGTGTTTCCAGACGGAAACTTCAGTATTTGGTCAAGTGGAAGGGTTATGGTCAGGAGGATAATTCTTGGGTGGTTGCCTCTGATGTTCATGCTGCTGATTTGGTCCGTGCATTTCATAGTGCTCATCCTGGTCGCCCTGGTGGTTCTCGTGAGGGTTCGGTGACCCCTCCTCAAGGGGGGGGTACTGTTGTGGATTCTGTTTTTGGGCTCCCTCTGGTGGTTACAGATGGTACTGGGTGACTTGTGTTCTCTGCGGTCTCTGGTGTCCACCTGTTCTATCAGGATATGGGAGTTTCCTATTTAACCTGGCTTTCTTGTCATTTCCTCGCCGGCGATCAATGTAATCAGTGTGTCTTGTTACCTCTGCTTTCCGCTTCTGTAATCATCAGGACAAGCTAAGTTTTTGATTTTCCTGTTCCACGTTTTGCTTTATTTTTGTTTTAGTCCAGCTTGCAGTTATGTGATTCCTTGTTGCTGGTTGCTCTAGTGGGCTGATATTACTCCTCATGTTCCATGAGTTGGCACATGAGTTCAGGTAATTTCAGGATGGTTTTTTGTAGGGTTTTTCGCTGACCGCGCAGTTCACTTTTGTATCCTCTGCTATCTAGTTTTAGCGGGCCTCATTTTGCTGAATCTGTTTTTCATTACTACGTATGTGCTTTCCTCTCATTTCACCGTCATTACATGTGGGGGGCTGCTATTTCTGTGGGGTGTTTCTCTGGAGGCAAGAGAGGTCTTTGTTTCTTCTAATAGGGGAAGCTAGTCCTTCGGCTGGCGCGAGACGTCTAGAATCATCGTAGGCACGTTCCCCGGCTACTGCTAGTGTTGTGAATTAGGTTCAGGATCGCGGTCAGCTCAGTTTCCATCACCCTAGAGCTTGTTCTGTTTTTTGTGTGCTTGTCCTTTTGTGATCCCCTGCCATTGGGATCATGACAGCCCCCCACAAATATTGACTGAGAGGAGAGGAAAATAACATACGCAGATATGAAATCAGATTTTAGCATAGGAGGCCATACTAGCTAAAAAGAAAGAAAAGAACAGAGTACTATGCGGTCAGTATAAAAACGCTAGAAAATATCCACCACAGAAGATACGAATCACCACATCTGACTACAGACATGGGGAGTATATCTGCATCTCCAGAGAAATAGCCAGGCTGCAAAAAATCCTTCACAGACAAAACTGGACAAGACAAAAACATGAACATGCACAGAACTATTAAGGTCCACAGCAGGTGGACAGCAAAAACAAAGCCAGGACTTATCTTTGTAGAAAAGCACAGCAAACTGGAGAGACCAGCAGGGAAGTGAATCCTGCAAGAACAATGAACAACTGGCACTGACTAAAGGATCCTGCAAAGCTATATACGCCAGTCAGTCCTGCAATTAGTAGATACACATGTCCACTCCTGCAATCCAGGCACAACTGCATTACCCTCTACAACCACCGGAGGGAGCCCAAAAGCTGAATTCACAACAGGGTGATACGCGAGAGAAATCTTGTATACGATTGTGGGAAGAGGAAATAAGAGGGGAGTAGAGTAGGAGATCTTGTGTGAGGATCGGAGGTTGCGTACCGGGAGACGAGGTCACAGATGTATGGAGGAGACAGGTTGTGGATGGTTTTGTACGTCATGGTTAGGGTTTTGTAGTGGAGTCTCTGGGCAATGGGGAGCCAGTGAAGGGATTGACAGATGGTAGAGGCCGGGGAATAGCGGGGGGACAGGTGGATTAGTCGGGCAGCAGAGTTTAGAATAGATTGGAGGGGTGCGAGAGTGTTAGAGGGGAGGCCACAGAGCAGGAGGTTGCAGTAGTCAAGGTGAGAGATGATGAGGGCATGGACTTGGGTTCTTGCAGATTCATGGTTGAGGAATGAACGGATTCGTGAAATATTTTTGAGTTGAAGTCGGCAGGAAGTGGAAAGGGCTTGGATATGTGGTTTGAAGGAGAGGTCAGCGTCAAGGATTACCCCGAGGCATGTTATGATAATTAATTTGAAGGAGCTCTGGGGGATCATTAGAGAATGGGATTTTTTTTACAACCCATCTCTGACTTGTAGTTCCCAACAACTTTGCCCCTGACTTGTTTGGAGATTTCCTTGGTCTTCATGGTGTAGTTGGTTAGTGGTGCCTCTTGCTTAATGGTCTCTGTGGCCTTTCAGAAAAGGTGGGTATATACTGACAGACCATGTGACACTTAGATTGCACACAGGTGGACGTCGTTTCACACTTAGATTGCAAACAGGTGGACGTCATTTCACTAAATATGTGTCTTATGGAGGTAATTGCTTGCATCAGAAATTTTTATGGGTTTCATCGCAAAAGGGGTGAATACATATGCACATGCAAATTTTTAGTTATTTGATCTCAGAAATTAAATTTATGCCTATATTTTTCTCACTTCTCCAGCTATTTAGTGCTGATGCATCAAAACATCAGATGGCAAAAATGTTTAAACACAGGTTGTAACAAAATAGGTAAGAAAAATAAATGATGCTTAGATGACACTTCGATTAAACTCTGATCAAAATAATCAGTCCATTTTTCTCGTGCGTGTGAATGAGCCCTTAGTCCTGGTATACAAAAAACACATAGTGAATAATAACTTATACATCTGTGTGCTCAATTAGATGGCTATTGCATTTATTTTGTTAACAAGGGCTACAAATAAAGATTTTTTTATCTTTACCTTGATTTCAGCTGGGCCGTTTTTTTTTCTTAAAAAGCATTCTAAAAACACTCTAAAAATTGATCATATGCATGTCTATGTCAGGACAACTTGCTGTGCAAATGTTCTGTCTTTTGATCAAATTTTAACTTCTTCAGATTTCAAAAGGCACCCAGGGGCTCAAAGAAGAGATCTGGCCATTCTTCTAGCAACTTCAGCTTGGGAGATGCCACAAATTAAATAAAGAAGTCTATAGTACCTTCATAAAAAGTGGAGTGTCTGAACTCCAAATGAGGTGGACAAAAAAAGTATATAAAAATATAGTAATTTTTATTACATATACAAAATACATAAAAAGTACACAAAAGTATAAATAGTAAATGATGGTCAATGGTGATGGATCAGTTATATACTTGTAGGACAGTAATTGAGTAACGGTGGCAAAATATTACAGACTGCTGAAAATGTCAATGAGGAAGAATATGTCTGTAAAAATGTAAAAGTGCCTTAAAATTAGGCTAAATAGTATTTGACTGATACACTTATATTTTGGTAGTCATCTTTTATGTACGGTTTTTTGTATATGTAATAAGAATTGTTACATTTTAATATACTTTTTTGGGCACCTAATTTGGGGTTCAAACTCTCCACTTTTTGTGTAGGTATTATGTATCAAATGTGTATTTTGTACACCTAATTTTTCTGGGACTATGATTTCCTTTACTAGACAGTATGTCTTTGCATAATTCCTTCATTAAATAAAGACATCTTTGAGGAGCACAAAAAGACAGATGTCAGATTTCTGGCGTCTTTTACAGCAAAAATTGCAGTGGTTTCTAGAAGTAGGTTCTTCTAAAAAATCAGCTGCTTCACCCACGTATAAAGAAAGTTATGTTCACATACCCTAAGGCTATGTGCACACGTTCAGGTATTTTTTGCGTTTTTTTCGCGTTTTTTCGTGGTAAAAACACTATAAAAACTCATTTTTATAATTGGTTTTGAAATTTTTAATTGGTTTGGAAATCTATTTAGATCACTGCACACCCTTTGCTTTTGAAATGGTAGAGCCAAATCATGGAACCCTGCACTTATCTTCTGACTTTTCACAATAATTAGGCTGCCGTCACACTAGCAGTATTTGGTCAGTATTTTACATCAGTATTTGTAAGCCAAAACCAGGAGTGGGTGATAAATGCAGAAGTGGTGCATATGTTTCTATTATACTTTTCCTCTGATTGTTCCACTCCTGGTTTTGGCTTACAAATACTGATGTAAAATACTGACCAAATACTGATAGTGTGACGGCAGCCATATGGCCAATGAACCAAAAAGACTGAATTTTAGCTGTAGTTGAATAGGAGATGATTAATTTCTGTTGACACCGTTTGGGAGACATTAATTTTAGCGCAAAGTGTGAGCTAATATTTCCTTCTCACTGCAACAGATATGACACATTTACCAGCAAACAACTGTAATCTTACACTTTAGGAATGTTTGTTTTAAAAATCCAAGATAGAAAATTTTGTAGAATGTTTTAATTAACGTTCTTAAGTTTGTGTTTCATTATAAAGTCTGTAACAGAAATTTGTCAACTTGATGCTCCATTGCAGATTAGTTTTAAAGCCCAGGTAGCAATTTATCATTGTCTGCTTCTGTTTTGGGAGTTATGTTTTGCCATAAAAACAAGACTGATACTAGAGTAGGACCCAGAGGTTTTAAAATCTATCAAGTTAATCTCTGAGAGTGATTAATAGCCTGTCGCTTGCCTAATTCGTAATATGATTTACTGGGAAAGAAACCTCAAGCCCTTGGATGTTGGTACACTTAAAATGTGTCTAGAGAGAAACAAGCAGATGTTCATTTATCATAAGCAGTGCAAGAAAGATGTCACTCTTTTAGGGAGCCAATGCAACAGCCAGAAGAAAATTGAGAAGAAATGTGAACACTTGTAGTAATTATTGTACCTGTTCAGAGACCTAAAAGGGAAGTTATCATCAGAAAATGATCTATTGTTTAAATCAGTTTTTGCATTACATGTATATTTAAAAAAAAAAAAAAGTTGGCAATGTTTTTTTTTTCATATCACAATCTTTAATAAATAAAAACAAAATCAGTGCATGATAAGCAAGTCTCTCTGTCAGTGCAGCACTGACAGCTTCTATGGCATGGAGAGGCTGCTTCACCTCCATGCTATAGAAGCGATCAGCCTGCAAAAAATGATAGTCCCATAGTATGACAAAGTAAAAAAGTTAGAAAAAAGTAAAAAAAATTAAAAAAAATAATTGTAAAAATATTTCTTTTAAAAAAAACAAACAAAAATAATAAACTCAATATATATTCTATCTCTGAATAAATATTTGAATGAAAAAAAGCAAAAAAAACCCAATAAAATACACATATTTGGTATCGCCGCATCTGTAACGACCCAACCTATAAAACTGTCCCACTAGTTAACACCTTTAGTGAACACCATAAAAATAAATAAAAAACAAGGCAAAAAATATTGTGTTATCATCATACCGCCAAACAAAAAGTGGAATAACATGCGATCAAACGGACGGATATAAATAAACATACACCAGAAAAGCAGAAAAGTTAAAAAGTTATAGCTCTCAGAATAAAGTGATGCAAAAATAGTTATTTTTTCTATAAAAAATTTTTTATTGTATATGTTACGTGTTACGGAACCACTCAGCACCCAGAATATGTTGTGCAGTTATATGTATGTATAATAGGTTCCATGTGAGATGCATGTCCCTAATGCATCAGCCCACAGGGTGCACTCCTGGGCAGAGGGGACACGATATTCCCCTTTTTTCCGCCCCCCACCTTTGTAATTCCCACAGTAAATATCGGCAGGCTCCGGCCACCTGCGGCTATTGTAATGTATGTCTGGCCTGCCGCTTTTCTATTGGCCTGCCCTCTGTATCTGTGTGATATATTCTGTGTCCTGTGAGTAAAGTGTTGTCAGACTGGAAATACGTGGAGAAGCAGTGATCTTTTATATGCGCCCATGTAACCAAGCAATTCCAGCCAGCGTCCTTCATTCAGACTCCAGCCAAAGCAGAGTGGACCTCCTGAAACACGGGGTGGTGCTGAAAGAGGTACCCCAACTTGGTAGACCCCGTTACAGTATAAAAGCGCCAAAACATAAAAGATATAAATGAGGTATCGCTGTAATCGTACTGACACAAAGAATAAAGCTGCTTTATCAATTTTACCGCACACGGAACGGCATAAACCCCCATTAAAAAAAATTAATGAATTGCTGTGTTTTGTTCATTGTGCTTCCCAAAAATTGGAATAGAAAGCAATCAAAAAATGTCCCGCAAAAAACAAGCCATCACATGACTCTGTGGGTCAAAATATGGAAAAATTATAGCTCTCAAAATATGGTGATGCAAAAATTATTTTTTGCAATAAAAAGCGTCTTTTAGTGTGTGGCAGCAGCCAAACTTAAAAACCCACTATAAGGTCTCTGTCACGTGTCCTGATATTTCCGGTACTGAAGATTTCAGTGTCCATGCTTGTAAAACGTGTGGCAACCATGTGCCTCATCAGTACCACACGGATGGGCACCAGGGAAGAAGCGTTATAGCAAGCGCCGTTCCCTGGCGCCGGGTGCTGAAGACGGCTCTCATCATTCTCCCCTGATCGGCGTGAGCAGGGGAGAATGATGAGAGTTATACTTAAGCAATAAAAGAGACAGCAGGCGGTGGCTGATGGTCCCATTACTCCCATCCCACCCCTGCTGCTGCTAATAACAGTGACACCAGAAGTGGCTGATGGGAGTATTCATCAGCCGCCACCTGCGTTATAAATAAAATAAATAAATAAGTGAAAAAAACAGCGTGTGTTCCCCTCTACTTTCTATAACCAGCCAGGCAAAACTCACAGCTGGGGGCTGCAACCCTCAGCTCTCATCTTCAGCAAGGTTGGTTATCAAGAGGGGTCCCCACGCTGTTTTAAAAAAAAAATTATTTAAATAAATAATTTTAAAAAACGGCGTGGGGTCGCTCCCATTTTTGATAACCAGCCTTGTTAAAGCTCAGGCTGGTAAGGGGCCATGTACATTGACCCCCTGGCCTAAAAATAGCTGCCCACAACTGCCCAGAAAAGGCACATCTATTAGATGCGCCAATTCTGGTGCTTTGCCCGGCTCCTCCCACTTGCCCTGTAGCGGTGGCAAGTGGGGTTCATATTTGTGGGGTTGATTTCCACTGTTTAGGCACATCAGGGGCTCTCCAACCGTGCCATTGCGTCCGATCTCAATTCCAGCCAATTTTGCATTGAAAAGTAAAATAGCACTCCTTCCCTTCCAAGCTCTGCCATGCGCCAAAACAGTGGTTTACCCCCACATATGGGGTATCAGCGTACTCAGGCCAAATTGTACAACAACTTTTGGGGTCCAATTTCTCCTGTTACTGTTGGTAAAATAAAAAGAAATTGGATCTGAAGTAAATTCTTTGTGAAAAATTGTTAAATGGTCATTTTTTTAATAACATTCCTAAAATTCCTGTGAAGCACCTGAAGGGTTATTCAACTTATTGAATGAGGTTTTGAGCACAATGAGGGGGTGCAGTTTTTAGAATGGTGTCAATTTTGGGTATTTTCTTCATATAGACCCCTCAAAGTGACTTCAAATGTGATATGGTCCCTAAAAAAAAAATGGTGTTGTAAAAATGAGAAATCGCTGTTTAACTTTTAACCCTTATAACTTCCTTATTAATGTTACGTATTAAGTACTAGATGGTGGCCCGATTCTAAAGCATCGGGTATTCTAGAATATGCATGTCCACGTAGTATATTGCCCAGCCACGTAGTATATTGCCCGACCACGTAGTATATTGCCCAGTCACATACTATATTGCCCAGTCACGTAGTATATTGCCCAGCCACATAGTATATTGTCCAGCCACGTAGTATATTGCCCAGTCACGTACTATATTGTCCAGTCAAGTACTATATTGCCCAGCCACATAGTATATTGCCCAGTCACGTAGTATATTGCCCAGTCACATACTATATTGCCCAGCCACATAGTATACTGCCCAGCCACATAGCATATTGCCCAGTCACGTACTATATTGCTCAGCCATGTAGTATATTGCTCAGTCACGTAGTATATTGCCCAGCCACATAGTATATTGCCCAGCCACGTAGTATATTGCCCTGTCACGTACTATATTGCCCAGTCACGTAGTATATTGCCCAGCCACATAGTATATTGTCCAGCCACATAGTATATTGCCCAGCCACGTAGTATATTGCCCGGTCACGTAGTATATAGCCCAGTCACATAGTATATTGCCCAGCCACATAGTATATTGTCCAGCCACATACTATATTGCCCAGTCACGTAGTATATTGCACAGTCACGTAGTATATTGCACAGCCCACGTAGTATATTGCACAGCCCGCGTAGTATATTGCCCAGCGCGCGTAGTATATTGCACAGCCCTCGTAGTATATTGCCCAGCCCGCGTAGTATATTGCCCAGCCCGCGTAGTACATTGCCCAGCCCGCGTAGTATATTGCCCAGCCCGCATAGTATATTGGACAGCCCATGTAGTATATAGCAATGTGGGCATCATATCCCTGTTAAAAAAAAGAATTAAAATAAAAAATAGTTATATACTCACCTTCCGTTGGCCCCTGGATCCAGGAAGCATTTACCGACGTTCCTCGCGCACTCCGGTCTCAAGAGTGCAATGCGGTCTAGCGAGATGATGACGTAGTAGCGGTCTCGCGAGACCGCTGTCATCTCGCAAGATCGCAATGCATGGACCGGTCGCAAGAGCGTCACGAGTAGCGGGAAAGGCGCCGGAAGGTGAGTATATGATGATTTTTTATTTTTTAAATTATTTTTAACATTAGATATTTTTACTATATAGGCAGCATCAATAGTAAAAACTTGGTCACACAGGGTTAATAGCGGCGGTAACGGAGTGAGTTACCCGTGGCATAACGCGGTCCGTTACCGCTGGCATTAACCCTGTGTGAACGCTGACTGGAGGGGAGTATGGAGCGGGCGCCTGGCACTGACTGCACGGAGTATGGAGCGGGCGCCAGGCACTGACTGCGGGGAGTATGGAGCAGGCGCCGGGCACTGACTGTGGGGAGTATGGAGCTGGCGCCGGGCACTGACTGCGAGGAGTATGGAGCGGGCACCAGGCACTGACTGCGGGGAGTTTGGCCGGGCGCCGGGCACTGACTGCAGTGGAGTAGGGAGGGACTAATCGGACTGTGGCCATCGCTGATTGGTCGCGGCAGCCATGACAGGCAGATGGCGAGACCAATCAGCGACTTGGATTCCATGACAGACAGAGGCCGCGACCAATAAATATCCGTGACAGAAAGAAAGAAGGACAGACAGACAGAAAGACGGAAGTGACCCTTAGACAATTATATAGTAGATTATGTGTAACATATCTTGGTTATTTAAGGGCATGAAAATTCAAAGTTGGAAAATTGTGAATTTTTTGCCAAATTTCCATTTTTTTCCCAAATAAACACAAGTCATATCAAAGAAATGTTACCATTACCATGAAGTACAATATATCATGAGAAAACAATTGTCAGAATCAGTGAGATCCGTTGAAGCGTTTCAGAGTTATTACCTCATAAAGGGACAGTGGTCAGAATTGTAAAAATTTGCCTGGTCATTAACAGGCAAACCACCCTCGGGGGTAAAGGGGTTAAAGATATGACCAGGGACCATAATCAGAGATGCGATTGAGATTAATCAGAGAAAAAGATACCTGGCTGCAATTATGAAGCGTATTTAGGTGAATGAAGTTGGCAATTGATATTGATAGTGGCATCACTATCAAACATTCTTTTCATAGAGCAAATATGACATATGAAAAGTTATGGGGTTCCCCGAGAATGTAATAAAATGGCCCCCATCACATCTTTCAAATGGCAGCCTGCCCTACTCACATGACAGGATAGGCTGCTGTCTGAAGAAACACTGCTCCAGAGTAGGGTTGAGCGAAACGGGTCGAACATTTTCAAAAGTCGCCGACTTTTGACAAAGTCGGGTTTCATGAAACCCGATCCGACCCCTGTGCGGTGTCGGCCATGCGGTACGCGACTTTCGCGCCAAAGTCGCGTTTCAATGACGCGAAAAGCACCATTTCTCAGCCAATGAAGGTAAACGCAGAGTGTGGGCAGCGTGATGACATAGGTCCTGGTCCCCACCATCTTAGAGAAGGGCATTGCAGTGATTGGCTTGCTGTCTGCGGCGTCACAGGGGCTATAAAGGGGCGTTCCCGCCGACCGCCATGTTACTGCTGCTGATCTGAGCTTAGGGAGAGGTTGCTGCCGCTTCGTCAGAAGCAGGGATAGCGTTAGGCAGGGTCCATTAACCACCAAACCGCTTGTGCTGTAGCGATTTCCACTGCCCAACACCACCTTCGGTGTGCAGGGACAGTGGAAGCTACATTTTTTTTTCCCCTCAGCGCTGTAGCTCATTGGGCTGCCCTAGAAGGCTCACTGATAGCTGCATTGCTGTGTGTACGCCGCTGTGCAAACCAACTGCTTTTTTCAAAGCACAAATCCTCTTGTTCCTTCCTTTCTGCACAGCTATCCTTTTGGTTTGTACACACTTTTTATTTAATTTGTGCATCAGTCCACTCCTTATTGCTGCCTGCCATACCTGGCTGAGATTACTGCAGGGAGATAGTAATTGAAGGACACTCCCTGTTTTTTTTTTTTTTTTTTGTGGGAGATTAAGATTGACATTTCTGCTAGAGTGCCATCCCTGTCTGTGTCATCTCTCACTCAGTGGGCCATAGAAAGCCTATTTATTTTTTTGCTTGATTTGGGTTATAAAATCTACCTGAAAAAATCACTACATCAATCAGTGGGAGAAAAATATTGGCCTCAGGGCTTGTGTGCCACTCTTGACTCCTGTGTGCATCATCACTCACTCAGTGGGCCATAGAAAGCCTATTTATTTTTTTGCTTGATTTTGGTTCTAAAATCTACCTGAAAAAATCACTACATCAATCAGTGGGAGAAAAATATTGGCCTCAGGGCTTGTGTGCCACTCCTGACTCCTGTGTGCATCATCACTTACTCAGTGGGCCATAGAAAGCCCTTTTTTTTTTTTTTTTTGCTTTATTTGGGTTCTAAATTCTACCTGAAAAAATCAATAAATCAATCAGTGGGAGATTAATATTGGCCTTTTGGCTTGTGTGCCAGTCCTAAGCGTGCCATCTCTCTCTCTCAGATAGTGGGCCATAGAAAGCCTATTTATTTTTATTTTTTTTTAATGGGTTTATAAATTTTCCCTGGAAAAAAAAAAAAAAAGTGGGAGATTAATATTGGCCTCTGGGCTTGTGTGCCAGTCCTGAGCGTGCCATCTCTCTCACAAATAGTGGGCCATAGAAAGCCTATTTATTTTTTTTTTTTTGGTTTTATAAATTCTCCCTTAAAAAAAAGGGAGATTAATATTGGCCTTTGGGCTTGTGTGCCAGTACTAAGCGTGCCATCTCTCTCTGTCTCTCAGATAGTGGGCCATAGAAAGCCTATTTATTATTTTTTTTATTGGGTTTATAAATTTTCCCTGGAACAAAAAAAAAAAAGTGGGAGATAAATATTGGCCTCTGGGCTTGTGTGCCACTCCTGACTCCTGTGTGCGTCATCTCTCACTCAGTGGGCCATAGAAAGCCTTTTTTTGTTTTATTTGTTTTCTAAATTCTCCCTGAAAAAATCATTTTATTTTCTTTGGTTTCTAAATTCTTCCTGAAAAAATCATTTTATTCTATTTTTTTTTTCCTAAAGTCTCCCTGAAAAAAAAAAACAAAAAAAAAAACAAATCAGTGGGAGATTAATATTGCCCTTTCTGCTTGTGTGCCAGTCTTGACTCCTGGGTGTGCCATCTCTCTCTCTCTCTCTCTCCAATTGTGGGCCATAGAAAGCCTATTATTTTTTTAGCTTGATTTGGGTTCCAAAATCTACCTGAAAAAATCACTACATCAATCAGTGGGAGATAAATATTGGCCTCTGGGCTTGTGTGCCACTCCTGACTCCTGTGTGCGTCATCTCTCACTCAGTGGGCCATAGAAAGCCTTTTTTTGTTTTATTTGTTTTCTAAATTCTCCCTGAAAAAATCATTTTATTTTCTTTGGTTTCTAAATTCTTCCTGAAAAAAATCATTTTATTCTATTTTTTTTTTCCTAAAGTCTCCCTGAAAAAAAAAAAAAAAAAAAAACAAATCAGTGGGAGATTAATATTGCCCTTTCTGCTTGTGTGCCAGTCTTGACTCCTGGGTGTGCCATCTCTCTCTCTCTCTCCAATTGTGGGCCATAGAAAGCCTATTATTTTTTTAGCTTGATTTGGGTTCCAAAATCTACCTGAAAAAATCACTACATCAATCAGTGGGAGATAAATATTGGCCTCTGGGCTTGTGTGCCACTCCTGACTCCTGTGTGCGTCATCTCTCACTCAGTGGGCCATAGAAAGCCTTTTTTTGTTTTATTTGTTTTCTAAATTCTCCCTGAAAAAATCATTTTATTTTATTTGGTTTCTAAATTCTTCCTGAAAAAATCATTTTATTCTATTATTTTTTTTTCCTAAAGTCTCCCTTAAAAAAAAAAAAAAATCAAATCAGTGGGAGATTAATATTTACATTTGTGCTTCAGTGACAGTCCTGCGTGTGTGGCATCTCTCTCATTTGTTGCCACCAACAACAGAGTGTGTAACATTGTGCCTGATTTTCGTTGTGGTCTCACTCACCTGTAAAGGGGTAGCTAAATCATACTGAAGTTATAGCTCACCGTGTAATTTGTGTGACAGCAACAAATACCGTTAGTTTGTTTACATTTTTAAAACAATGAGGAAGTATGGTGGAAGAGGTCGTGGCCGGGGGCGTTCATTGTCAGCTGGTAATGAGGGTAGTGGTAGTGGTGGAGCATCAGCTGGTCGTGGGAAAAAAAATATTGCACCTAAGTCTGGAGCTGTGGAGCCAGGTTCGTCGTCTGGCTACACAAGGCCTCGAACGCTCCCTTTTCTGGGAGTAGGAAAACCGCTTTTAAAGCCGGAGCAGCAAGAGCAAGTTTTGGCTTATCTTGCTGACTCAGCCTCTAGCTCTTTTGCCTCCTCTCGTGAAACTGGTAAATGTCAAAGCAGCGCGTCGTTAGTGGATGTTCACGGTCAGGGACAAGTCGCTTCCTTGTCCTCTTCAGCAAAAACAACAACAGAGAAGAATGCAGCAGGCGACACAACAGGTTACTCCATGGAGCTCTTTACACATACCGTCCCTGGCTTAGAAAGTGAAGCAGTTAACAGTCCATGCCCATTACAAGTTGAATCTGACATGGAGTGCACTGATGCACAGCCACAGCCAGACTACTATGCTGGTCCTTTGACTCAGACCACAACATTGCCCTCGCAGGGTGCTGATCAAGAATCAGACCCTGATGAGACTATGTTGCCCCATCACGAACGCTATACCACCGACCGACACGGTGACACAGACGAAGTTGCACACGAGCTACAAGAAGAGGTAATAGATGACCCAGTTCTTGACCCCGATTGGCAGCCATTGGGGGAACAGGGTGCAGGCGGCAGCAGTTCTGAAGCGGAGGAGGAGGGGCCGCAGCAGGCATCAACATCGCAACAGGTTCCATCTGCCGGGCCCGTATCTTGCCCAAAACGCGTGGCAAAGCCAAAACCTGTTGGAGGACAGCGTGGCCATCCGGTTAAAGCTCAGTCTGCAATGCCTGAAAAGGTATCCGATGCTAGAAAGAGTGCAGTCTGGCATTTTTTTAAACAACATCCAATTGATCAGCGCAAAGTCATCTGTCAAAAATGTTCAACTACCTTAAGCAGAGGACAGAATCTGAAAAGTCTCAATACAAGTTGCATGCATAGACATTTAACCACCATGCATTTGCAAGCCTGGACTAACTACCAAACGTCCCTTAAGGTTGTAGCACCCTCGGCCAATGAAGCTAGTCAGCAACGCAACATCCCTTCCGGCAGTGTAGGGCCACCATTTTCCGCACCACCTGCAGTATCTGTGCAGGTTTCTTTGCCAGGCCAAAGCAGTCAGGGTCAGGGAATCACCAGTTTCGTAGTAGGAAACACTGCATCTAGGGCACCGGTGGCAACAATACCATCTCCCACCGTCTCTCAGTCTGCCATGTCCACCGGCACCCCCGCTAGTTCCACGATCTCCAGCTCTCCAGTCCAGCTCACCCTACATGAGACTATGGTTAGAAAAAGGAAGTACTTAGCCTCGCATCCGCGTACACAGGGTTTGAACGCACACATAGCTAGACTAATCTCGTTAGAGATGATGCCCTACCGGTTAGTTGAAAGCGAAGCTTTCAAAGCCCTGATGGACTACGCTGTACCACGCTACGAGCTACCCAGTCGACACTTTTTTTCCAGAAAAGCCATCCCAGCCCTCCACCAGCATGTTAAAGAGCGCATCGTCCATGCACTCAGGCAATCTGTGAGCACAAAGGTGCACCTGACAACAGATGCATGGACCAGTAGGCATGGCCAGGGACGTTACGTGTCCATCACGGCACACTGGGTAAATGTGGTGGATGCAGGGTCCACAGGGGACAGCAAGTTTGGGACAGTTCTGCCTAGCCCACGGTCTAGGAAACAATTGGCTGTAGCCGTTCGCACCCCCTCCTCCTCCTCTTCGTCCTCCTGCAGAAGCGAGAGCTCGTCCACAGACCGCAGTCGCACAACCACTCCATCCGCAGCTGCCACTGTTGCACACCAGGTCTCCCATTATGGGGCAGCAACTGGCAAACGTCAGCAGGCTGTATTGGCTATGAAGTGTTTGGGCGACAACAGACACACCGCGGAAGTTCTGTCCGAGTTCTTGCAGAAAGAAACGCAGTCGTGGCTGGGCACTGTAGATCTTGAGGCAGGCAAGGTAGTGAGTGATAACGGAAGGAATTTCATGGCTGCCATCTCCCTTTCCCAACTGAAACACATTCCTTGCCTGGCTCACACCTTAAACCTGGTGGTGCAGTGCGTCCTGAAAAGTTATCCGGGGTTATCCGACCTGCTCCTCAAAGTGCGTGGACTTTGCTCACATATCCGCCGTTCGCCCATACACTCCAGCCGTATGCAGACCTATCAGCGTTCTTTGAACCTTCCCCAGCATCGCCTAATCATAGACGTTGCAACAAGGTGGAACTCAACACTGCACATGCTTCAGAGACTGTGTGAACAGAGGCGGGCTGTTATGTTTTTGTGGGAGGATACACATACACGGGCAGGCAGTAGGATGGCAGACATGGAGTTGTCAGGTGTGCAGTGGTCGAAGATTCAAGACATGTGTCAAGTCCTTCAGTGTTTTGAGGAATGCACACGGCTGGTTAGTGCAGACAACGCCATAATAAGCATGAGCATCCCCCTAATGCGTCTGCTGATGCAAAGTTTGACGCACATAAAGGATCAGGCGTCTGCAGCTGAGGAAGAGGAAAGCCTTGATGACAGTCAGCCATTGTCTGGCCAGGGCAGTGTACAGGACGAGGTAGCGGGCGAAGAGGAGGAGGAGGACGAGGAGGATGATGGGGATGATTATATTTTGTAATGAGGAAGCTTTTCCGGGGCCACTGGAAATTGGTGGCGCGGCAAGGCCGGGTTCTGGTTTTTTGAGGGACACAAGTGACGTGGATTTGCCTGAAACTGCCCCTCAACCAAGCACAACCGCAGATTTGAGAACTGGAACTTTGGCCCACATGGCGGATTATGCCTTACGTATCCTCAAAAGGGACACACGCATAACTAAAATGATGAATGATGACGATTACTGGTTGGCCTGCCTCCTTGATCCTCGCTATAAAGGCAAATTGCAAAATATAATGCCACATGAGAACTTGGAACTAATATTAGCAACCAAACAATCAACTCTTGTTGACCGTTTGCTTCTGGCATTCCCTGCACACAGCGCCCGTGATCGTTCTCACACGAGCTGCAGGGGCCAGGAGACCAGAGGAGTTAGAGGGGCAGAAATCAGAAGTGGCGTTGGTCAGAGGGGTTTTCTGACCAGGTTGTGGAGTGATTTTGCTATGACCGCAGACAGGACAGGTACTGCAGCATCAATTCAAAGTGACAGGAGACAACATTTGTCCAGTATGGTTACAAACTATTTTTCATCCCTTATCGATGTTCTCCCTCAACCGTCATTCCCATTTGATTACTGGGCATCAAAATTAGACACCTGGCCAGAATTGGCAGAATATGCATTGCAGGAGCTTGCTTGCCCGGCAGCTAGTGTCCTATCAGAAAGAGTATTCAGTGCTGCAGGTTCAATACTAACAGAAAAAAGGACTCGTCTGGCTACCCAAAATGTAGATGATCTAACCTTCATTAAAATGAACCACAACTGGATTTCGAAATCTTTTGCCCCACCTTGCCCGGCTGACACCTAGCTTTCCTATGAAAAGGTCTTGCCTGTGGACTATTCTGAATGCCTTTTCCAATCTCGTAATTTTCTGCACCTGATTGTCCAGCATACGACATGTTTACACCTCACTAAATGGCCAAACTCCCCACACGGGGCCGTGGTATCGACACTTGGCGACAGCACCCGTGAGAGTGCAGTTTGTCTGAAGAGGTGGGTGAGCCCGCTTTTGGTCGACGGCACTGCCACTGGGTCCCTCCTAGTACAATAAAGTGTCCCTGGCGGTGGTGGTGCGCACCCAACGTCAGACACACCGTTGTAATATGAGGGGCCCTGGGCCTGTACCGCCGGCCACAAGACAGTTTCCCCCCACCCCAGCTCAAACAGTGCTCTACCACTTGCAAAATTATCTCACAGCTCCACCAATGTTTAGTCTATGCGCTGACATCCTTCAATGCCTGCCACTGACAATACCATTGTATTGACATTTTTGTTATGTTAGGCCTTCGATGCCTGTCTGTGGTCACTCCTTCCACTAGGCCTCCACTGACCACACCACTGCTGCCCGTGTACCCCTGGAACCAATTTAAAATTGCCTACAGCCATGTGTTATTATTTTAGGCCTTCGATGCCTGTCTGCGGTGACTCCTTCCACTAGGCCTCCACTGACCACACCACTGCTGCCCGTGTACCCCTGGAACCAATTTAAAATTGCCTACAGCCATGTGTTATTATTTTAGGCCTTCGATGCCTGTCTGCGGTCACTCCTTCCACTAGGCCTCCACTGACCACACCACTGCTGCCCGTGTACCCCTGGAACCAATTTAAAATTGCCTACAGCCATGTGTTATTATTTTAGGCCTTCGATGCCTGTCTGCGGTCACTCCTTCCACTAGGCCTCCACTGACCACACCACTGCTGCCCGTGTACCCCTGGAACCAATTTAAAATTGCCTACAGCCATGTGTTATTATTTTAGGCCTTCGATGCCTGTCTGCGGTCACTCCTTCCACTAGGCCTTCACTGACCACACCACTGCTGCCCGTGTACCCCTGTAACCAATTTAAAATTGCCTACAGCCATGTGTTATTATTTTAGGCCTTCGATGCCTGTCTGCGGTGACTCCTTCCACTAGGCCTCCACTGACCACACCACTGCTGCCCGTGTACCCCTGGAACCAATTTAAAATTGCCTACAGCCATGTGTTATTATTTTAAGCCTTCGATGCCTGTCTGCGGTGACTCCTTCCACTAGGCCTCCACTGACCACACCACTGCTGCCCGTGTACCCCTGGAACCAATTTAAAATTGCCTACAGCCATGTGTTATTATTTTAGGCCTTCGATGCCTGTCTGCGGTCACTCCTTCCACTAGGCCTCCACTGACCACACCACTGCTGCCCGTGTACCCCTGGAACCAATTTAAAATTGCCTACAGCCATGTGTTATTATTTTAGGCCTTCGATGCCTGTCTGCGGTCACTCCTTCCACTAGGCCTCCACTGACCACACCACTGCTGCCCGTGTACCCCTGGAACCAACAGAAGATGCAAAACAATGAAAATAATAAAATCATTATTTACCAAAAAAATAGAGTAAGTCAAAACCACATTGCAAATAAACATTCATTACAAATAAAGAAGCAGGGCGCGTCCGAGGGTGAGTATATACCTAATAAGAATATAATCACCCTCGGACGCGCCCTGCTTCTTTCCGACAGCCTTCCTTCCTAAGAATCAGCCCTTCCGTGGTGTAGAGAGAGGGTTTGTTACACTCCAAGGTGTTCCCCAGGTTGCCTTTCCTGAGCTTCGATCTTCCGGCTCTCGTTTAGTAGTTGTTGGAAACTACGCTGCATTGGGCCTACAAATTGGGTATGGGGTGTAGAGAGATGGTGTGTTCCACTCCAAGGTGTTCTCCAGGTTGCCTTTCCTGAGCTTCGATCTTCCGGCTCTCGTTTAGTAGTTGTTGGAAACTACGCTGCATTAGGCCTACAAATTAGTTATGGGGTGTAGAGAGATGGTGTGTTCCACTGTAGAGAGATGGTGTGTTCCACTCCAAGGTGTTCCCCAGGTTTCCTCGCCAATGCTTCGATCATCATGCTCTCGTTTAGTAGTTGTTGGAAACTACGCTGCATTAGGCCTACAAATTGGGTATGGGGTGTAGAGAGATGGTGTGTTCCACTCCAAGGTGTTCCCCAGGTTTCCTCGCCAATGCTTCGATCATCATGCTCTCGTTTAGTAGTTGTTGGAAACTACGCTGCATTAGACCTACAAATTGGGTATGGGGTGTAGAGAGATGGTGTGTTCCACTCCAAGGTGTTCTCCAGGTTGCCTTTCCTGAACTTCTATCTTCAGGCTCTCATTAAATTGTGGTTAAACGGAACAACTGCATTTGGCGTACTAGTTGGTTTGGGGCCTACTATCGGTGTCTGCCGCTCCTTGCTGTTCTCCTGGTTTCCTGTCCTGAAATTCCGTTTTCAGGCGCTCCTTAAGTAGTTGGTAATGTTAGACTGCATTTGGCCTACTAGTTGGGTTGGGGCCTACTATCGGTGTCTGCCACTCCTTGCTGTTCTCCTCCACTGAACAAAGCTGTGCCGCCTGTTTACTACTGTTGCCAATTTTGAACTGCATTTCGACTACTTACTGATTTGGGCCTACTCTCTGTGTCAGCCTCTCATTCCAGTTGTCCTCCACTGCAATGCCCCCTGATTAGTCCTGTGTTACCAATTTTGAACTGCATTTAGCCCACTTTATTCTTTGGGCCTATATCTGTGTTTCCTCCTCATCCTGCCCATTGCCCAGCCAGTGATAGATGAGTCTGCTGGTACATTGACCCATAACGCAACATTTCCCGTGCACGCTACACTGCAAGATTGTGACCCTGCTGAAAGTCAGGTCCCCCTTCCCGCATACCATACCACCTTACACGGGGACAAACAGGAAGGTGCAGATGAAAGTGCAGGTTCCTTCATCAGGTGGGGGGAGGAATACTAGTTGGCGACGTCACTGGCACAGGGCCTCTCATGGTACGCAAAAGTGTTGCTGCCGGTGGGAGGCGCCCCCGCCGTGCAAACACTTGAATTACTTGAACCAGCCCTACCCCCCACAACTTTAGCCAAATGACCCCCAATTTCAAATGCCTTCCAATTATTATAAGGTAAATTACGCTTGACAAGCTTCATTAAGAAGAATGGATGGTTTTGACATTAAAATGGGCACTCTAGGTGTTTTCCTGGCCCCCACTCACTGCCGACTATGCTGCCCCATTGACTTGCATTGGGTTTCGTGTTTCGGTCGATCCCGACTTTACGTCATAATCGGCCGATTTCACTCGACCCGACTTTTGAGATAGTCGGGTTTCGCGAAACCCGGCTCGACTCTAAAAAGGTCAAGGTCGCTCAACTCTACTCCAGAGACCTTTGTGTAAGGTGACAGAGGAGCTGTATTGTAAGCACAAATACCTCCATGAGTTAGGGAGAAGTGTGTGACAGAAATATAGCTTCTCCTTAGTTGACAGGGCATGGAGGAGTGAAGCTGGATAAAAAAATCCTTTGTGCTCAGTCAGCCAAGAAGATTTATTTCTTCTTCTGTCACACACTTTTTCTTGGCTGCAGAGGAACTTGTGCTTTCAGTACAGTTCTTGTCAGTTGACACACGGGTGTTAAGACTGCAGCCCAACTTTACATCTGACTAGGACAGGCTGTGTTTGAGTTATGTAATAAGAGCCATATCATTACATTCCTGAAGAATCTCCTCTTCCAGTAAGATATCAAAGAATAGATAGGATAAATTTGTTAGCGCATTTGTACAAAAAGAAAATTGAGAAGAATTCGGTCAGTAAACGCTGCGGGTTGGATACTGCATACTTGTGCAGCATCCAACCCACAGCGTCCAGATGTTACAGCATAGTGGATAGGAATAAATCTGGTTCATACAGATTTATATCTATACTGTATAAATGAGGACATTAGTGGACATTTTAATTTAGAGAAATTACTAATACTGAACTGCAAAGCCATCCATAACCTGTCTCCTCCATATATCTCTTAACTTATCTCCTGATATCTTCCCTCACGCAATCTCCGGTCCTCCCAAGACCTCCTTCTCCTCCACACTTATTCGCTCCTCATCCAACCGCCTCTAAAGGTCCCGTCACACATAGCGAGATCGCTAGCGAGATCGCTGCTGAGTCACAAGTTTTGTGACGCAACAGCGATCTCAGTAGCAATCTCGCTATGTGTGACACGTACCAGCGATCAGCCCCCTGCTGTGAGATCACTGGTCGTGTCGGAATGGCCTGGGCCATTTTTTTGATCGTTGAGGTCCCGCTGACATCGCTGAATCGGCGTGTGTGACGCCGATTCAGCGATGTCTTCGCTGGTAACCAGGGTAAACATCGGGTAACTAAGCGCAGGGCCGCGCTTAGTTACCCGATGTTTACCCTAGTTACCGGCATCGTTGGTCGCTGGAGAGCGGTCTGTGTGACAGCTCTCCAGCGACGAAACAGCGACGCTGCAGCGATCCGGATCGTTGTCGGTATCGCTGCAGCGTCGCTATGTGTGACGGGGCCTTAAGACTTCTCCCAAATATCCCCCATCCTTGGAATTCTTTGCCTCAACACGTCCGACTATCAACCACATTCGGATCCTTCAGACGGAACCTGAAAACCCATCTCTTCAGGAAAGCTTACAGTCTGCACTGACACCGCTGCCTCCTCATCACTACCGGAGCTACCGCCTCACCAACACCGGAGCTGCTGCAACCCTCAACCTATTGTCTCCTTCTCCACTATCCTGTAGAATGTAAGCCCGCAAGGGCAGGGTCTTCTCTCCTCTGTATCAGTCTGTCATTGTTAGTTTACTTACTGTAAGTGATATCTATAACTCTGTATGTAACCCCTTCTCATGTACAGCACCATGGAATCAATGATGTTATATAAATAAATAATAATACTAAAAAAAAGATGTCCAAATACAAGGATGTCAGCGCCATTACACACACATACAAAAACCTTGCGGAAGAATCCAGAAGAAGGATCATTAATGGCAATGGCAGGCCTGGCACAAACATACAGATACACATGATGGCTGGCAGAGCGGTGGTCCTGTAGGCAGACACAGTACTGCATCCTTATTGCACAGGAGGCAGCACTGATTGCCAACCTATTATCTCTGGCTCACACCTGGGCAGCTACAACGTGGTCGCTGACAGGCACAAACTAGTCAGACATGAGTAGACATCACCATGCAGCACCGTCCATACACCACAACAACGTGCAGTCTGGGCATCAACAAGCCACCACTGCACTAAGGCTACGTTCACATTTGCGTTGTGCATTGCGTTGGCGATGCAACGCACAACGCATGCAAAACGCATGCAAAAACGCATGGTTTTGTGACGCATGCGTCCATTTTTGGCTTGCTTTTGGACGCAAAAAAAATGCAACTTGCTGCGTCCTCTGTGCCCTGACGCTTGCACCAAAAATGACACATGCGTCACAAAACGCAAGACAACGCATGTCCATGCGCCCCCATGTTAAATATAGGGGCGCATGACGCATGCGTCGCCGCGGCTGCACCCGACGCAATGCTAATGTGAACGTAGCCCTAGCTGGTAAAATGGCGCGTCTTTCCCCAAAACAGACCACGTCTCCTCCCAAAACACTAAGCCAATCACAAGCGCTGCACACGGGGCTGTGCGAAGCTAATAGGAGGGGCCTTCCTATTGGGTTGAGTAAGGGATGTGAGAATGGGAAGGGGAACGAGCGCAACCGACAATCAGGAAAAACATGGCTGATTGCCTGTATGTACCGAGGGGCAGCATTGGATGTGGTGTGTATGTTATGGGCAATCAGTCCTCCAGCAGATGCGTATGTGAAAAGGACAATGCATCCTGCACCAGGGCATACAAAGAGATCATGGGGCCCCAAAGCACAAGCTCTTATTGCTCGCCCGCCCCCCCACAAAAAAAAATTGTCTCGGTCATATAGGTGCATATCTCACAACTTTGCTGCCATTACAAAGTAATTTTCCTCCCATTGAAGCCCCCAGATTCCTCTTTTATTGCCCCCATAAAGTATGATGCCAACGAAGGTGCCCCACAAACACTATGACCTCCCACAGTGATTCCTCCACACGCACAGTATAATAACCTTACTGTACCCCCTCAACTATCCCGCCACAGTATGATCCCCAGCTGTGAGCCCCATACGGCCCTCCATACTGTATAAAGGAACTATGCATTGTCAGATCCTATGATTGCTGTTTGCTCCTCCTGTTGCCACTCTGCTTTTATTACTTGCATTGTTCTTTCTGGATGATGCAACGTTTCTACTTGTGGAGAGTGACATGTCAAGCCTAGCATGTCAGATTGGCAGATTGGGGAGGTCTAAAAGCCAGTTATGCTCCTCTGGGAAATTAAATATGTAAATTGTCTCTTCAGAGAGACAGAGGACCTGAACTCTACCCCAGCTATTGGATGCAGAGATCCAAAAAGTCAATATTGACTCTTCAAGGAGCTTTGCATTATTACTTAGGATACAAAACAAACCAGTACTACAAGTATACGATCTGATTTGGCTAGGTTAGAGGCTCTGGACTGGAGTCTAAAGGTACCTTCACACTGAGCGACTTTAGAACGATATCGCTAGCGATCCGTGATGTTGCAGCGTCCTGGATAGCGATATCGTTGTGTTTGACACGCAGCAGTGATCAGGATCCTGCTGTGACATCGTTGGTCGGAGCTGTGTGACAGCTCTCCAGCGACCACACAACGACGAAACAGCGATGCTGCAGCGATCGGCATCATTGCCTATATCGCTGCAGTGTCGCTTAATGTGACGGTACCTTAAGGGATAATGTTTCTCCTTGTGGAGAGTGACATGTCAAGCCTGGCATGTCAGAGTGAGGATACTTAAAAGCCATGCAAACTTCTCTGGGAATATAAATATGCAAATTGTCTCTTCAGAGAGAAAGAGGACTTGAGAGGTGAGGCTCTGAACTAATGGGCGTTACAGTTCAAGTCTTCTTTCTCCCTGAAGAGACAATTTGTTAGGGTTTTGCAGCTGTAATTTTGAATGGAAAACGTGGGGGACTCATATCCATTCATAACTGGCCTAATAGAAGTAGATACAAGGAACATTTTCAGCCTATATATGCCACTAATGCTGACAATGTAAAGGTGAAAAAAGGATTCAGTTATGTAGCAACCATTTTTAACAGAGATAATCAGCTGCATTGTCTTCTATTTCTTCATAATTTTCAGTCATTGATCTCTCTTTCTTTCCCATGAGAAATGACTACTAACAGAACAGAGTAAAGCCGACTGTATGACTTTACAAACTCAATAAACACATACTCTCAAATATGAACTTTCTGTAAACCATAAAATATTTGTGACAAGAAGATATTTCCAATATGATTCATTTCATGAAGTATTTGATATGTAGAGAATGTTGAAAAGTTACTTATGGATAATACTTGACATCCTCTTACAATAATAATAATCTTTATTTTTATATAGCGCTAACATATTCTGCAGCGCTTTACAGTTTTGCACACATTGTCATCGCTGTCCCTGATGGGGCTCACAATCTAGAATCCCTGTCAGTATGTCTTTGGAATGTGGGAGGAAACCGGAGTGCCCGGAGGAAACCCACGCAAACACGGAGAGAACATACAAACTCTTTGCAGATGTTGTCCTGGGTGGGATTAGAACCCAGGACCCCAGCGCTGCAAGGCTGCAGTGCTAACCACTGCGCCACCGTGCTGCCCTTGCCCTTACAATGATAACAACCACTAACCCTCGTCTTATAAAATACAGGAATAATTTTAGCAAACATACATTGTTTTCAGCTTTTTATTGATATTTCAAGTATAAAGTTGTAGCTTCATGGTATTTAATATAAAGCCACGGTGTTCTCAAAATTTAGGCTAGAAATCTGATGACTATACCCTGAAGCTTCATAAATTGGTGTTCACAAAATTATTCAAACCTGAAAATCTGAATGTTTTTTTTCCTGCTGTCATATGATGCTATGTATGGAGAATAGATCAGTAATATATCTGCTGGAGAAAGATTTTTTTTTTCAACTGAATTCATATGGAATTCAGCAGACCCTTTACTCAGTATTGAGTAGAAGCACCTTTTTGAGCTAGTACAGCCATGAGTCTTCTTGGGAAGGATGTTGTAAGGGGGACGACTGTACTGCGGTTACCTGCTTGCTGGGGCCGCAACTGTCGAGGCTGCATCCCCTGTTGCCTGGGGAAGCATCAGCAAGCTGGACCTTCCTCCTGACCGAGGGGGGTGGGGAGATAAAAGGAGAAAGCGCATGCAGCAGAGGAGTTTGGTGCCAATCCAGAGCAGTGCACAGAGAGGTGAGCAGCGTGATCTGCTTCCCCTTCCCCCACTGGGCACCGTCACTGTGGCAGCCCCCATCGACTACAAATGGATTGCACCAGAGTAAGAGGGACTGCTGCGCTCAGAGAAGCCTGTTGTGAATTCTGTGGCAGAGCTCCCTCCTGTGGTCACAAGTGGTACTTCGGCTGATTCTCTCTATGAGCTTCCGTTGGTGGAGGAGAGTGGTACTGCGGCTTCTGAGTTTCCTTCCTCAGGTGATGTGGTGAAGTCGTTAGGTGCTGCTCTATTTAACTCCACCTAGTGCTTTGATCCTGGCCTCCAGTCAATGTTCTAGTATTGGACTTGCTTCCTCCTGGATCGTTCCTGTGGCCTGCTGCTCTGCATAGCTAAGTTCCGCTTTTGTTATTTTGTTTGCTGTTTTTTTCTGTCCAGCTTGCTTATTTGGTTTTTCTTGCTTGCTGGAAGCTCTGGGACGCAGAGGGTGTACCTCCGTGCCGTTAGTCGGTACGGAGGGTCTTTTTGCCCCCTTTGCGTGGTTGTTTGTAGGGTTTTGTGTTGACCGCAAAGTTACCTTTCCTATCCTCGCTCTGTTCAGAAAGTCGGGCCTCACTTTGCTAAATCTATTTCATCTCTACGTTTGTCTTTTCATCTTAACTCACAGTCATTATATGTGGGGGCTGCTTTTTCCTTTGGGGTATTTCTCTGAGGCAAGGTAGGCTTATTTTCTATCTTCAGGCTAGCTAGTTTCTCAGGCTGTGCTGAGTTGCATAGGGAGCGTTAGGCGCAATCCACGGCTGCCTCTAGTGTGGTTGGAGAGGATTAGGGATTGCGGTCAGCAGAGTTCCCACGTCTCAGAGCTCGTTCTATGTTTTTGGGTTATTGTCAGGTCACTGTATGTGCTCTGACTTCTATGTCCATTGTGGTACTGAATTACCTAATCATAACAGTACTGGAGGCCTAAAGTACTAATGATTCTCAATAGAGGGAAAAAAGAAGTTCTGAGACCATTTTTTTTTCTCTGCACTGTGTTTTGCCTTTTTTTTCCCCTAGACATTTGGGTGGTTCAGGACACAGGTGTAGCGATGGACATTAAAGGTCTGTCTTCATGTGTGGATCAGCTCACGGCAAGAGTACAAAATATTCAAGACTTTGTGGTTCAGAATTCTATGTTAGAACCAAGAATTCCTATTCCTGATTTGTTTTTTGGAGATAGAACTAAATTTCTGAGTTTCAAAAATAATTGTAAACTATTTCTGGCTTTGAAACCTCGCTCCTCTGGTGACCCAGTTCAACAAGTTAGGATCATTATTTCTTTTTTACGTGGCGACCCTCAGGACTGGGCATTTTCTCTTGCGCCAGGAGATCCTGCATTAAGTAATATTGATGCGTTTTTCCTGGTGCTCGGATTGCTGTACGATGAACCTAATTCAGTGGATCAGGCAGAAAAAAATTTGCTGGCTCTGTGTCAGGGTCAGGATGAGATAGAGGTATATTGTCAGAAATTTAGAAAGTGGTCCGTACTCACTCAATGGAATGAAGGTGCGCTCGCAGCTATTTTCAGAAAGGGTCTCTCTGAAGCCCTTAAGGATGTCATGGTGGGATTTCCTATGCCTGCTGGTCTGAATGAGTCTATGTCTTTGGCCATTCAGATCGGTCGACACTTGCGTGAGCGTAAATCTGTGCACCATTTGGCGGTATTATCTGAGCATAAACCTGAGCCTATGCAGTGCGATAGGACTTTGACCAGAGTTGAACGGCAAGAACACAGACGTCAGAATGGGCTGTGTTTCTTCTGTGGTGATTCCACTCATGCTATCTCTGATTGTCCTAAGCGCACTAAGCGGTTCGCTAGGTCTGCCACCATTGGTACGGTACAGTCAAAATTTCTTTTGTCCGTTACCTTGATCTGCTCTTTGTCATCATATTCTGTCATGGCATTTGTGGATTCAGGCGCTGCCCTGAATTTGATGGACTTGGAGTATGCTAGGCGTTGTGGGTTTTTTTTGGAGCCCTTGCAGTGTCCTATTCCATTGAGAGGAATTGATGCTACGCCTTTGGCCAAGAATAAGCCTCAGTACTGGACCCAGCTTACCATGTGCATGGCTCCTGCACATCAGGAGGTTATTCGCTTTCTGGTGTTGCATAATCTGCATGATGTGGTCGTGTTGGGGTTGCCATGGCTACAAGTCCATAATCCAGTATTAGATTGGAAATCCATGTCTGTGTCCAGCTGGGGTTGTCAGGGGGTACATGGTGATGTCCCATTTCTGTCTATTTCGTCATCCACCCCTTCTGAGGTTCCAGAGTTCTTGTCTGATTACCGGGATGTATTCGATGAGCCCAAGTCTGATACCCTGCCTCCGCATAGGGATTGTGATTGTGCTATCGATTTGATTCCTGGTAGTAAATTCCCAAAAGGTCGACTGTTTAATTTATCTGTACCTGAGCACGCCGCTATGCGGAGTTACGTGAAGGAGTCCTTGGAGAAGGGGCATATTCGCCCGTCATCGTCGCCATTAGGAGCAGGGTTCTTTTTTGTGGCCAAGAAGGATGGTTCGCTGAGACCTTGTATAGATTACCGCCTTCTAAATAAGATCACGGTTAAATTTCAGTACCCCTTGCCGCTGTTATCTGATTTGTTTGCTCGGATTAAGGGGGCTAGTTGGTTCACCAAGATAGATCTTCGTGGTGCGTATAATCTTGTGCGTATTAAGCGAGGCGATGAATGGAAAACTGCATTTAATACGCCCGAGGGCCATTTTGAGTATCTAGTAATGCCATTCGGACTTGCCAATGCTCCATCAGTGTTTCAGTCCTTTATGCATGACATCTTCCGAGAGTACCTAGATAAATTCCTGATTGTATACTTGGATGATATTTTGATCTTCTCGGATGATTGGGAGTCTCATGTGAAGCAAGTCAGAACGGTGTTTCAGGTCCTGCGTGCTAATTCTTTGTTTGTGAAGGGATCAAAGTGTCTCTTTGGTGTTCAGAAGGTTTCATTTTTGGGGTTCATTTTTTCCCCTTCTACCATCGAGATGGACCCTGTTAAGGTCCAAGCCATCCATGATTGGACTCAGCCGACATCTCTGAAAAGTCTGCAAAAGTTCCTGGGCTTTGCTAATTTTTATCGTCGCTTCATCTGCAATTTTTCTAGTATTGCTAAACCATTGACCGATTTGACCAAGAAGGGTGCTGATGTGGTCAATTGGTCTTCTGCTGCTGTGGAAGCTTTTCAAGAGTTGAAGCGTCGTTTTTCTTCTGCCCCTGTGTTGTGTCAACCAGATGTTTCGCTTCCGTTCCAGGTCGAGGTTGATGCTTCTGAAATTGGAGCGGGGGCTGTTTTGTCGCAGAGAAGTTCTGATTGCTCGGTGATGAAACCATGCGCCTTCTTTTCCAGGAAGTTTTCGCCTGCTGAGCGAAATTATGATGTTGGCAATCGAGAGTTGCTGGCCATGAAGTGGGCATTCGAGGAGTGGCGTCATTGGCTTGAAGGAGCTAAGCATCGCGTGGTGGTCTTGACTGATCATAAGAACTTGACTTATCTCGAGTCTGCCAAGCGGTTGAATCCTAGACAGGCTCGTTGGTCGCTGTTTTTTGCCCGTTTTGACTTTGTGGTTTCGTACCTTCCGGGCTCTAAAAATGTGAAGGCGGATGCCCTGTCTAGGAGTTTTGTGCCCGACTCTCCGGGTTTATCTGAGCCGGCGGGTATTCTCAAAGAGGGAGTAATTGTGTCTGCCATCTCCCCTGATTTGCGACGAGTGCTGCAAAAATTTCAGGCTAATAAACCTGATCGTTGCCCAGCGGAGAAACTGTTTGTCCCTGACGAATAAAGTTATCTCTGAGGTTCATTGTTCGGTGTTGGCTGGTCATCCTGGAATCTTTGGTACCAGAGAGTTAGTGGCTAGATCCTTTTGGTGGCCATCTCTGTCGCGGGATGTGCGTTCTTTTGTGCAGTCCTGTGGGATTTGTGCTCGGGCTAAGCCCTGCTGTTCTCATGCCAGTGGGTTGCTTTTGCCCTTGCCGGTCCCGAAGAGGCCTTGGACACATATCTCTATGGATTTTATTTCAGATCTTCCCGTCTCTCAGGGAATGTCAGTCATTTGGGTGGTTTGTGATCGCTTCTCTAAGATGGTCCATTTGGTGCCCTTGTCTAAATTACCTTCCTCCTCTGATTTGGTGCCATTGTTCTTCCAGCATGTGGTTCGTTTACATGGCATTACAGAGTATATCGTTTCTGACAGAGGTTCCCAGTTTGTTTCGAAGTTTTGGCGAGCCTTTTGTGCTAGGATGGGCATTGACTTGTCTTTTTCCTCGGCTTTCCATCCTCAGACTAATGGCCAGACCGAACGAACCAATCAGACCTTGGAAACATATCTGAGATGCTTTGTTTCTGCTGATCAGGATCACTGGGTGTCCTTTTTGCCTTTGGCTGAGTTCGCCCTTAATAATCGGGCCAGCTCGGCTACCTTGGTTTCGCCGTTTTTCTGCAACTCTGGGTTCCATCCTCGTTTCTCTTCAGGGCAGGTTGAGTCTTCGGACTGTCCTGGTGTGGATACTGTGGTGGACAGGTTGCAGCAGATTTGGACTCATGTAGTGGACAATTTGACCTTGTCCCAGGAGAAGGCTCAACGTTTCGCTAATCGCAGATGCTGTGTGGGTCCCCGACTTCGTGTTGGGGATTTGGTTTGGTTGTCTTCTCGTCATATTCCTATGAAGGTTTCCTCTCCTAAGTTTAAACCTCGTTTCATTGGTCCGTATAGGATTTCTGAGGTTCTTAATCCTGTGTCTTTTCGTTTGACCCTTCCAGATACTTTTTCCATCCATAACGTATTCCATAGGTCATTGTTGCGGAGATACGTGGCACCTATGGTTCCATCTGTTGATCCTCCTGCCCCGGTTTTGGTGGAGGGGGAGTTGGAGTATATTGTGGAGAAGATTTTGGATTCTCGTGTTTCAAGACGGAAACTCCAGTATCTGGTTAAGTGGAAGGGTTATGCTCAGGAAGATAATTCCTGGGTCTTTGCCTCTGATGTCCATGCTCCCGATCTTGTTCGTGCCTTTCATATGGCTCATCCTGGTCGTCCTGGGGGCTCTGGTGAGGGTTCGGTGACCCCTCCTCAAGGGGGGGGTACTGTTGTGAATTCTGTGGCAGAGCTCCCTCCTGTGGTCACAAGTGGTACTTCGGCTGATTCTCTCTATGAGCTTCCGTTGGTGGAGGAGAGTGGTACTGCGGCTTCTGAGTTTCCTTCCTCAGGTGATGTGGTGAAGTCGTTAGGTGCTGCTCTATTTAACTCCACCTAGTGCTTTGATCCTGGCCTCCAGTCAATGTTCTAGTATTGGACTTGCTTCCTCCTGGATCGTTCCTGTGGCCTGCTGCTCTGCATAGCTAAGTTCCGCTTTTGTTATTTTGTTTGCTGTTTTTTTCTGTCCAGCTTGCTTATTTGGTTTTTCTTGCTTGCTGGAAGCTCTGGGACGCAGAGGGTGTACCTCCGTGCCGTTAGTCGGTACGGAGGGTCTTTTTGCCCCCTTTGCGTGGTTGTTTGTAGGGTTTTGTGTTGACCGCAAAGTTACCTTTCCTATCCTCGCTCTGTTCAGAAAGTCGGGCCTCACTTTGCTAAATCTATTTCATCTCTACGTTTGTCTTTTCATCTTAACTCACAGTCATTATATGTGGGGGCTGCCTATTCCCTTGGGGTATTTCTCTGAGGCAAGGTAGGCTTATTTTCTATCTTCAGGCTAGCTAATTTCTCAGGCTGTGCCGAGTTGCATAGGGAGCGTTAGGCGCAATCCACGGCTGCCTCTAGTGTGGTTGGAGAGGATTAGGGATTGCGGTCAGCAGAGTTCCCACGTCTCAGAGCTCGTTCTATGTTTTTGGGTTATTGTCATGTCACTGTATGTGCTCTGACTTCTATGTCCATTGTGGTACTGAATTACCTAATCATAACAGAAGCCGTGTCTTCAGCAGCAGCCAGGCAGAAAAGTGCTTCATCCTGGGAGTACCAACCAACCGCAGGTCAACATCCAATGTCTCCCGCCGCCAGCCATTGGGACCAGAGAGAAAGAGATATGCAGTCTGAGCCCAGTGACTACCAGAGAACAAGGTGCTGTCCGTGAGTACAGCGCACATACCCCATAAAAGAGTGACCGGGAACTGGACAGACACTTACACCCTGACTTTTACCAGTATATATTTGCTGAGCCACGTTGGGCTTGTACAGGACTGTGGCCCGTGCCCAAGCACCGCAACCGCTGACAGAGACTGCAAGGAGAGACATGCAGGGTGCCCGTTGGTCACCACAGAGCAAGGTGTTGAATGTACCAAGCTAGTGAGTACTGCGTGCATGCTGCCAAAGAGAGATAGGGTGCAGGACTGTTGCTGCCCACATTGCGGGATGTTGCCACACTGTTCGACCAGGACCCTGACAGCATTGCGGCATTGTCTGCATTAGCCGCAGCCACTTATGGACTAGGGGCCCAGTGGAAGGTACCGGAAACTGACCACTGCCATCAGAAGACAGACGACTGTTATCAGCAGGACTGTAACGTCTGTGTGTGAGACTTGTGGAACTCCTAGGGTGAACCCGCAGGACCGCGACAACGAACCTCCCAAGGGTGAGCTGACCTAGTGGGCCACCCCCAATACAGGGAGTGTCAGGGGCAGGTCCAAGGGAGACTATTGCCGTGGAAGCTGATACCCGGCGACAGGAGATAGGAGATACAAGCAAGAACAGACTAGGAACAGATGGCCGAGACTGGGAACCACAGGGAATGCTACCGAAAATCAGAAAGAGAATGACGGAGACGAACACTCTGGAGGGACTGGAGACACAGAGCTGAAAAGGAGTAGACTGGGATGGACGAAACTAAGAAAGGAGATGAAGAGAACACAGGGAAGGAAGATGCAAGATTCAGGGTAGCGCACGAGGCAATGCAGGCAGGAGAGTAAACAAGAGAGCGCAGAAAGCGTGGGGCATGGATCAAACGTAACATAGTAACATAGTAACATAGTTAGTAAGGCCGAAAAAAGACATTTGTCCATCCAGTTCAGCCTATATTCCATCATAATAAATCCCCAGATCTACGTCCTTCTACAGAACCTAATAATTGTATGATACAATATTGTTCTGCCCCAGGAAGACATCCAGGCCTCTCTTGAACCCCTCGACTGAGTTCGCCATCACCACCTCCTCAGGCAAGCAATTCCAGATTCTCACTGCCCTAACAGTAAAGAATCCTCTTCTATGTTGGTGGAAAAACCTTCTCTCCTCCAGACGCAAAGAATGCCCCCTTGTGCCCGTCACCTTCCTTGGTATAAACAGATCCTCAGCGAGATATTTGTATTGTCCCCTTATATACTTATACATGGTTATTAGATCGCCCCTCAGTCGTCTTTTTTCTAGACTAAATAATCCTAATTTCGCTAATCTATCTGGGTATTGTAGTTCTCCCATCCCCTTTATTAATTTTGTTGCCCTCCTTTGTACTCTCTCTAGTTCCATTATATCCTTCATGAGCACCGGTGCCCAAAACTGGACACAGTACTCCATGTGTGGTCTAACTAGGGATTTGTACAGAGGCAGTATAATGCTCTCATCATGTGTATCCAGACCTCTTTTAATGCACCCCATGATCCTGTTTGCCTTGGCAGCTGCTGCCTGGCACTGGCTGCTCCAGGTAAGTTTATCATTAACTAGGATCCCCAAGTCCTTCTCCCTGTCAGATTTACCCAGTGGTTTCCCATTCAGTGTGTAATGGTGATATTGATTCCTTCTTCCCATGTGTATAACCTTACATTTATCATTGTTAAACCTCATCTGCCACCTTTCAGCCCAAGTTTCCAACTTATCCAGATCCATCTGTAGCAGAATACTATCTTCTCTTGTATTAACTGCTTTACATAGTTTTGTATCATCTGCAAATATCGATATTTTACTGTGTAAACCTTCTACCAGATCATTAATGAATATGTTGAAGAGAACAGGTCCCAATACTGACCCCTGCGGTACCCCACTGGTCACAGCGACCCAGTTAGAGATTATACCATTTATAACCACCCTCTGCTTTCTATCACTAAGCCAGTTACTAACCCATTTACACACATTTTCCCCCAGACCAAGCATTCTCATTTTGTGTACCAACCTCTTGTGCGGCACGGTATCAAACGCTTTGGAAAAATCGAGATATACCACGTCCAATGACTCACCGTGGTCCAGCCTATAGCTTACCTCTTCATAAAAACTGATTAGATTGGTTTGACAGGAGCGATTTCTCATAAACCCATGCTGATATGGAGTTAAACAGTTATTCTCATTGAGATAATCCAGAATAACATCCCTCAGAAACCCTTCAAATATTTTACCAACAATAGAGGTTAGACTTACTGGCCTATAATTTCCAGGTTCACTTTTAGAGCCCTTTTTGAATATTGGCACCACATTTGCTATGCGCCAGTCCTGCGGAACAGATCCTGTCGCTATAGAGTCCCTAAAAATAAGAAATAATGGTTTATCTATTACATTACTTAGTTCCCTTAGTACTCGTGGGTGTATGCCATCCGGACCCGGAGATTTATCTATTTTAATCTTATTTAGCCGATTTCGCACCTCTTCTTGGGTTAGATTGGTGACCCTTAATATAGGGTTTTCATTGTTTCTTGGGATTTCACCTAGCATTTCATTTTCCACCGTGAATACCGTGGAGAAGTAGGTGTTTAATATGTTAGCTTTTTCCTCGTCATCTACAACCATTCTTTCCTCACTATTTTTTAAGGGGCCTACATTTTCAGTTTTTATTCTTTTACTATTGATATAGTTGAAGAACAGTTTGGGATTAGTTTTACTCTCCTTAGCAATGTGCTTCTCTGTTTCCTTTTTGGCAGCTTTAATTAGTTTTTTAGATAAAGTATTTTTCTCCCTATAGTTTTTTAGAGCTTCAATGGTGCCATCCTGCTTTAGTAGTGCAAATGCTTTCTTTTTACTGTTAATTGCCTGTCTTACTTCTTTGTTTAGCCACATTGGGTTTTTCCTATTTCTAGTCCTTTTATTCCCACAAGGTATAAACTGCTTACAGTGCCTATTTAGGATGTTCTTAAACATTTCCCATTTATTATCTGTATTCTTATTTCTGAGGATATTGTCCCAGTCTACCAGATTAAGGGCATCTCTAAGCTGGTCAAACTTTGCCTTCCTAAAGTTCAGTGTTTTTGTGACTCCCTGACAAGTCCCCCTAGTGAAAGACAGGTGAAACTGTACAATATTGTGGTCGCTATTTCCTAGATGCCCAACCACCTGCAGATTTGTTATTCTGTCAGGTCTATTAGATAGTATTAGGTCTAAAAGTGCTGCTCCTCTGGTTGGATTCTGCACCAATTGTGAAAGATAATTTTTCTTGGTTATTAGCAGAAACCTGTTGCCTTTATGGGTTTCACAGGTTTCACTTTCCCAGTTAATATCCGGGTAGTTAAAGTCCCCCATAACCAGGACCTCATTATGGGTTGCAGCTTCATCTATCTGCTTTAGAAGTAGACTTTCCATGGTTTCTGTTATATTTGGGGGTTTGTAACAGACCCCAATGAGAATTTTGTTACCATTTTTCCCTCCATGAATTTCGACCCATATGGACTCGACATCCTCATTTCCTTCGCTAATATCCTCCCTTAAAGTGGACTTTAGACAAGACTTTACATAGAGACAAACCCCTCCTCCTCTCCGATTTTTACGATCCTTTCTAAACAGACTGTAACCCTGTAAGTTAACTGCCCAGTCATAGCACAATTGACAGGACGAAGCATTTCAATGTGAAATGCGTGTCGGGTGTGGTGGGTCCCTCGGGTGCGCCTTTCTTGGTAAATATGCCTGATTTGCATTAATTATTTTGCCACGCATGTATTTCACTGATATGATTTGTTAGCCGCCTCCTTTGTGCTGGTATGAATACCTTTATATAGTAAATTACACTTGTATATCTATATCTTTATCACTTCATTTGGAATAAAGATATTTATAATTTTTATTTACTGGCCTTATGTGGAGTTTTTCTTTCTTTGGTTTTTCATATAAATTGCCTCATGGCTCTTTTTGGGGTATAATTAGATGTTTTTTGCTCGGAGATATAGTTTTCATAGCCTCAGTTGCATGATTTACTGCTTCCAGATACGCTGAATACATGTGGGAATTCCCTAACAAACAGGCATTCCTCACATGTATTCAGCATATCTGGAAGCCGTAAATCATGCAACTGAGGCGATGAACACTATATCTCCGAGCAATAAAAAAATACTCAGAGGTCACCCGAGCGTACTCTGGAAAACCCGAGCAACGAGTATACTCGCTCATCACTAGTGCAAACATTTCTAAAAATCATAGTCATACACCAATGAAGTGGCATCAATTTCCCTAGAGCAGAAATACTATAATGGGGCTCTGACACCCCTTCCACTACAGGCAACCCACCAGATGGTATGGTGGAGTGTTGGTTACTGTAGGTTATAGGCTTGTTGGAAGAGGTGGTTCTTCAGGTTCTTTTAAAAGGTTTCTGTCACGATATATATAGCGACCCCATGGGGGTGGGTTGGTTGACAGATGGCACGACACACAATGGGATGGTAAAGGGGTGAGGAAGGCCTTACCAATAGGGAAATGAGGAATGGTCACCACATGCTCAAACCTGAGCCTGACCCTGCACTCCCCTAATGCTTTAAGTGGGTCCTTTCCCCCACCTCCATCAGGAACCTTGTCCCTCACTGTCACCTTACACTGCCCTGGCTGGTGCATTGGCCGGCAAGAGCACTAGCTTCACTACTGCAGATAGTACGAGATGGGGTAATAACACAACTTAGCTTTACAGATTCCTCTGATGCAAAGCACCGCACAGCAGAATAAAGGCATCAGGATTACAAACTCACAAAACCAGCAGATAAACCACAGCAGCCAGCATGCTTCTTACTCCAGGCTTAGTCACTGTAGACTGCTCTATCATCGACAGTCAGCTGATGCATCAGTTGACCATTTAAAGGATGGTGGAATTGGTCACCACCCACATCAGCTGGCCTAACAACTCTGCAGTTGCAACAGATTGCCATGGATGGAAACTGATTTTAACCCCTCTGGTCCTGAAAGGAAAAAAGCTTCATTTAAATCATAGTGGAACCACAGCTTCCACGAATCCAAAAATGGATCATTACAGTTCCCATGGTAGTCGAGAGTATGATATCTTGGGATAGAGAGTTTCAGAGTAGAGGGGATGTACAGGAGAAATCTAGTATGCGATTGTGAGAAGATTAGAAGAGATGAGCAAACTTTTTTAGGTTTGGTTCAGTTCGATTTGCCGAAGTTTAGAAGTTTGCCGAACAGTTCGACAAATGTACCCGAACCCCAATCAATTCAATGGGAGGCAAAACCAAATGTACACATGCAGCGCCCCAGAGATCTGATCGTTGCAGTATGACGCTCTGCCACTAAGGGGAGTGATGGTACGTCTGATGGCACTGAAGGAATTCTCCTGACCAGGTATCACCAGAACACTTTACACTTCACACTCCGGCCACTAGGGGGAGCAAAAGGCTTTATTTATTGGGCCCCTCCTCACACTGGTAAAACTAGGGGTTGGATAGAAAGTTAGTAAGAAGCTGACTGGGTTGGATTCAGGCAACATCCCGTGGCAGGGGGGTGTTGCAGGGAGAAGACACAGGGGGGTCCCTGTCAGGCGTGGGAACCTGGCAGGTGCCTAGCGAACAGAGCAGAACGTAATGGAGCCGCGCCTGCACCTCCTTGCGGCGGTATCCTAAGAAAGAGACAAGAAAGGAGGGATATTGTGGAACAGTGTAAATGAGATCAAGCAAAAAGGAGTACCAGTAGGAGTCGTGCCGTGAGATCGAGGCAACATCCTACTGAGGTGCGTAGCCGGTGGCCGGAACTCCACGGAAGTAACTGACTCTAGGCCTTACTTCAAACTCCGCAGGACAGTTAATTATAGGTTGGCTGTGTACCTTAAATTTCCTAAGAAGACATAGGGGGCAACAGTGGGAGAGGGTCGTCTCAAGGGTCCCGGAAGACCTCCAGGCCTTCCCGTCATACGGGTGCGTCCTAGCCAAAATATACTGGGGGAGGAGAAACTAGCAACATCTGGAACTAAAGAAAGAGAGAGAGCTGTAGAGAACAACGAACGAGAACAGCAGTTGTGAGGACTATTCCGAATGCTCAGCATGGTAGGACTACAACACACAGGCGCTAGTGGTAGGCAACGATTTCCATCTGCGAAGGAAACTCTGGAAGTGCCCATCGGACCAGCCGGTCTCTGATAGCCCTGTTAAACGTGCTCTGGATTGATGATCCTGAAGTCTACAGTAAAGAGGTAAAGAGACTGCAACCTTGTGTCCTCGTTATTGCCTGCACCTCACACCATCACCATCCATCTTACTGGGAAGCCCTGGGGACATACTTCACCTGTGGGAAGGTATACCATCTAGCTGCAATTCCATCACCCCAGCGGATCCCACAGCAGCGTCGGTCACCCTGACCGAACACCACAGGTGGCGTCACGAACCCCTGACAGACTGCACCACCTTCATTGGACGCCCCTTAGCAGGGTCGCGGACCGGGTCTAGCCACCGTGACAGCCTCAGAACCGAACCAGAGAGGCCCGCTACCGAGAACGCATGGCCCTGTGTCTGGGGGCGATCCAACTTGGTGTCACGAACAGGATCGTACTGAAGCCTGAGAAGCAGGTCATGTGTGCCTTGGAACTGTGATTGAAACGTTTTGGACTGTGATTTATTGCAAGGACTGTGTATTGCTATTTGCCGCAAGATTCCCACCAAAACCGCCGCCATTGCCACGCCACGAGGAGCGCAGGAGAAGAAGAAGGGCGTGGAAGTGGGCGTGAGCAAGCTGAAGAGCGCGAAAAGTAATGGCCGCCCAGTCTAAATATTTCGGTACTTTGAGGACGTGTCCGTCAGCAGCCGAGATCCGCCTCCTGATCCTCAGTGGAGGGCGGAGACAAAGAAAATGAAACCGCCCACGAAGGAGAGAGCGGGAAAAGGACAAGGAGGGAGGAGAAGTGAGCCACGTGGGAGACGCCATGACAAGCTGCCCGGGATCAGAGCGTGGGGTCGGAGCCGAGGACTCCCCCAGCTACCCAGAGAGATACCGCGGCCAGGCGTCACCTGTTGGCCCCGACTTCCTGCAGGCCGGAGTGGACAAGCTCAGTGATCCACTCCGGCGGACACAGCTGAGCACTGAGGCCGGGTGGAAGGAGACCGTCATCGGGGGCCTCGCCAGACGTCTGTCGGCAGCCTCGTCTGGTCCGGAGCAAAAAAGAAGTTCCAGCGCTCCAAAGCCAGAAAGCAAGGCCCTGCTGGAAAGCGAGATAATGCAAACAGAGATGACAACGCCACAGCGCAAGGCCCCGCAGTCGGCGTCCCAGATCCCAGCGGAGACGGAGCAGGCCGGCACCGGAGAGACCGCATCTGAAGCAGGTATGAAGAACGACCCTGCCCCAGTGACAGAAGACCTACTGGTGGGCCCCATGGCGGCGCCACCTGCAGCCATGACTAAGACTAACTCTGAACTGACAAATCCTAATACTAGTACCACAGTGGGCATTATTGCCGCTACTGAACCTACTACCAAAATTGACGTTCGAACCCAGATTATACCTGAAAAACCGATTAGTGACATTGATACCGCATCGGATGAGAAAAGAGATATGCAAAGCCCTAAGACCCCCATCTGGAGTGAGGGAGCTCCTTATGTGGCACCTGGTAGCCGCCAGTATCCAGCTGGGCTACCCCCTGAGTTACAGCACTAAACCTCGAAGAACCAAATATGTAAATAGTTAACTCTTTTCACTACTCTTTTGCTGCTTAAACCTGTCCAGGGTTAACTCTTAAAGGGGTCCCTTTGTTTACCCGGGATCCCTATTGTTTTATATTTCTTTTTCCACTTTGCACAAGTTGTCATTGTTTCCAAAGACTGCTGGGTCATGAACAGTGAATGATTCCAAAACTGTTTTGTACATAGTTTGCACCTTCTTAAAGGTGCTCCCTACTGGTTTTACAAGTGAAAGAAGACTTTGCGAAGATAATGCTTCTGGACATGAAGCAGAAAGTCTTGCTTTCAGTGGACTTGCAGACAGAGAGAATCTGCACTATTTGCTAGAGACTTGGGTCCCTCTTAAAGGGAATGTTTACATGATTGCTTTAATAAAAGTTGAAATGTTAATAATGTTGAAATTTAGAAAGTTTGATAATGTTGATAGAGACTGAGGACAGGAAAGCTTGAAAGTGAACCCGTAGGGGTTAGAGAGAGAGAGAGTCCTCCTGAGAACTGTAGAAAGATGGTCGGCACAATGACAGTAGGCTGTTGTGAATTCCGCTCTTGGGCTCCCTCCGGTGGTTGTAAGTGGCACTTTTGTGAGTTCTGCTCTTGGGCTCCCTCCGGTGGTTTTAAGTGGTATGGCTGCTCCTTGGATTTAGCAGTCAGCAGCTGCTTCCACTGATTGTCTATTCTGCTCAGCTATTTAGCCTGGCTCTTTCCTTCAGCTTGTGCCACTTGTCAATGGTTCCTGGTTGGATTCACATCTCTTTGGATTTCCCTGTTATCCTGACCAGTTCAGCAAAGTTAAGTCCTTGCTTGCTCTTTTCTGTCCACAGGTTGTGGACTTATCCGTTCTGTGCTTTCTATGTTTGTCCAGCTTGTCAGTATGAATTAATTCAGTGAAGCTGGAAGCTCTGGGAAGCAGATTTACCCTCCACACCTTTAGTCAGGTGTGGAGATTTTTGTAAACTCTGTGTGGATTTTTTGTAGTGTTTTATACTGACCGCACAGTATTCCATCCTGTCCTATCTATCTAGCTAGACTGGCCTCCTGTGCTCATCCTGGTTTCATTCTGTGTATGTCTTTTCCCTCTTCACTCACAGTCATTACTTGTGTGGGGCTATCTATCCTTTGGGGATTTTCTCTGAGGCAAGATAGTTTTCCTGTTTCTATCTTTAGGGGTAGTTAGTTCTCAGGCTGTGACGAGGTGCCTAGGGAGTGTCAGGAGCATCCCACGGCTACTTCTAGTGTTGTGTTGAGCTTAGGGACTGCGGTCAGTACAGGTACCACTTCCTTCAGAGCTCGTCCCATGTTGCTCCTAAACCACCAGATCATAACAGTAGGCCCAGCCAAGGAGCTAGGCGGTCCTGCATTTGGGAAGTTAGAACGGAAAGAAAAGTTGAGTTATTTATATAGTATTTTATAGTAGGCCTTTAGTGGGTTCAGCTTATACGCCCTTAAAGGAAAAAATTAAATTATTGTTCAAAGTTTGCACTTGGTAGAATACCCGGCTGGGTACTGAGAGTTATTTATAGTCAACCTGTTATTTAAAAATATTTAATTTTGTTTGTAACGTTCAAGTGTCCTCACCTCCCATAAAGGGAAGCATTGTTCTATTTACTTGTTTTAGCATTTCAAAAATTTTGTATGTCTTTTGCTGCTATGTATTGTTGTTCTTCTTCCCAGTCCAGGAGTACTGGATTTAACTGGGGGGGAGTGTAGCGCCCCAGAGATCTGGTCGTTGCAGTATGACGCTCTGCCACTAAGGGGAGTGATGGTATGTCTGATGGCACTGAAGGAATTCTCTTGACCAGGTATCATCAGAACACTTTACACTTCACACTCCGGCCACTAGGGGGAGCAAAAGGCTTTATTTATTGGGCCCCTCCTCACACTGGTAAAACTAGGGGTTGGATAGAAAGTTAGTAAGAAGCTGACTGGGTTGGATTCAGGCAACATCCCGTGGCAGGGGGGTGTTGCAGGGAGAAGACACAGGGGGGTCCCTGTCAGGCGTGGGAACCTGGCAGGTGCCTAGCGAACAGAGCAGAACGTTACGGAGCCGCGCCTGCACCTCCTTGCAGCGGTATCCTAAGAAAGAGACAAGAAAGGAAGGATATTGTGGAACAGTGTAAACGAGATCAAGCAAAAAGGAGTACCAGTAGAAGTCGTGCCGTGGGATCGAGGCAACATCCTACTGAGGTGCGTAGCCGGTGGCCGGAACACCGCGGAAGTAACTGACTCTAGGCCTTACTTCAAACTCCGCAGGACAGTTAATTATAGGTTGGCTGTCTACCTTAAATTTCCTAAGAAGACATAGGGGGCAACAGTGGGAGAGGGGCATCTCTAGGGTCCCAGAAGACCTCCAGGCCTTCCCGTCATATGGGTGCGTCCTAGCCAAAACATGCTGGGGGAGGAGAAACTAGCAACATCTGGAACTAAAGAAAGAGAGAGAGCTGTAGAGAACGACGAACGAGAACAGCAGTTGTGAGGACTATTCCAAATGCTCAGCAGGGTAGGACTACAACACACAGGCGCTAGTGGTAGGCAACGATTTCCATCTGTGAAGGAAACTCTGGAAGTGCCCATCGGACCAGCCGGTCTCTGATAGCCCTGTTAAACGTGCTCTGGATTGAGGATCCTGAAGTCTACAGTAAAGAGGTAAAGAGACTGCAACCTTGTGTCCTCGTTATTGCCTGCACCTCACACCATCACCATCCATCTTACTGGGAAGCCCTGGGGACATACTTCACCTGTGGGAAGGTATACCATCCAGCTGCCATTCCATCACCCCAGCGGACCCTACAGCAGCGTCGGTCACCCTGACCAAACACCACAGGTGGCGTCACGAACCCCTGACAGACTGCACCACCTTCATTGGACGCCCCTTAGCAGGGTCGCGGACCAGGTCTAGCCACCGTGACAGCCTCAGAACCGAACCAGAGAGGCCCGGTACCGAGAACGCATGGCCCTGTGTCTGGGGGCGATCCACACACATGGTCAAAATTGTTGGTTCCCCTTGTTTAATGACAGAAAAACCCACAACGGTGACTGAAATAACGTGAATCTGACAAAAGTAATAATAAATCAAAGATCTATGAAAATGAACAAATGAAAGTCAGACATTGCTTTTCAACCATGCTTCCACAGAATAAAAAAATATAAAACTCATGAAAGCACTGATTGGCTGCCGGAATGTATGCACATTAAGTTATTAAAGAAAAAAAAGAAAGAAAAATACATTCTGCCGTTCTTCTGATGTAAACATCCCCTCCCCTCATCATCCACGTCCTCTTGTCACCCCCACTCATCATACAGCACCAATATCGTAGCCAAAGTAATAACAAAAGCATTAGTGGAAATGCAATGATTTACCAAACTATGACTGAAATTTGCTGACTTTGAGTGAAAATGCTAGTGAAACTGAACACGAATCTGAATGTGCTACGTTTGTGCCGAATTTTAGATTGGCGACCGTTTTCCGAACAAGATGGTTCATCTCTGCTCATAACAAACATCAAAAGTGACTAGCTAGTATATTCCTAACGATTAATCACTGTGGAACGGGATCTAACTTATTTTTCTGTCTTTTAGACTCTCAACTAGTGATGCCTCTGGTTTCACTGTGGCTGAATGTGAGCATAATCCCCTAATGGAGGGCAATAATTTGCTTTGGTTTTACTATACACTAATCTGGAGGACGTCAATTAAATTTCATTATGTTTATTTATATGCACTTGCACTAATGCCTTGGACCTGATTCAGTCTTGGAACCTAGACATGACTTCAACTTCATTCAGGACATTCAGTCACTAACGCACATTTGACCTGAACTTTTCTTCAGCCACTCGCTCACTAGGAGTTAGCTGTTCTCTCTAGTGGATGGCACATCCTGCATTTAGTCACACCATCTCTAGACCACGCAATCCGAGTTAGACTATTCATCATCAACCTTGTGGTTAACCACGCCCCTTTTAATCGGATTGGTCAACCTCCAGTACGCTCCTTTTTCCCCGCACCTGACCTGACACACCTAGCACCATCCGATTGGTTGGACAACTGCACCCTGGACACTCTACTATTTTTCATTTACTCCTGCAGTACACAGTTTTTCCAACATCTAGATGGTACGTATAGATAGCTCATGATCATGATATAATTGGTCACAAAGATGAGTTGCCTACTTCTTATTGTATACCTAACTTTTATCTTATGCCCACCTGAATATTCCACACTAGGGGGGCACGCATGTGATAAGTACCAATTTATTGCTGTCACTTTCTACTCTCTGCACTGAATACACAAGCACTCAGTTATGCTATATGCACTTACTTGTCTCCTTGAATTATGACCACTGTAATCTTGAATTTGGCATTGTATATTCATTTAGTTCCTTTCCCCAATTTTTTTTCTCATTCCCTGACTTTTCTTCCCCATTTTCCCTTCCCTTCCTTTTTCACTCTCCCCTCCATTTCCTCTTGTTTTCCCTTGTTCTTCTTATATATTATTATTTTCTCAATTAAATTTTTCTTTTATTTTCCTTTTAACTATTTTGTTCTATCCCTTTTCTGCAACCCTTGAGAGAGAATGAACATAGTTTCACAATAGGTTAGATTGGGATGACTTCTAGGTCTGCGATATACAGATATTAATATACTGTATCCTCTTTTCCAAAATTGAGGTATATGAATGATGTTCTGTTTTCATTTTTTGCACAGTTGTTTTTTTTTTTTCCCAGACTGATGAAGGTTTTGTGTTGACCAAAACGTCTATATTTTGTTTCTGGATATTCCACACCTACTAAATCAATCCTTTTGAGCATATTTATTGAGTCCTATTGAATTTGTCATCATATTGTTATCATTTTTTTTTACTTTTGAAAAAACCCTACCTTTGAGCCTAACTCTAAGCCTAATTCGAAGTGCAGCCCTAACCTTAAGCCAAACTCTGACCCCAACCTTAAGCCCAACCCCAAGCCTAACCAAAATCCTAACCTTAAACCCGATCCTAACCCTATGCCCAAGCCTAGTCCTAATCATACACCTATCCATAATGGCAAAGAATTAAAGAAATAAAAATTATAAAATAAAAAAAATTAATCCAAGGTGGTAACACAGGGGTGGTGGTGGTGATTTACTAATTATTGGGCTTTTGATCACTGTGATATGGCTGGGGAATGGTGGAGATACCCTGGGGGCTTGAGGACACCAGTTCTCTCTCCTATGATATGTTATATCATGTCAGAAGAGAGAATTGATTTTAATACTGGATCACACTTTTTTTTATGTGATAGCCGTTATTCACTGAATAACGTGATTGGGAACTGGAAAAAAACTGCTCTGATCCTGTTCTCTAGTGACTCAGCTAACCCTGGTCACTGAGACCCCAGAGATATTCAGACTATGGTTGGCACTATTCACTTTTCCCCAATAACCATTTTAAAACAGCAATGAGGGAATAAGGCCCCTTTGTGGCCACCGTTTTAATGCTTACAGGCGGTCCTTAAGGAGTTAACCGGCAAAAAAGAAAAAAATAACTTTTACTGCATTGAATAATAATTAAAAATATAAATTTCAGTAAAAGGAGTTGGACATTCTTTTTTATTGTAACAAATATGTTAAGGGGACCTGATTTTGTGGCACTTATTAACCCCCTGCCACCGCAGCCAATTTTTTACATTTATTTTTGCAATTTTCCTTCCCCTTCTTCAAGAATCATAGCATTTTTATTTTCCAATCAACATAACCATATGAGAGCTTGTTGTTTTGAGAGACAAATAGTGTTCAGCATTCCGATACTGCAAATATCGGGTATCGGCCGATATTCGCTGTATCGGAATTCCAATACTGAGTTCCGATACTTTTAAGATATCGGATACTGGAATCGGAAGTTCCTATAGTGCAATGATGCACTATAATGGAGTGCGGGCGGTGCGTGGGCGGAGACTACGCGTCTGTGTGTGCGGGCGGGGTCTGTGCGTGACAGTGGGGGGTCTGTACGGGCCTGCCGGGGGTCTGTGCGGGCCTGCCGGGGGTCTGTGTGGCCTGCCGGGGGTCTGTTTGGGCCTGCCGGGGGTCTGTGCGGACTGCTGGGGGTCTGTGCGGGCTGCCGGGGATCTGTGTGGGCCTGCCGGGGGTCTGTGCGGGCCTGCCAGGGGTCTGTATGGGCCTCTCGGGTGTCTGTGTGGCCTGCTGGGGGTCTGTGCGGCCTGCCGGGGGTCTGTACGGGCTTCTCGGGGGTCTGTGGGGCCTGCTGGGGATCTGTGCGGCCTGCCAGGGGTCTTACGGGCCTGCCGGGGGTCTGTGTGGCCTGCTGGGGGTCTGTGCGGGCCTGCCGGGGGTCTGTATGGGCCCGTCGGGGGTCTGTGCGGGCTGACGGGGGTCTGTGCGGGCCTGCTGGGGGTCTGAGTGGGCCTCTCGGGGGTCTGTGTGACCTGCCGGGGGTCTGTGCGGCCTGCTGGGGGTCTGTACGGGCCTCTTGGGGGTCTGTACGGCCTGCCAGGGGGTCTGTGCGGCATGCCAAGGGTCTGTACGGGCCTCTCGGGGGTCTGTGCGGCCTGCCGGGGGTCTGTGTGGGTGTGCAGGCATCGTCCGATGGCACTACAAGTCCCATCGGGCTATGCCTGCTACAATAGCAGTGATTGACACATTAGCCAATTATGGGACAGTAGTAGTCCCATCATCTAAATCACACTAGCAGCCAGTTTACATGGATTAAAGTTGACTCAACCGCTGTCCTGTGTGTACAACATTGAGCATGGAGAAAAGAAAGAAGACCAAAGAACTGTCTGAGGACTTGAGAAACCAAATTGTGAGGAAGCATGAGCAATCTCGAGGCTACAAGTCCATCTCCAAAGACCTGAATGTTCCTGTGTCTACCGTGCGCAGTGTCATCAAGAAGTTTAAAGCCCATGGCACTGTGGCTAACCTCCCTAGATGTGGACGGAAAAGAAAAATTGACAAGAGATTTCAAGGCAAGATTGTGCGGATGTTGGATAAAGAACCTCGACTAACATCCAAACAAGTTCAAGCTGCCCTGCAGTCCGAGGGTACAGCAGTGTCAACCCGTACTATCCATCTGCATCTGAATGAAAAGGGACTGTATGGTAGGAGACCCAGGAAGACCCCATTCCTTACCCCGAGACATGAAAAAGCCAGGCTGGAGTTTGCCAAAACTTACCTGAAAAAGCCTAAAACGTTTTGGAAGAATGTTCTCTGGTCAGATGAGACAAAAGTAGAGCTTTTTGGGCAAAGGCATCAACATAGAGTTTACAGGAGAAAAAAAAGAGGCATTCAAAGAAAAGAACACGGTCCCTACAGTCAAACATGGCGGAGGTTCCCTGATGTTTTGGGGTTGCTTTGCTGCCTCTGGCACTGGACTGCTTGACCGTGTGCATGGCATTATGAAGTCTGAAGACTACCAGCATAATGTAGGGCCCAGTGTGAGAAAGCTGGGTCTCCCTCAGAAGTCATGGGTCTTCCAGCAGGACAATGACCCAAAACACACTTCAAAAAGCACTAGAAAATGGTTTGAGAGAAAGCACTGGAGACTTTTAAGGTGGCCAGCAATGACTCCTGACCTGAATCCCATAGAACCCCTGTGGAGAGATCTAAAAATGGCAGTTTTGAGAAGGCACCCTTCAAATATCAGGGACCTGGAGCAGTTTGCCAAAGAAGAATGGTCTAAAATTCCAGCAGAGCATTGCAACAAACTCATCGATGGTTACCGGAAGTCGTTGGTCACAGTTATTTTGGCTAAAGGTTGTGCAACCAAGTATTAGGCTGAGGGTGCCAATACTTTTGTCTGGCCCATTTTTGGAGTTTTGTGTGAAATGATCAATGTTTTGCTTTTTGCTTCATTCTCTTTTGTTTTGTTTTTCATTTAAGACAAATTAAATGAAGATGATAATACCAAAGAATTTGTGTTTGCAATCATTTTCAGAAAGAAAATTAGTATTATCTGACAGAATTGCAGGGGTGTCAATACTTTTGGCCATGACTGTATGTGGTATGTATGTAGTATGTATGTAGTTTGTTGTATGTATGTAGTATGTATGTATGTAGTATGTATGTAGTATGTTGTATGTATGTAGTATGTATGTATGTAGTATGTATGTAGTATGTAGTATGTATGTAGTATGTATGTAGTATGTATGTAGTATGTTGTATTATGTAGTATGGATGTAGTATGTATGTATGTTGCATGTATGTTGCATGGATGTATGTAGTATGTTGTATGTATGTAGTATGTATGTTGTATGTAGTATATAGTATGTTGTATGTACAGTACAAACCAAAAGTTTGGACACACCTTCTCATTTAAAGATTTTTCTGCATTTTCATGACTATGAAAACTACATTCACACTGAAGGCATCAAAACTATGAATTAACACATGTGGAATTATATACTTAACAAAAAAGTGTGAAACAACTGAAAATATGTCTTATATTATTGGTTCTTCAAAGTAGCCACCTTTTGCTTTGATGGCTGCTTTGCACACTCTTGGCATTCTCTTGTTGAGCTTCAAGAGGTAGTGACCGGGAATGGTTTTCACTTCATAGGTGTGCCCTGTCAGGATTAATAAGTGGGATTTCTTGCCTTATAAATGGGGTTGGGACCATCAGTTGTGTTGTGCAGAAGTCTGGTGGATACACAGCTGATAGTCCTACTGAATAGACTGTTAGAATTTGTATTATGGCAAGAAGAAGTAGTTAAGTAAGAAAAACGAGCGGCCATCATTACTTTAAGAAATGAAGGTCAGTCAGTCTGAAAAATTGGCCAAACTTTGAAAGTGTCCCCAAGTGTCCCCAAAAACCATCAAGCGCTACAAAGAAACTGGCTCTTATGAGGACCGCCCCAGGAAAGAAGACCAAGAGTCACCTCTGCTTCTGAGGATAAGTTTATCCGAGTCACCAGCCTCAGAAATCGCCGGTTAACTGCAGCTCAGATTAAAGACCCGGTCAATGCCACACAGAGTTCTAGCAGCAGACACATCTCGACAACAACTGTAAAGAGGAGACTTTGTGAAGCAGGCCTTCATGGTAAAATATCTGCTAGGAAACCACTGCTAAGGACAAGCAACAAGCAGAAGAGTCTTGTTTGGGCTAAAGAGCACAAGGAATGGACATTAGACCAGTGGAAATCTGTGCTTTGGTCTGATGAGTTCAAATTTGAGATCTTTGGTTCCAACCACCTTGTCTTTGCGTGACGCAGAAAAGATGAACGGATGGACTCTACATGCCTGGTTCCCACCGTGAAGCATGGAGGAGGTTTGATGGTGTGGGGGTGCTTTGCTGGTGACACTGTTGGGGATTTATTCAAAATTGAAGGCATACTAAACCAGCATGGCTACCACAGCATCTTGCAGCGGCATGCTATTCCATCCGGTTTGCGTTTAGTTGGACCATCATTTATTTTTCAACAGGACAATGACCTGAAACACACTTCCAGGCTGTGTGAGGGCTATTTGATCAAGAAGGAGAGTGATGGGGTGACCTGGCTTCCAGAGTCACCAGACCTGAACCCAATCGAGATGGTTTGGTGTGAGCTGGACCGCAGAGTGAAGGCAAAAGGGCCAACAAGTACTAAGCCTCTCTGGGAACCCTTTCAAGATTGTTGGAAGACCATTCCCGGTGACTACCTCTTGGAGCTCATCAAGAGAATGCCAAGAGTGTGCAAAGCAGTCATCAAAGCAAAAGGTGGCTACTTTGAAGAACCTAGAATATAAGACATATTTTCAGTTGTTTCACACTTTTTTGTTAAGTATATAATTCCACATGTGTTAACTCATAGTTTTGATGCCTTCAGTGTGAATGTACAATTTTCAGAGTCATGAAAATACAGAAAATCTTTAAATGAGAAGGTGTGTCCAAACTTTTGGTCTGTACTGTATGTATGTTGTATGTATGTTGTATGTATGTATGTATGTAGTATGTATGTAGTATGTTGTATGTATATGTAGTATGTATGTAGTAAGTATGTAGTATGTATGTTGTATGTAGTATGTATGCTTTTTTTTTTTTTTTTACATTCAACACATTAGCCGGATGATGGGACACCTACTGTCCCATCATTGGCTAATGTGTCAATCACTGCCATTGTAGCAGGCATAGCCCGATGGGACTTGTAGTCCCATCAGACGATGCCTGCACACCCGCACAGACTCCCGGCAGGCCGCACAGACCCCCGAGAGGCCCGTAAAGACCCCTGGCAGGCCACAGAGACCCCGAGAGGCCTGTGCTGACCCCCGGTAGGCCGCACAGACCCCTGTCAGGCCGCACAGACCCCCAAGAGGCCCGTACAGACCCCCAGCAGGCCGCACAGACCCCCGGCAGGCCGCACAGACCCCTGAGAGGCCCGTACAGACCCCCGGCAAGCTGCACAGACCCCCAGTAGGCCACACAGATCCCTGAGAGGCCCGTACAAACCCCTGACAGGCCGCACAGATCCCCGGCAGGCCGCACAGACCCCCGAGAAGACCGTACAGGCTCCCGGCAGGCCGCACAGACCCCCGGCAGGCCGCACAGACCCCTGAGAGGCTCGTACAGACCCCCAGCAGGCCGCACAGACCCCCGGCAGGCCGCACAGACCCCTGAGAGGCCCGTACAGACCAAGCAGCGCAGAATTAATCCACCTTTTTATCCCTTTTTTTTTTCCTTACTCTGGCTGGTCACGAGGAGACCGGTGGATCTGCAGCAGCTAATATTTCTATGAGCCTGTGTTTGGGCTCCAACTGGTGAGTAAAATCTGATACAGGTATCTCTTAATACCCAGATAAGACCCTATTGTGCTTTTAATTTCCTTCCAGCTTTTTATTGTAGGTGAAGAAATACGAAATAAAGTCCATTCTTTCATTCAAAAGCCAAGAGCTGGATGTCCAGGCAAAATATCGAAGTCAATAAGTCAGATCATCGCAAGGTCTATCAGTTCTGGTGCGACAACCACAGCAGTGGAGGTGGCTCATATGCTTCATAATAGTGAGATCACAAACGTCCATGGCAGCAACAGGCAAAGCATGTTTCACAAGTCTGGAATGGTGGGTCAAAAAGAGGTGAAGAAGCATCAACTTCAATATTGTCATAAGAAGCATTGGCTTGAGTTTGCAATAAAGTACAAAAAGTAGACAGTAGAAAATTGAAAACAGGTGATTTGGAGCTATGAGAAAAAAGTCAATAGACTAGTTTCAGATAGAAGCAAATTTGTCTTGAAGAAACAAGGCAAAAAGGGGCCTACGGATTGAGAAATTGAAAGAATTGTTAAGTTCGGTAGAGGGAGCTTGATGATATGGGGTTGTTTCACAGCCAAAGGCATTGGATACTTGACCAGGATCAATCGTGGTCTCAGTGCTGAGTTATATGTAAGTATTTTACAAGACAAATTACTTTGTACACTAGAGTACTATGGGTATGAAAAGGACGATATAATGTTCCAACAGGACAACAACATGAAGCATACGTCGAGATTGGTGAAGAAATGGTTCAATCACAATGAAGTAGAGGTGCTAGATTGGCCCCTGTAGTCCCCAGACCTCAACCCAATCAAACACTTGTGGGAAAAGTTGACAAAATAGCTGTATACATATCAGTATGTACAGACAGACCAGTATGTACCAACTTTGTGAACGTGTAGAAGAGACCTTGGATCAGATTTCAGTTAAGAGATGCATGAATCTGATTGAGATCATGCGCAAAAGGATTCAGGCAGTCATTTAGATTTTCAGGAGCAAAACAGTAACAATGCATTGACATGAGAAGAATCATCATAACTAATCAGATGCTAAATAGTTGCAAGTTAAATTTAGGTATGAAATATCCAAGATGATTGTCTATAAAATGACGGTAGTCTCACAGTCTCACATTGGAAGCAGTAGTGGATGGAGTAACTTGAAAGTCAAAAGTTCAAATCATTGTTACTCTCATGCTCATCACTCTCTCTCTCTCTCTCTCTCTCTCTCTATATATATATATTAGAAGCATTTATACTTTACCATTTATTCCGCTTAGAGATTTGAGCCTGATATCTTCTGATCACTTATACTATATACTATATGCAACAGTATCACATTATATAGTATAAATCATTGTCTCTTATAAAATTCAGATTGTGGCTGCGCTTCACAGGAGTACGAAAATGGTAGTGACAGGGGACTTTATCAGCCATGGTTACCCTTCTGTGACCCACATTTATGTCGTGGGGGGCCAAAGGGAGCTGGGTTTAAGGGTATGTACACACGTTGCGGATTTGGCTGTGGATCCTCAGTGGATTTGGCCCTGTGGATTCACAGCAGATTTCCATGCCTTGTACAGTACCATGTAAACCTATGGAAAACCAAATTTGCAGTGCACATGCTGCGGAAAATTCCGCTCAGAAACGCAGCGGTTTATTCTCCGCAGCGTGTCAATTTTTTGTGCGGATTCTGCAGCGTTTTACACCTATTCCATAATAGGAATCCGCAGGTGTAAAAACGCAGGCGAAATCCACACAAAATCTGCACAAAATCCGCAGGGAATCCGCAACGTGTGCACATACCCTAACAGTAAATATTTTCCAATTTTCCAAATCACAGTGTAAAATTACATTTTGTTCAACTAAACCCTGCTCCTTTTAAGAATTTTCCAGCATTATTTGATGAAAAAGGTAGCAATCTTACATGGGCTTCACAAGAATGCTTACTTATCGGCTGTTTAAAGGGGGTGTACAGCCACAACATATTAATGACCTATCAACTCCATCCAATGTGTAGCAGCCACTGCCATGTATTGTAGAATAGCTCTCATTCTTTTAAATTATTTTGAATAGTAGCAGTTTAGCAGTACTTAGCAATAACCATAACACATTGGATGCATGTGTGCTTTTCAGCTCTCTAGAAAGTGTTACCGTTCAGCAGCCCCTAGAAGTAAAAACGTTGTCCAGTGTAGTGCCAGGTGTATCAGCCCCACCGATCTGATATCGACAACCTATGTCACCTATAGGTGATCGATATGTTATGACTGGACAACTCTTTTCAGCCTGTTGGGTCTGGAACTTGTCCAAGTTTGTTTGAGGCTGACATCATTACTGTATGAGTTTATACCTTTTTCCAAGACATTACACGGGGAAGATAACTTCCTTTTATAAATTTGTTCAATTATTACAATTTATTTTTATCCACTGGAGTTGCTTTATGTCTGAAAACTATGACAGCATTGGAGCACATCTTTTCATGGTATTTGTCTCCTTCATCCTAAGTACATGAATGGAATAGAAATATAGGTCATAGCTCTAAGCTAAAAATATATGTCCCCCTTAGCAATTTATTGTTGCATGTGCACAAAATACACTTCAAAATTCAATTTCTCATTAATTTTAATGCTGTTTTCAAATTATGTGTTTTTCCACATCAATTGATGATAAAAGAAATAGAATACTAGTTTTCTTAATGATGTTTTTATAGAGCCTAATGAAGCGGGTACAAAAAGTATTTTAGCTTGGCACAAAAGTTGATTTAGCATGGCAAATAAAAGCATAGAAGTGGAATGTGGGCTACCTATTTTTTCTTTACACTCTTTGTCCTTATGATAGTTGTAATTATTAGTGATGGGTGAGTGTGTTCGTTACTCGAGTTTCTCCGAGCATGCTCGGGTGGTCTCCGAGTATTTTGATGTGCTCGGAGATTTAGTTTATGTCGACACAGCTGCATGATTTGCGGTAGCTGGACAGCCTATTTGTTAGGCAATCCCCACATGTATTCAAGCTGTCTAGCAGCCACAAATCATGCAGCTGCGTCGACATGAACTAAATCTCCGAGCACACCAAAATACTCGGAGACCACCCGAGCATGCTCGGAGACCACCCAGGCATGCTCGGAGAAACTCGAGTAACGAGCATACTTGCTCATCTTTAGTAATTATACTAACCGACTTGTATGTCATTTTGTTATTGTAGTTGGAAAACAGTATACAACTTCTGTAGTGTACCTATAATCCATATCAACATCTTTCTACATAGATCTAGTAAAGTTTGTTCACACTGAGTTTTTTTTACACACAGACTCTAGAGTGCATTTTATGGAAAAATCCTCATGAAAACTTTCTCCCATTGTTTTCCATCGAAAATATGCATTGCTGTTCGTGGAGTAATATTTTTTTTCCACACAATCTTTTTGAATAGGGCTATTATGACGCTAGTCACTTCTCATGGCCAAGCCATGAGTCAGAATGGTTAAGGATTCCCAGGTCAGAATCTAGGAGGGTATGTCAAAAAGAGAAGGAAGAGACAAAAGCGTGGTTAGGTAATGTTTCGAGATCAGAATACCAAGAGGATAAGGGATCAGAGCAGAAGGGGTTAAACAGACGAATAGTCAGAACGAAGTCCAAGGTCAGGCAACAAATGATCAAGCATGCAGAACTTAAAGGGAACCTGTCACCCCGTTTTTTCAGATTGAGATATAAATACTGTTAAATAGAGCCTGCGCTGTGCATTACAATAGTGTATGTAGTGTACCCTGATTCCCCACTTATGCTGCGCAATACATTACCAAAGTCGCCATTTTCGCCTGTCAATCAGGCTGGTCTGGTCAGGTGGGCGTGGTGACATCGCTCTTTTCTTCCCCAGCTTTCCGTTGGTGGCGTAGTGGTGTGCGCATGTCGCAGTGACGAATCCACTGCACGCACGTGAAGGAGCAGCGCGCGATCTGCGCTATTACCCCCTGTCATCGGTGGGGGCGGCCATCTTCCTGGGGCCGCGCGTGCGCAGATGGAGTGCTCTGCTGCACGGGGCTTCAGGAAAATGGCCGCGGGATGCCGCGCGTGCGCAGAAGAGATCGCGGCGGCCATTTTCCCAAAGCCGAGTTTGCATCTCGGCTTTGGGAAAATGGCCGCCGCGATCTCTTCTGCGCACGCGCGGCATCCCGCGGCCATTTTCCTGAAGCCCCGTGCAGCAGAGCACTCCATCTGCGCACGCGCGGCCCCAGGAAGATGGCCGCCCCCACCGATGACAGGGGGTAATAGCGCAGATTGCGCGCTGCTCCTTCACGTGCGCGCAGTGGATTCGTCACTGCGACATGCGCACACCACTACGTCACCAACGGAAAGCTGGGGAAGAAAAGAGCGATGTCACCACGCCCACCTGACCAGACCAGCCTGATTGACAGGCGAAAACGGCGACTTTGGTAATGTATTGCGCAGCATAGGTGGGGAATCAGGGTACACTACATACACTATAGTAACGCACAGCGCAGGCCCTATTTAACAGTATTTATATCTCAATCTGAAAAAACGGGGTGACAGGTTCCCTTTAAAGGGACACTGTCACCTGGATTTGGAGGGAACAATCTTCAGCCATGGAGGCGGGGTTTTGGGGTTTTTGATTCACTCTTTCCTTACCCGCTGGCTGCATGCTGGCTGCAATAATGGATTGAAGTTCATTCTCTGTCCTCCATAGTACATGCCTGCACAAGGTGCAATCTTGCCTTGCGCAGGCGTGTACTATGGAGGACAAAGCATGAACTCCAATCCAATATTGCAGCCAGCATGCAGCCAGCGGGTAAGGAAAGGGTGAATCAAAAACCCCAAAACCCCGCCTCCATGGCTGAAGATTGTTCCCTCCAAATCCAGGTGACAGTGTCCCTTTAAGCCACAAGGAGTACAAATCTCAATTGCTGAATGTACGTCTGGCAGAGGTCTGCAAGAAGCAGTTCAGGTAAGTATCATGGCAATCACCTGGGATAATGAACACTTGTAAACAGCCGACGCCTCCCAAGTCTCAGATTGGATAGTTGAGCTGACAATCAACACAGTGACAGCTCAGCACGCCCCTGTGCCAGATTGGATGGCCAAGTTGTCAGTCAGAGTACTGACAGCTTCAGCACGCCGCTATACCGGACTGGACGGCTGAGCTGTCAGTAACTGCATCCCAGATACACTGAGGGGTGGAACCGTGACGGCTACATACATGTGGACCTGTGCAGTGCAAAATGCAACTCTGCAACAGGAATCCAAGGATTGGTCATGAAGACTATAGGTAAAGGTTTTTAGGCTGCAGACACTCTGACCGCAAGAATGTAATTTGCATATTTCTGGCCACATTATGAATAGACCGTACATTGAGCGAGGTCATGCCCATGTAGTTGGCAGGTGACCTCATGTATGCAAAACACATACTTGCAATCAATATTTTATTTTTCTAGGGGAATATTCTAATCTACTGTAGTGGAGGCTCCATTTTCAGAACTCTATTTGTTATAGAACAATCGTTTCCATATCGTGCACTAACTGGATCCAGTTGGCCACATATGCATGAAGGAAGAACTTGACCAATTATCCTTGCATTTTGGAGATTTATGATAGAAGTGATACATTTCAAAAATAAATAGTTTAGAAATTCTAGCAATGAAGGTCTCTTGGTTCCTTTTAATGGCAATCTGTCTTCTAACTGCTGCTGCATTCCTGAGTAATTAATGTTTTCATTCATAGGCGAATGATGTGGTTAGTTCTTTGGGTGTGACAGAACATGTAACAACCTTTGCCTGCCCAGGTCGCACAACACCAGCTCAATGTCCATTTAGATGAAATGACTGGAGGCACAAAATGACCTCCATTCAGTAAATATTTACCATTGCACAGTTGTTTAACCCCTTAGTGACGGAGCCAATTTGCAGCTTAATGACCATGCCAATTTTTACAATTCTGACCACTGTCAATTTATGAGATCATAACTCTGGAACACTTTAATGGATCCCGCTGATTCTGAACTAAATAGCAAAGCCACTGGAGACTCAAGGTCTACAAAAATTCAGTTTTCAACAGCAGAAAAAAAGGCAGCAACACTTACCTGCCCAGATCTGGGAACAAATGCACTGCAGGGTGCAGCCAGCCCATAAAGCAAGATGTTAGCAACACAGGTGCAAAATACCAGATCAACAGCCACTCTCCACATACCCACTCCTGGAGGGGGTGACTGCCCAGTATACAATTGCACAATAAAGGACAACATAGGGCGTTGTTCACACAATGGTACTGCATAGTGTCTGGTTCACAGCCTATTAGTCACGCCCTTACTTTTCAATTAGGTGGGCTGGCCAGTACACTCTTAATGTTTCAAAGTGCGAACACCCCTTATTCGGTCTCAGAAGTTATAAGGGTTAAAATTTGACCAGCGACTTCTCATTTTTACAACAAAATTCACAAAACCAATTTTTAGAGACCATCTCACATTTAAAGTCACTTTGAGGGGTGTACATGACAGAAAATACCCTAAAGTGACACCATTTTAAAAACTGCACCCCTCAAAGTGCTCAAAACCACATTCAAGAAGCTTATTAACCCTTTACGTGCTACACAGGAACTGAAGCAACGTGGAAGGAAAAAATTAACATTTAACTTTTTTTTTTTACAAACATTTGACTTCAGAATCAATTTTTTTTATTTTCACAAGTGTAAAAAGAGAAAATGAACCACAAAATTTGCTGAGCAATTTCTCCTGAATACGCCAATAACCCATTTGTGGGGGTAAACCACTGTTTGGGGCACACGGCAGAGTTTGAAAGAGAAGGAGTGCCGTTTGACTTCTTCAATGCAGAATTGGCTGGAATTGACGCCATGTCACGTTTGGAGAGCCCCTGATGTAGTGGAACCCCCCAAATGACACCATTTTGGAAACTAAAACCCTTATGTAACTTATCTAGATGTGTGGTGAGCACTTTGAACCCCCAAGTGCTTCACAGAAGTTTATAATGTAGAGTCATAAAAATAAAATTTTTTATTTTTTCCACAAAAATGATATTTTCACCAAAAAAATTTATTAACACAAGGGTAACAGGAGAAATTAGACCACCATAGTTGTTGTGCAATTTGTCCTGGGTACGCCGATACCCCATATGTCGGGGTAAACCACTGTTTGGGCGCATGGCAGAGCTCGGAAGGGAAGGAGCGCCGTTTGACTTTTTTAATGCAGAATTGACTGGAATTGAGATTGGATGCAATATCATGTTTGGAGAGCCCCTGATGTGCCTAAGCAGTGGAAACTCCCCACAAGTGACAATATTTTAGAAACTAGACCCCTTAAGGAACTTATCTAGATGTGTGGTGAGCACTTTGATCCCCCAAGTGCTTCACAGAAGTTTATAACGTAGAGACGTGACAATAAAAATTTTTATTTTTTCCACAAAAATGATCTTTTCTCCCCCAAAATTTTATTTTCCCAAGCTAACAGGAGAAATTAAACCACCAAAGTTGTTGTGCAATTTGTCCTGAGTAAGCTGATACCCCATATGTGGAGGTTAACCACTGTTTGGGTGCACAGCAGAGCTCGGAAAGCAAGGAGCGCCGTTTGACTTTTTAAGTGCAGAATTAGCTGGAATTGAGATCAGACGCCATGTGGAAAGCCCCTGATGTGCCTAAACAATGGAAACCCCCCACAAGTGACACTATTTTGGAAATTATACCCCTTAAGTAACTTATTTAGATGTGTGGTTTGCACTTTGAACCCCCAAGTGCTTCACAGAAGTTTGTATCATAGAGCCATGTAAAAAAAATAGTATTTTTTCCACAAAAATTATTTTTCACACCCAACTTTTTATTTTCACAAGGGAAACAGGAGAAGTTAGACCCCCAAAGTTGTTGTGCCATTTGTCCTGAGTACGCTGATAGCCCATATGTGGAGGTAAACCACTGTTTGGATGCACAGCAGAGCTCAGAATGGAAGGAGCGCAGTTTGACTTTTTCAATGCAGAATTGGATGGAATCAAGTGGCGCCATGTCAGGTTTGAAGACCCCCTGATGTACCTAAACAGTGGAAACCCCCCCAATTCTAACTCCAACCCTAACCCTAATCCCAACCCTAACTATAACCCTAATCACAACCCTAACCTCAACACACGCCTAACCCTAATCTCAACCCTAACCATAACCCTAACCCCAATATGCCCCTAACCCCAAAAGTTGTTGTCCAATTTCTCCTGAGTACGCTGATGCCCTATATGTGGGGGTAAACCACTGTTTTGGTGCACAGCAGAGTTCAGAAGGGAGGGACGACCATTTAACTTTTTGAACGCCAAATTGGCTGGAATCAAGTGGCGCCATGTCAAGTTTGAAGACCCTCTGATGTACCTAAACAGTGGAAACCCCCAATTCTAACTCCAACCCTAACCCTAATCCCAACCCTAACCATAACCCTAATCACAACCCTAACCTCAACACACCCCTAACCCTAATCTCAACCCTAACCATAACCCTAACCCCAATACACCCCTAACCCTAATCCCAACCCTAACCCTAACTCTAATCACAACCATAACCCCAACACACCCCTAACCCTAATTCCAACCCTAATCCCAACCCTAATCCAACCCTCATCCCAATGCACCCCTAATCCTAACCCTAACCATAACCCTAACCACAAACCTAACCTTAATCCCAACTCTAACTCTAATCCCACTAATCCCAACCCTAACCCTAATCCAAACTATAATCCCAACCTTAACACTAATCTCAATCCAAACCCCAATCCTAACCCTAACCCCCAATTCTAACTACCACCCTAACCCTAATCCCAACCCTAACCATAACCCTAATCACAACCCTAAACTCAATACACCCCTAACCCTAATCTCAACCCTAACCATAACACTAACCCCAATACACCCTTAGCCCTAATCCCAAACCTAACCATAACCCTAATCAAAACCCTAACCCCAACACACCCCTAACCCTAATTCCAACCCTAATCCCAACCCTAACCCTAATCCCAACCCTAATCCCAACCCTAACCATAACCCTAACCACAAACCTAACCCTAATCCCAACCCTAACTCTAATCCCACTAATCCCAACCTTAACACTAATTTCAACCCTAATCCCAACCCTAACCCTAATCCCAGCTATAACCCTAACTTTAGGCCAAACCCTAAGGGTATGTTTCCACAGGGTGTAATCTCTGCGGATACCATGCTCTGCTCAAAGTGCCGCCCCGTGTTGTAGATGTGGTGATTCCGGATGTGTTCATTGAACACATGTGGAATCATCGCATCGTATTCATGACTGTGTTATTTATCTTGCGGAAACTGAGAATCTCCGCAAGATAAATAGACATGCTGCGGTCTGGAAAGACACGCCACATGTCCGTTTATGCAGGGCCGCCAGATGCGACCCTGCACGCATAGTGGAGACGGGATTTCATAAAATCCCCTCCACTATGCTGTAACATCTGGACAATGCGGCTGTTCCCAGCGTCCAATCTATAGCAAATCCTGAATGAATTCTTTACGTGGAAACGTACCCTAACCCTAATTTTAGCCCCAACCCTAACCCTAAATTTAGCCCCACTCACTTTAGCCCCACTGTAACCCTAATGGGAAAATGGAAATAAATGCATTTTCTTTATTTTATAATTTTTCCCTAACTAAGGGGATGATAAAGGAAGGGTTCAATTACTATTTTTTTTAATTTTAATAACTGTGATAGGGTCTATCACAGTGACCATAATGAACCAGTAGGAAAAATCTTCCTATTGTTGCCGGGTGCTGGCCGGCAGATCTCGGCGGGCGCACTACGCATGCGCCCGCAATTTTCTTACCAGAGAATACGTCAGCGGCCATGCAGGGAGGCAGGAGGATCCAGGGACACCAGGAGACACTGGTAAGTATAGGGGGGCGATCGGAGACTCTATTTCTCTGTCCTCTGATGTGGACCAGATCCTTCCCCCTGGAAAGGGAAGTGCTCATACTCGAATATCAAAACATGCTTGTAGACCATCTTAAGAATGGCTTTCCCCAAGACAGCAGTGAGACACACAGTGTACATCCCCATTCTAGACATTCAATCCTGGAAACGTTAAGGCGTCATCACAAAAACATTAGCAGCAGTGTAAGTGGCATAAGCAATTTTTGTGTGTCATTTCACACATTTTTTTAGACCAGCCCATGCACCAGCAGAACAGAGTACACGTCTGACATGTTTTGAGGGACTGGAGTGGATGGTGCAGGAGTATCTGCTGCTCGATATCAATGCCATCAGGGGGGCTTGAACCCTTTTGTATTTTTGGCTTCAAAAATGGAAGAGTGGCCTTAGCTCACATAGGAAGTTCCTACATAGGAAATTACCGTATATACTTGAGTGTAAGCCGACCCGAGTATAAGCCGACCCCCCTAATTTTGCCACAAAAAAATGGGAAAACTTAATGACTCGAGTATAAGCCTAGGGTGGGAAATGCAGCAGCTACCGGTAAATGTCAAAAGTAAAAACAGATACCAATAAAAGTAAAATTAATTGAGACATCAGTAGGTTAAGTGTTTTTGAATATCCATATTGAATCAGGAGCCCCATAAAATGCTCCATAAAGTTTATGATGGCCCCATAAGATGCTCGATATTAAAATATGCCCCATATAATCCTGCATAAAGGTTAATAATGGCCCCATAAGATGCTCCATAGACACAATTGCCCAATATAATGCTGCACAAATGTTGATTATGGCCCCATAAGATGCTCCATAAAGATATTTGCCCCATATAGTGCTGCACAAACCTTGATTATGGCCCCATAAGATGCTCCATACAGACACTTGCCCCATATAATGCTCCACAAACGTTAATTATGGCCCCATAAGATGCTCCATAAAGATATTTGCCCCATATAGTGCTGCACAAACGTTGATTATGGCCCCATAAGATGATCCATACAGACACTTGCCCCATATAGTGCTGCACAAAAGTTGATTATGGCCCCATATAGACACTTGCCCCATATAATGCTGCACAAACATTATGGCCCCATAAGATACTACATACAGACATTTGCCCCATATAATGCTGCACAAACGTTAATTATGGCCCCATAAGATGCTCCATAAAGATATTTGCCCCATATAGTGCTGCACAAACGTTGATTATGGCCCCATAAGATGATCCATACAGACACTTGCCCCATATAATGCTGCACAAAAGTTGATTATGGCCCCATATAGACACTTGCCCCATATAATGCTGCACAAACATTATGGCCCATAAGATACTACATACAGACATTTGCCCCATATAATGCTGCACAAACGTTAATTATGGCCCCATAAGATGATCCATACAGACACTTGCCCCATATAGTGCTGCACAAAAGTTGATTATGGCCCCATATAGACACTTGCCCCATATAATGCTGCACAAACATTATGGCCCATAAGATACTACATACAGACATTTGCCCCATATAATGCTGCACAAACGTTAATTATGGCCCCATAAGATGCTCCATAAAGATGTTTTCCCCATATAGTGCTGCACAAATGTTATGACCCCATAAGATGCTCCATACAGACACTTGCCCCATATAGTGCTGGACAAACGTTGATTATGGCTCCATAAGATGCTCCATATAGACACTTGCCCCATACAATGCCTGAAAGAATTGTTTGAAGTGCTTCTGTTAACCACTATTATAGTCAAGTACATCTGTCAGGGGCTACTGGTGTCTGACATATAGCACCATGGTGGCTCAGTGGTTAGCACTTTAGCCTTACAACGCTGGGGTCTTGAGTTAAAATATCTTCAAGGACAACATCTGCAAGGGGTTTGTATGCTCTCTCTGTGTTTGCGTGGGTTTCCTCTGGGTCCTCTGGTTTCCTCCCAGACTCCAAAGACACAATGATAGGGAATTTAGATTTTGAGCCCCAATGGGGACAATGATGTTGAAGTCTACAAAGTGCTGTGGAAATAATGGCGCTATATATGGGAATACAATAATAATATAGGGAGTACCGAATTTCGGATTAATTGTCAGACTCTTATGATAAAGCAGAACAATGGAATTAAAAAAAAACCTGTAGTCTGATCAAAGCCTAAATTATGTCATTAAGCTATGTGCGCTGGACGTAGTAAGCCTCTGAATGTAAAACAATAAAATTCATACACTGATAGCAAGCATTGATCCTGAAGAATTGGACACAAAGTGCATTAAGTATCTGAATAATATTTTACTAGGCGATGAATAAGCGTTACTTTGTAAGACTGAAGAGGTCATTAAATAAAGTGAAGAAAGATCATTACACACAGCGAAAGGACAATAAACATGGATTTTTTTCCAAAATAGGTTAAAAAGTACATTTTAGCACCGCAAGAGTAAGTCAACAAATGTCTAGAAATATGAAGAGTTTTGTTAGCTGGTAATGCTCGGCTCCCTACTGCTTTCCATTTCATTATACATTTATGTTTTAAGAACATAATACATTTCATCAACTCTTGGAATTTTGCTAGCATTTAAATAAGTCAGACCGAAACAATAAAACACTGAATCTGCTCTGCTAGTTTTTAAATACAGAATTCGCCTCTAAAATATTTCATTTATGCAAAGCAAAGTAAGTCCTAAAATTAAATCAATGGTTTATAAGCTACGGTATCATTCAAAACAGGCTATTTATCTACCTTTATCGGCAGCAGGCAAAGGAAAGACATTTACCTAAAGCGAAAAAGATTCAAATAAAGAAAAACTTTGCAAATCAAATCATAAATCTGTGAATATACCTTTAGTATAAAAGTGACATAACTGAAGCTCATGACTAAAGAATTGCCAGATGCAACAAATATAACTTCATGGCGTGTTTCTCTAATTGCAGCAGTATTACGGCTACAGAAGATAAAGCTCATTCATTGCAAGAAAACGTTTTCCGGGAATTTAATTTAATATGCTTTCTTTCGTAGCTATCTCTCATGATTGTCAGGATCTCTGCAGGCAGATTTTGGAAAGGGACCTGTAAAGGCGTTGTCTGAAATACATTTTTATATGGGCAAAGACCTGCAAACTTAGAAAATAACAAATACAGCACTACTCATCCTCCGCAGGTCCAGCACCTCCCCTCTGCCGTTGCTCTGGTCTTTGTTGCTCCAGTGGTGATGTCATGACTAATAGCCCATGTGACTGCTGAAACCAATCACTTGGCTCATAAAGCATTAGCGTCTATTTTCTATGCCTACAAACCTATGCACAATTAAGAATTTATCCCACATAACCCCTTTAATTGTTGCTCTTTACAGGATAAAATCTGTTCTAGTCATGTGAGCATTGTTTGGTACAGTTATATACATTGCAGAAATATGTGTGAATCTTCTGGAAAATCCATCTATAGGAAACAGATTTTTTCGTGGATTGTGTTGTGGATTCACTATACATATGATTTGAAGTTGAGAAATCTGCAGTAAAAGTCACGGATCTGCTGCAAATTTTACCCGTGCAAATCTGCTGGTAAGAGTCATGGTAAATCAGACACATGTGAATTCATATTGAAAGTTTCTATTCACTAATTGCAAGCAGAGATCTAGAAAACTGTGATGAAATACCCAAAGTTAAGGAAATCTGTTACAAAATTTTTAACAACTAATCTGAGAGAAGCATGATGTTGAGACAGAGACCCTGATTTCAGTGATGTATCACTCACTGAGCTGCGTGCTATAGTATTCATAAAATCACTGCTTTATAAGCAGGAGCTTATCACTAGAGGACTAGTAAACCTGCTGCTAGGTAGTCCTCCACATTCATGAGCTATGTATAACCCCTCCACTAGCACTGATTGGCAGGTTTCTGTGCATAGAAAGTGTGCACAAAAAGCAGCCAATCAGTGGTGTTGGGCAGGGTTATACCGAGCTCGGCATTCAGAGAACTGGTAGATCTGCAGAAGATAAATCAGTGATTTTACCAAAGGAGGACTTGGTCAATAACCGGAACAGAGCTGGGACCACAGTCTGAAGCATTATCATTAGTAAAACACTACGCTGACACAGATTAAAATCCTGCAGGGCACGCAGGGTCCCCCTGCTCACGCCAGCACATTTCTAGGCCCGTTTGAAGTTCGCCAGTGACCACTTTGATGATCCAGAGGAGGCATGGGAGAAGGTCATGTGGTCAGATGAGACTAAAATAGAACATTTTGGGATTAATCAATTCCACTCACCGTATGGAGGAAAAAGAAGGATGAGTACAACCCCAAGAACATCTTCCCAACCGTGAAGCATGGTGGGGGAAACATCGTACTTTGCGGTTGGTTTTCTGCAAAAGGGACAGGACGACTGCACCATTTTGAAGGGAGGAAGGATAAGGTCATGTAACGCAAGATTTCATGGTCTTGGAGTGGCCTGGCCAGACCCCAGACTTGAACTCAATAGAAAATCTTTGGAGATAGCTGAAACTCAAAGCTGCCCAGTGACAGGCCCGAAACCTGAAAGCTCTGGAGAAGATCTGTATGGAGGAGTGGGCTAAGATCCCTGCTGCAGTGTGTGCAAACTGACCTTTGTAATTGCGAACAAAGGTTTCTGTACCAAATATTTAGTTGTGTTTTTCTATTGTATCAAATACTTATTTCATGCAATAAAATACAAATTAATTATGTAAAAATCATACAATGTGATTTTCTGTTCTTTTTTTAAGATTCTGTCTCTCACAAGTGAAGTGTACCTACATTGAAATTACAGACCTCTCCATTCTTTGTAGGTGGGAAAACTAGCAAAATTGTCAGTGTATCAAATACTTGTTTTGCCCCACTGTAGTACCTAACGGTATAGGATCATACTTGTGCACCAACCTACTGGAAGTGCCGTGTTTACCTTTCTAGAGAAGGAAGCCGGCGGAAGAAAGAGAGAGAGGCCGAAGAGCTGTAAGAGCAGACCAAGCTGTCTACTTTTGTGTACTCAATGTGCAGACCAAGCTGTCTACTTTTGTGTACTCAATGTGCAGACCAAGCTGTCTACTTTTGTGTACTTAATGTGCAGACCAAGCTGTCTACTTTTGTGTACTTAATGTGCAGACCAAGCTGTCTACATTTGTGTACTTAATGTGCAGACCAAGCTGTCTACTTTTGTGTACTCAATGTGCAGACCAAGCTGTCTACTTTTGTGTACTCAATGTGCAGACCAAGCTGTCTACTTTTGTGTACTTAATGTGCAGACCAAGCTGTCTACTTTTGTGTACTTAATGTGCAGACCAAGCTGTCTACTTTTGTGTACTCAATGTGCAGACCAAGCTGTCTACTTTTGTGTACTCAATGTGCAGACCAAGCTGTCTACTTTTGTGTACTCAATGGCAAAAATAATCGCCTATGGATTTAAAGAAAACAGAGAAACGGACCTAAAAGACAAACATATGGATGATAGATAATGTTAGTTTAGTTTTATGGTCCAAAACCCTACTAACAGGTTCCATTTAAGCTTAGCAGTCATTTGTATCATTACAATTGCAGTCTTTATACCCATTGCTAAAATACCCATATACTTAGATATAGATATCCTATTGACAAAATACGGTATGTATTTCGCCCACTGAAATATTACAGCTATATGCTGCTGTTCTTGTGTTCTGGTCAAATGTTTTGTCGGTAATTTCTCAGACAAATGATCACCTTCTCTAGCACCCATCTGCTGGAGATTAATTTATATTTAATTAAATTTGACTGATATTCAATAAAGCTGGACATATTTGGAAATGTTTGTGCATGTGCTTTGGACGTCTGCCCGCAAAACTCAATGATATTGAAGTAGGCAGCAGCAATGATTTGTGACTAAAGGTACTGTCACACTAGACGATATCGCTAGCGATCCGTGACGTTGCAGCGTCCTCGCTAGCGATATCGTCCAGTGTGACAGGCAGCAGCGATCAGGCCCCTGCTGGGAGATCGCTGGTCGGGGAAGAAAGTCCAGAACTTTATTTCGTCGCTGGACTCCCCGTAGACATCGCTGAATCGGCGTGTGTGACACCGATTCAGCGATGTCTTCACTGGTAACCAGGGTAAACATCGGGTAACTAAGCGCAGGGCCGCGCTTAGTAACCCGATGTTTACCCTGGTTACCAGCGTAAAAAAACAAACAGTACATACTTACATTCAGCTGTCTGTCCCTTGCCGTCTGGTTCCTGCACCGACTGCTGGCCGTAAAGTGAAAGCAGAGCACAGCCACAGCGGTGAGTCACCGCTGTGTGACTCACCGCTGTGCTGTGCTTTCACTTTCACTTTACGGCCAGCAGTCAGTGCAGGAACCAGACGGCAAGGGACAGACAGCTGAATGTAAGTATGTACTGTTTGTTTTTTTACGCTGGTAACCAGGGTAAACATCGGGTTACTAAGCGCGGCCCTGCGCTTAGTTACCCGATGTTTACCCTGGTTACCGGGGACCTCGGGATCGTTGGTCGCTGGAGAGCTGTCTGTGTGACAGCTCTCCAGCGACCAAACAGCGACGCTGCAGCGATCCGGATCGTTGTCGGTATCGCTGCAGCGTCGCTAAGTGTGACGGTACCTTTAATCCTGATCACTTTCTTTTAACCGACTCTTATCTCAAAGCATTAAGATCATCAGCAAGTAAAGTAAGAAGGAATATTTTGATGCTGCCAAAGACACTAATATATTATAAGGGGGTGGTCATCTTGGTGGCACTTGCACCCTGCATTTTCTATGATGTTCCAGAACGCCTCCCACATTGCGATTGAACAATACCCATAAATGATTTTTTACCTTAATTATAGCTCGTCAATTAGGAAAATTCTAGTGATCAGATAATTTCAGTCATATGACATCAATAATTAGAGGGCTTGGTAAAATGTACTGTTAGTGTATATGAGAATGTATAATATATTATTTAAGTCTATGAGGCTTAATTTCCAAATGAAAATCGTCACTGCCCGCATGCGTATACTAATATCTATATTACATAATGGCCTTTTTTCCTAGCAGCACATATAATGAAACAAGGACTTAAAGGGAACCTGTCACCCCGTTTTTTCAAGAAGAGCTAAAAATAGCCTTAAATAGTTCGCATCTCGGCTGTAGGAAAATGGCCACCGCGATCTCCATCTGCGCACGCGCGGCATCCCGCGGCCATTTTCCTGAAGCCCCAGGAAGCCGAGAACCATCTGCGCATGCGCGACCTCACAAAGATGGCCACGCCCACCAATAAACGGCTGAATAGCGCAGATCGCGCTATGTTCCTTGAAGCTGCGCAGTGGATTCGCCACTTGGACATGCGCACACCACTACGCCACCAACGGAGATCTGGGGGAGAAACAGCGCTGTCACCACGCCCATATGACCTGACCAGCGTGAGTGACAGCCCAAAACAGCGACTTTACAAAGGTATTTCGGCAGCATAGGTGGGGAATAAAGGCTCCAAAATACACTAATGTAAAGCCCAGCTCTGCCCCTATTTAACGCTATTTTTAGCTCTTCTTGAAAAAACGGGGGTGACAGGTTCCCTTTAATTACAAAGTGATATATTGCATTACTTACGGAAATTTGGATGTTATATTATATTGCCTTGTACAATTTGATAAAAATAGCTTCAGCATTGCACGCCTTATTAAGTGCTTTCACCGAGCTGGTCTGATTAGCAGAGCGTTCCAATGTTCAGCCCTACTAACCTCAGCGCCATGGCTCGTCATGCTCGAAAAACCTTTCTTCAGACATTACCAGTGTCTCGTTAAGACCCTGACAAAAGACGATGAATACAAGAACACCCGCTTGGTCTCTCACATTACATCATGATGACTAGATTCTGCGTTTATTTGCTGTATTAGCAATTTTCACAAAGTTTGAATCTACAGCAACGCCTCTGAAAACATATCCTGCTAGTTTCTATATGGAAATGTGAGGCTCTACTAACATTTCTGCACTATGCCAGGTCCAGACATTGTACATGCTGTTTAATGTGAAGAGATCATTAGGAAATTGCATAGTTTTAAAAGCAGGTTTTTATCATGTTATCAATCATATTTTTTTTTTACAATGTTTGTATTTTTTTACGTGATTATCCATATCATTTTGAAAAAATAAGCATATTTGAACAGAATTACTAATGTTGTCCATTATCTAGACAGTCAAAAAGTATGTCGCTTCTGCTGTACAATTAATTTGGCACCTTTTTCTAACTTTACACCACAGTGATGTAATGATAATGATGTTATAATTATTACTCATAACTTAAATTATGGAGATCTATGGTTTGATCTCTTTGCCTGTGTCGATTGGATGGGTTGTTACCAACATCTGGTGAGAATTTGATGTCAATATCATGTTCTCCCTATGTTTGCGTGGATTTCCTCCGGATTCTCCGGTTTCCTCCCACACTCCAAAGACCTACTAATATGGAATTTAGATTGTGAGCCCCATTGGAGACAGTGATGATAATGTATGTAAATCGCTGCGGAATATAATAGTGCTATATAAGCAAAGCGTAAGAAATAAAATAAATATCACCTTTGAAAATATTTAAATTATGGACATCTATGGTTTGATTTCTTTGCCTGTGTGGATTGGATGGGTTGGTACCAATATCTAGTGAGAATTTCATGTCAATAGAATCTTTAGAAATATATTTACTTAGGAAGTCGGTGATGTGTTCAATACTTATTTCTCCCGCTGTACACTCTACAGGACAGAGGGAGAGGACTCTGTTGACCATTAGAATGTACACACTAGAGGAGAGAGATGAGCCTGCTGACCATAAGAACTTACACTCTAGAGGAGAGAGAGGATCCAGCTGACCATAAGAGCTTACACTCTATAGGAGAGAGAGAGGATACCACTGACCATAAGAGCTTACACTCTACAGGAGAGAGAGAGGATACCACTGACCATAAGATCTTACATTCTGCATGAGAAAGGGAGAGGGCCCTGCTGACCATAGAAGCTTACACTATGCCGGAGAGAGAGGATCCTGCTGACCATAGGAGATTACACTCTACAGGAGAAAGAGGATACTGCTGACTATAGAAAATTACATTCTGCAGAAGAGAGAGGACCCTGCTGACCATAGAAGCTTACACTATGCAGGAGAGGGAGAGGATCCTGCTGACCATAAGAAGTTACATTCTACAGGAGAGAGTGAGGACAATGCTGACCATAAGTTCTCACACTCTACAGGAGAGAGAGAGGATCCTGCTGACCATAGAAGCTTAAACTCTGCAGGAGAGAGAGGACTCTGCTGACCATAAGAGTTTACACTCTACAGGAGACAGAGGATACTACTAACCATAAGCATTTACACTCTACGGGAGAGAGAGACCCAGTGACTCAAGATATGGGAAAACTCTGCTGTACAATCTATTCTCCACTGGGAACTGCTGATCTGTGATGGCCCAGGTACTGTCCAACACTATACACGGTATAATTATCTGTTAGATTTCATAGCTGCAAAGCAGTGTTGGAAGGCCCACATGGTAACACAAAAGTTCGTTAGCCCACTGTCTGATGCTTCAGTAGTAAGTGAAACGGTACTTTGCAAGTTTTTCTTTTTTCAGACTATAAATTGAATCTCAAATTGTTTGAATTCATGTGAAACAACAAATTTCAGGATATTCACTGTAATTTCATTCTCCGCAAATCAACCTGCTCATTTCTACTGATTTCCTATGCTCTTACTTAGGGGTGATAAGCACATCAGAGCTGTGTGCATAGAATCTGCATGTGCGAATACAGGCTTTCGTCATTGCCTTAGGCCTGTTTCACATGTCAGTGGCTCCGATACGTGTGGTGATAGTTTCCTCACGTACCGGAGACACTGACTCATGTAGACACATCAAAATAAATGTGTCTCTGCACATGTCAGCGTGTTTTCACGGACCGTGTGTCCGTGTGCAAAACACGGAGACATGTCCGCGTTTCTCCGGCAGCACGGTCTGCAAAGCGTCCCGCACACGTGAACACGGAGAACTGTGTGCACTCTCCTCCGTGTGCACATACTGCCGCAGGAGAAACAGCGCTACAGCTAAGCGCTGTCTCCTGCTTTTGGTGCTGAAGCCAGCATTCATTCCTTCTCCCCAGCAGCATTCGGTGGAGAGAAGGAATGAAAAATCAAGGTTTTTATATTTTTTCTTTGCTAAAAATAAAGTTTGGGGTCACCACCCGCCTCCCACCCCCCGCTCATTACAGTGATGAATATGCGGCTCCACCTCCCATAGGGGAGGAGTCGCACATTCATCACTGTAATGAGCAGTACCACGTGACCGCTCACACAGGACAGGCTGCCGGCGCTGAGAGGAGGCATTGCGGTAGCTGGGTGAGTATTTCTCTGCAAGCAGGCTGGCGCACGGGGGGTGGGAGGTGACCCCAAACTTTATTTTTAACAAAAAAAATTAAAAAAACCTTGATTTTTCATTCCTTCTCTCCAGCGAACGCTGCTGGGGAGACGGAATGAATGCTGGCTTCAGCACCAAATGCAGGGACCAGCGCTTAACTGTAGCGCTGTCTCCTGCATAATCTGTGTAGTCCTCAGTCGGCACACGGTTGACACACGGGTGGCACATGGCTGCCACACGTGTGCCACACTGATGTGCCACGTGAGCACACGATTTCTCCGGTACCGGAACTATCTGGACATGTGAGACTAGCCTTACTTATACTATTGTACTTCATGTGTACAGGAATTTTGAAGGTATCAATCGATGCAGTACAGTGGGTACGGAAAGTATTCAGACCCCTTTACATTTCTCACTCTTTGTTTCATTGCAGCCAATTGGCAAATTCAAAAAAGTTCATTTTTTTCTCATTAAAGTACACTCAGCACCCTATCTTGACTAAAAAATTAACAGAAATGTAGCAATTTTTGCAAATTTATTAAAAAAGAAAAACTGAAATATCACATGTTCATAACTATTCAGACCCTTTGCTCAGACACTCATATTTACGTCATATGCTGTCCATTTCCTTGTGATCCTCCTTGAGATGGTTCTATTCCTTCATTGGTGTCCAGCTGTGTTTATATAAACTGATAGGACTTGATTTGGAAAGGCACACATCTGTCTATATAAGACCTCACAGCTCACAGTGCATGTCAGACCAAATGAGAATCATGAGGTCAAAGGAACTGGCCAAGGAGCTTAGAGACAGAATTGTGGCAAGGCACAGATCTGGGCAAGGTTACAAAAAAAATTCTGCAGTGCTCAAGGTTCTAAGAACACAGTGGCCTCCATAATCCTTAAATGGAAGAAGTTTGAGACCACCAGAAGTCTTCCTAGACCTGACCGTTCAGCCAATCTGAGCAATCATAGAAGAAGAGCCTTGGTGAGAGAGGTAAAGAAGAACCCCAAGATCACTGTGGCTGAGCTCCAGAGATGAAGTAGGGAGATGGGATGGGAGAAAGTTCCACAAAGTCAACTATCACTGCAGCCCTCCACCAGTAGGACCTTTATGGCAGAGTGGCCCAACGGAAGCCTCTCCTCAGTGCAAGACATATGAAAGCCTACATAGAGTTTGCTAAAAAACACATGAAGGACTTCCAGAATATGAGAAATAAGATTCTCTGGTCTGAAGAAAAGAAGATAGACCTTTTTGGTGATAATTATGTGTGGAGAAAATCGTTGTGTTGTGGCAGCATCATGCTATGGGGGTGTTTTTCAGCTGCAGGGACAGGACGACTGGTTGCCACTGAAGCATACATGAATGCGGCCAAGTACAGAGATATGCTGGATGAAAACCTCTTCCAGAGTGCTCTGGACCTCAGACTTGGCCAACGGTTCACCTTCCAACAAGACAATGACCCTAAGCACACAGCTAAAATAACTAAGGAGTGGCTTCAGAACAACTTTGTGACCATTCTTGACTTGTCCAGCCAAAGCCCTGACCTTAACCCAATTGAGCATCTCTGGAGAGACCTGAAAACGGCTGTCCACCAACATTCACGATTCAACAGAACTGGAGAGCATCTGCAAGGAAGAATGGCAGAGGATCCCCAAATCCACATGTGAAAAACTTGTTGCAACAGTCCCAAGAAGACTCATGGCTGTACTAGCTCAAAAGGGTGCTTCTACTCAATACTGAGCAAAGAGTCTGAACACTTATGACCATGTGATATTTCAGTTTTTCTTTTTTAATACATTTTCAAAAATTACTACATTTCTGCTTTTTTTTCAGTCAGATGGGGTGCAGAGTGTACATTAATGAGAAAAAAAAATGAACTTTTTTGAATTTACCAAATGGCTGCAATGATAGAGAGTGAAAAATTTAAAGGGGTCTGAATAGTTTTCTTACCCACTAAATGTAATATGAAATACAAAAATGGCTCCCTCATTGCAAAAAATTGTTTTACTCCAAAATATTGCAATTCTTTAGAGAAATAGATAATTTAAAAAATCAGCTAGGCACAGGGAGATGAGTCCACTGGGCAGTGAGGTGAGCTACCCTATAAAAACATCCTGATCTGGAGGGAAAGGGAGTTCAGAGTTCAGTTCCTGTCAGGAAGACAGAGAGGGAGGACGGAGTCCTGGAGCCTGAAGTGCTGCAGCTCCTGGAAGAAAATACTAAGCGAACATATTGCGGAGAGTGTGCAGGAAAGCAGACCACAGGAGAGGAATATCAGAGGGAGACCAGCCAGGAGCAGGCTGCTTTCTTCGGAAGCACAGATATCTGGTAGCCGGAACACCGAGGGAGCAATCATCTCCATGCCTTGCTCCAGAGACCGGCAGGACAGCTAATTCCATATTACCTGCCGGACTTATACCCAGGAGGCACAGTGGCAACTTGTGGGGGCTGGGGTGTGCTAGAGTCCCTGTAAAAACCCTCAGGTCATCAGTCATACGGGTTTGTTCCTATCCATCTGGGGAACAGAGAGAAAGACATAACATCTAGAATACCAACAACAGTTGTTAGGACCTTATGAGAGGCTCAGCAGTAAGGTACTACAACATCCAGGCGCTAGAGAAAGGCTACTGATATCCACCTGGAAAAGGGGACTCTGGATTTGCATTCAGACTGGCCGGACTCTGCCAGCCCTGTGATCCGGTGTTCTGGACTGTGGACGCTGAAGCCTTCAGTAAAGGTAAAGAGACTGCAACCTTGTGTTCTCATTCTTCACTGTGCCTCACACCATCCACCATCCACACACCTGTGGACATACTTCACCTGTGGGAAGGTATACCATCCAGCTGCCATAACATCACCCCAGCGGACCCCTAAGCAGCGTCGGTTACCCTGACCGAATACCACAGGTGGCTGTTATGGTCTGGTGGCCTTGGAGCAGCATGAGACGTACTCTGGAGAAGGTGGCCCCTGTACTGACCGCAATCCCTGAACTTAGCAGCGCAACTAGAAGTAGCCGTGGGGGGTACCTAACTCTCCCTAGACCCCTCGACACAGCCTAAGAAACTAACTACCCCTAAAGACAGAAACAGGAAACCTATCTTGCCTCAGAGAAAATCTCCAAAGGACAGACAGCCCCCCCACAAATATTAACTGTGAGAGGAGAGGGAAAAAAACACATGCAGACATGAAATCAGGATTTAGCATAGGAGGCCATACTAGCTAAATAGAAAGAATAGAACAGAGTACTGTGCGGTCAGTATTAAAACACTAGAAAATATCCCCCACAGAAAATACAAAACACCACATCTGACTAAAGACATGGAGGGTATATCTGCATCTCCAGAGACACAGCAAGGCTGCAAAAATACTTCACAGACAAAGCTGGACAAAACAAAACATGAAAATGCACAGAACTATAAGGTCCACAGCAGGTGGACAGCAAAAACAAAGCCAGGACTTATCTTAGAAGAAAAGCACAGCGAACAGGAGAGACCAGAAGGGATGTGAATCCTCCAAAAACAATGGACAACTGGCAGGGACTAAAGAGTCCTGCAAAGCTATATACCCCAGTCAGTTTTGCAATTAGTAGATACACCTGTCCAATCCTGCAGTCCAGGCACAACTGCATTAGCCTCTACAACCACCGGAGGGAGCCCAAAAGCTGAATTCACAACAGTACCCCCCCCTTGAGGAGGGGTCACCGAACCCTCACCAGAGCCCCCAGGCTGATCAGGATGAGCCCGATGAAAGGTACGAACCAAATCAGCGGCATGGACATCAGAGGCAGAAACCCAAGAATTATCTTCCTGGCCATAACCCTTCCATTTGACAAGGTACTGAAGCTTCCGCCTCGAAAAACGAGAATCCAAAATCTTCTCAACAACATATTCCAACTCCCCATCGACCAACACAGGGGCCAGAGGATCAACAGAGGGAACAACGGGCTCCACATATTTCCGCAACAAAGATCTATGGAAGACATTATGAATAGCAAAAGAGGCCGGAAGCACCAGGCGAAAGGACACCGGATTAATAATCTCAGAAATCCTATAAGGCCCAATAAATTGAGGCTTAAACTTAGGGGAAGAAACCTTCACAGGAACATGACGGGAAGATAACCAAACCAGATCACCAACCCGAAGCCGGGAACCAACACACCGACGACGGTTAGCAAAACGTTGAGCCTCCTCCTGAGACAGCACCAAATTGTCCACCACATGAGCCCAAATCTGCTGCAACCTGTCGACCACAGAATCCACACCAGGAAGGTCAGAAGGCTCAACCTGCCCAGAAGAAAAACGAGGATGAAAACCAAAATTACAAAAAAAAGGCGAAACCAAAGTAGCCGAACTAGCCCGATTATTAAGGGCAAACTCGGCCAATGGCATAAAAGCCACCCAATCATCCTGATCAGCAGACACAAAGCATCTCAAATGGGTCTCCAAGGTCTGATTAGTTCGCTCAGTCTGGCCATTTGTCTGAGGATGAAATGCAGAAGAAAAAGACAAATCAATGCCCAGCTTGGCACAAAAGGCCCGCCAAAACCTAGAAACAAACTGGGAACCTCTGTCGGACACAATATTCTCCGGAATACCATGCAAACGTACCACATGCTGAAAAAACAACGGAACCAAATCAGAAGAAGAAGGCAATTTAGGCAAAGGCACCAAATTAACCATCTTAGAAAATCGGTCACAGACAACCCAGATAACCGACATCCTTTGGGAAACGGGAAGATCGGAAATAAAATCCATAGAAATATGTGTCCAGGGCCTCTCGGGGACCGGTAATGGCAAAAGCAACCCGCTAGCGTGGGAACAGCAAGGCTTAGCCCGCGCACAAATCCCACAGGACTGCACAAAAGAACGCACATCCCGCGACAAAGAAGGCCACCAAAAGGACCTACCAACCAAATCTCTGGTACCAAAAATCCCAGGATTGCCAGCCAACACAGAATAATGAACCTCAGAAATCACTTTACTAGTCCATCTATCAGGAATAAACAGTTTCCCCACTGGACAGCGGTCAGGTTTATCAGCCTGAACTTCCTGAAGAACCCGTCGTAAATCAGGAGAAATGGCAGAAAGGACCAACCCTTCCTTCAGAATGCCGACCGGCTCAAGAACCCCAGGGGAATCAGGAAAAAAACTCCTAGAGAGGGCATCCACCTTAACATTCTTAATACCAGGAATGTACGAGACCACAAAATCAAAACGGGAGAAAAACAGGGACCATCGAGCCTCTCTAGGATTCAGCCGTTTGGCAGACTCGAGGTAAATCAGATTCTTATGATCGGTCAGGAGCACAATACGGTGCTTGGCCCCCTCAAGCCAATGTCGCCACTCATCAAATGCCCACTTCATAGCCAACAACTCCCGATTGCCAACATCATAATTGCGTTCCGCAGGCGAAAACTTCCGAGAAAAGAAGGCACACGGTTTCATCAAGGACCCATCAGAATTCCTCTGAGACAAAACGGCCCCTGCCCCAATCTCAGACGCGTCAACCTCAACCTGAAATGGAAGAGAAACATCTGGCTGACGCAACACAGGGGCAGAAGTAAATCGGCGTTTAAGCTCCTGAAAGGCAGAAACAGCCGCGGAGGACCAATTCGTCACATCAGCGCCTTTCTTTGTCAAATTGGTCAGAGGTTTAACCACACTGGAGAAGTTGGCAATAAAACGACGATAAAAATTAGCAAAGCCCAAGAGTTTCTGAAGGCTCTTCACAGATGTGGGCTGAATCCAATCATGTATGGCCTGAACCTTAACCGGATCCATTTCTATAGATGAGGGAGAAAAAATGAAGCCCAAAAAAGAAACCTTCTGCACTCCAAAGAGGCACTTCAACCCCTTCACAAATAAAGCATTACTACGGAGGATCTGAAATACCATCCTGACCTGTTTCACATGAGACTCCCAATCATCGGAAAAAATCAAAATATCATCCAAATATACAACCATGAATTTATCAAGATAACTCCAAAAGATATCATGCATGAAGGATTGGAACACAGATGGGGCATTAGAGAGTCCGAATGGCATCACAAGGTATTCAAAATGGCCTTCGGGCGTATTAAATGCAGTTTTCCATTCGTCACCCTGCTTAATATGAATAAGATTATATGCCCCTCGAAGGTCTATCTTGGTAAACCAGCTAGCCCCCTTAATCCTAGCAAACAAATCAGTAAGCAACGGCAAAGGGTATTGAAATTTGACCGTGATTTTATTCAAGAGGCGATAATCAATGCAGGGTCTCAAGGAGCCATCCTTCTTGGCAACAAAAAAAAAACCTGCTCCCAATGGTGAAGAAGATGGCCGAATATGCCCCTTCTCCAAAGACTCCTTAATATAGCTCCGCATGGCGGCATTTTCTGGCACAGACAGGTTGAAAAGTCGGCCATTAGGGAACTTACAACCTGGAATCAAGTCAATAGCACAATCACAGTCCCTATGCGGTGGAAGGGAACTGGATTTGGGCTCATCGAATACATCCTGGAAATCTGACAAAAACTCAGGAATTTCAGAAAGGGGGAAGAGGAAATTGACATCAAAGGAACGTGACCATGAACCCCCTGACAACCCCAACTAGTCACAGACATAGATCTCCAATCTAACACCGGATTATGTTCCTGTAACCATGGGAAACCCAGCACAATATCATCATGCAAATTATGCAACACCAAAAAACGACAATCTTCCTGATGGGCTGGCGCCATGCGCATGGTCAGCTGTGTCCAAAACTGAGGTTTATTTTTAGCCAACGGTGTAGCATCAATGCCCCTTAAAGGAATAAGGTTCTGCAAAGGCTGCAAGGGGAAACCACAACGTCTGGCAAATTTTAAGTCCATTAAGTTCAGAGCGGCGCCTGAATCCACAAATGCCATGACAGAAAATGATGATAATGAGCAGATCAAGGTCACAGATAACAGAAATTTAGGTTGCGCAGTACTGATAGTAACAGAACTAGCGATTCTCTTTGTACGCTTAGGGCAATCAGAAATAACATGAGCAGAATTGCCGCAGTAAAAACACAACCTATTCTGGAGCCTGAATCTAAAGGTACCGTCACACTTAGCGATGCTGCAGCGATACCGACAACGATCCGGATCGCTGCAGCGTCGCTGTTTGGTCGCTGGAGAGCTGTCACACAGACTGCTCTCCAGCGACCAACGATGCCGGTAACCAGGGTAAACATCGGGTAACTAAGCGCAGGGCCGCGCTTAGTAACCCGATGTTTACCCTGGTTACCATCCTAAAAGTAAAAAAACAAACACTACATACTTACCTACAGCCGTCTGTCCTCCAGCGCTGTGCTCTGCACTCCTCCTGTACTGTCTGTGTGAGCACAGCGGCCGGAAAGCAGAGCGGTGACGTCACCGCTCTGCTTTCCGGCTGACCCACGCTCACAGCCAGTACAGGAGGAGTGCAGAGCACAGCGCTGGAGGACAGACGGCTGTAGGTAAGTATGTAGTGTTTGTTTTTCTTACTTTTAGGATGGTAACCAGGGTAAACATCGGGTTACTAAGCGCTTAGTTACCCGATGTTTACCCTGGTTACCAGTGAAGACATCGCTGAATCGGTGTCACACACGCCGATTCAGTGATGTCTGCGGGGAGTCCAGCGACCAAATAAAGTTCTGGACTTTCTTCCCCGACCAGCGATATCACAGCAGGGGCCTGATCGCTGCTGCCTGTCACACTGGACGATATCGCTAGCGAGGACGCTGCAACATCACGGATCGCTAGCGATATCGTCTAGTGTGACGGTACCTTTAGACGTTCAGCTCTAGACAAAATCCTATCACAATGCATAGGCTCCGGGCTGCGCTCGGAGGACAACGCCACAGTGTGCACAACTCTGCGCTCGCGCAAGCGCCGATCAATCTGAATAGCCAGGGACATAGAATCACTCAGACCAGCAGGCGTGGGGAACCCCACCATAACATCTTTAATGGATTCAGAAAGACCCTTTTTGAAAATTGCCGCCAAGGCATCCTCATTCCATTTAGTCAGTACAGACCATTTTCTAAATTTCTGGCAATACGATTCTGCCGCTTCTTGACCCTTACACAGGGCCAACAAGATCTTCTCAGCTTGATCCACAGAATTAGGCTCATCATACAATAACCCCAATGCCTGAAAGAAAGAATCAACATTAAGCAAAGCAGGATTGCCAGTTTCCAGGGAAAATGCCCAATCCTGTGGGTGACCACGCAGCAGGGATATGATAATTTTAACCTGCTGAATGGGATCACCAGAAGACCGGGGTCTCAATGCAAAAAACAGTTTACAGTTATTTTTGAAACTCAAAAATTTGGATCTGTCACCAAAGAATAAATCAGGAGTGGGAATCCTAGGCTCTAAGGTAGGAGTCTGAACAATATAATCTGAAATAGCCTGTACCCTAGCAGCAAGCTGATCCACACGAGAAACTAACTCCTGAACACTCATGTTATTACTAGGTTCCGCAGCCACCCAGAGATTAAGAGGGAGGAACAGGCTAAGGAAAAAAAATGGCTCAAAACCTTCCCTCCCTTCTTCTGAGATGCAATTAACTCATTGTTGGCCAGTTGTACTGTTATGGTCTGGTGGCCTTGGAGCAGCATGAGACGTACCCTGGAGAAGGTGGCCCCTGTACTGACCGCAAACCCTGAACTTAGCAGCGCAATTAGAAGTAGCCGTGGGGGGTACCTAACTCTCCCTAGACCCCTCGACACAGCCTAAGAAACTAACTACCCCTAAAGACAGAAACAGGAAACCTATCTTGCCTCAGAGAAAATCCCCAAAGGACAGACAGCCCCCCACAAATATTATGTGTGAGAGGAGAGGGAAAAAACACACGCAGACATGAAATCAGGATTTAGTATAGGAGGCCATACTAGCTAAATAGAAAGAATAGAACAGAGTACTATGCGGTCAGTATTAAAACACTAGAAAATATCCACCGCAGAAAATACAAAACACCACATCTGACTAAAGACATGGAGGGTATATCTGCATCTCCAGAGACACAGCAAGGCTGCAAAAAATACTTCACAGACAAAGCTGGACAATACAAAACATGAAAATGCACAGAACTATAAGGTCCACAGCAGGTGGACAGCAAAAACAAAGCCAGGACTTATCTTAGAAGAAAAGCACAGCGAACAGGAGAGACCAGAAGGGATGTGAATCCTCCAAAAACAATGGACAACTGGCAGGGACTAAAGAGTCCTGCAAAGCTCTATACCCCAGTCAGTTTTGCAATTAGTAGATACACCTGTCCAATCCTGCAGTCCAGGCACAACTGCATTACCCTCTACAACCACCGGAGGGAGCCCAAAAGCTGAATTCACAACAGGTGGCGTCACGAACATTATCCCTTTAAAGACCTTTTCCCCCTTTTTCAACGGACCTCCCGAGGGCCATGGACCGGGTCAGCCACCGTGACATCCCCCTTTGAGAACCGAAGGGCCCGGTTCTGAATACCCCATGGCCCCACGGGGGCGATCCACTTCCTGTTGATTTTCTTGTTTCTCCCTTTGCTTTTATAAAGATGCCTGTTATTGAAGTGCAGTTTGGTGGGAAGATGCCCGAGGGAGGATTTTTAGCAGACACTTTTGTATGTATTGAGGGGGCATATCAGGTTTTCATGCTGTCCATCCTTTTTTTCAGCATATTTCTCTTGACAGGTTCCCTTTAACAATAGTCAACCATGTATACATTGCAATGAATGAGGAATATGGTGGTTCAGTGTCCGGGCTGCCCAAGGTTCCAAAAATGAGATCACACACGCAGGTGATGTATGAATGCGGTTTATTTGTCAACGCATTTCAAGGTTTCCAAATCTCTTCATCACGATCAAACCACAATGATATTACGGTCACACATCTAATTGAGTGCAGTCAAGAGATATGATATTACTTTATTAAAATTGAAACTTAATGGTTGATTGATTGAAAGAGTCAAGCACTGTACTTTAATTAATTATATTAAACAGGCAGCTAATATTACTGGCAAAGAAACGCGGCGCTTTCTTTATGGCATATTTAATGAAAGAGTGCAATTCAATCTGTTTGATAGGAAAGTTGAATTCTTTATGTAACCTAATCTGCAGATTTAGTCAGATGAACATTTCTTCTCAGATAATGTTTTCCCTAGGGAAAACGATGCGGCAGACAAATCTTACATACAAAAAATACTTATAAGTCATTTGGCTTTCTATAAATGTTTCAATTCTTTGTGCTGCGCGTGTGTATGTGTGCGAGTGTTCAGGTGTGCGTTTGTATGTATGCGTGTGTGTACAGTTGTGCATGTGTCTGTGTGCATGTGTGCGCATGACTGTGTGTGTCAGAGATTACATTTTATTGTGAGACCTAATGGGGCAGGAATTAAGTGACTAGAATTTATATATAGCACTTCAAAATGTGGGATATTCATGGTGAAATGGGAAATAAATGTTTTGATAGAGAAGTTATGCATTAATACGTCATTTATGCCATTTGGAATGCAGAGGTGTTTCTTTGTGCTGCACTGTGTACTAAGTGTTTGCCTTTCTGGCACCCAAGACACTTCACTGCCCTCACCTCTTTGCTAGATTTACACTACTTTCAAGTGGGTCTCTACACAAGACAACACTACACCAGGCTATTCAAGATTGCTGCTTTGTGGGACAACATCCTTGTCTACAGACGGGCAGCGCGTTGGCTCAGTGGTTAGCACTGCAGCCTTTCAGCGCTGGAGTCCAGGGTTCAAATTCTATCAAGGACAACATCAGATTGGAGATTGTATGTTCTCCCCGTGTTTGTGTGGAATTCCTCCAGGTTCTCTCGTTACTTCCCACACTCCAAAGACTGATAGGGAATCTAGATTGTGAACCCTAATGAGTAAAATAAATAAATAATATATGACTTCTACAGCTCAGGCAAAAATTGAGACCACTGCAAAATGTTCAGTTTGGCTGATTTTTCTCTTTATAGGTATATTTTTGAGTAAAATGTAAATTGTTCTTTTAGTCTACAAACTTCTGACAACATGTCTCCGAATTTCCAAGCAATACAGTTTGGTTTTTATTCCTGAAAAGGAGAAATGGTCAAAATTTAAAAAAAACAACAACAGTGTTTTCAGACCTCAAATAATGCAAAGAAAACAAGTTCATAATCATTTAGAAACAACAATACTAATGTTTTAACCCAGGAAGAGTTCAGAAATCAATATTTTGTGGAATGACCATGATTTTTAAAACCAGCTTTCATGCGTCTTGGCATGCTTGCCACCAGTTTTTCACACTGCGTCTGGCGCAAAAATTTAAGCAGTTCTTTGTTTCATGACTTGTGACACTGACTATCCATCATCCTCTTGTTTACATTCCAGAGGTTTTCAGTGGGGTTCAGGTCTGGAGAATGGGCTGCCCATGACAGGGTTTTGATGTGATGGTCTCTTAATTTTTGTATATATGCTAAAATAGGCCACCGAGAAGCAGCTTTTAGGTACTACACAACTACAGTTAAGCTACTATGTAGAATAGATTGCAACACTAAATGTAACCATGATTTGATCAGTTACAGTACTTATCCTATTAGGACAAACCCGTCCTGCCTATGCAGCATCAATAGTAAAAAGATCTAATGTTAAAAATAATAAAAAAAACAAAAAACCTGCTATTCTCACCTTCCGTAGTCCGATGATGCGCTCCCGTCTGCCGCCAGCTTCCGTTCCCAGAGATGCATTGCGAAATTACCCAGAAGACGGTCTCGCGAGACTGCTAAGTGATCTGGGTAATTTCACAATGTATCCTGGGAACGAAAGATGGCGGCAGCCGCGCACGCATCACCTGAGGTTCGCTCCGCCGGCGGGTGAGTATATAACTATTTTTTATTTTAATTATTTTTTTAGCAGGGATATGGTGCCCACACTGCTAAATACCACGTGGGCTGTGTTAGATACCGCGTGGCTGCTATATACTACCTGGCCAGTGTTAGATACTATGTGGGCTGTGTTCTATACTGCGTGGGCTGTGCTATATATTACGTGGCCAGTGTTATATACTGCATGGGCTGCGTTATGTACTACATGGCTGCTATATACTACGTGGGCAGTGTTATATACTACGTGGCTGTGTTCTACACTGCGTGCTATATACTACGTGGCCACTGTTAGATACTATGTGGGCTGTGCTATATATTACGTGGGCTGTGCTATATATTACGTGGCCAGTGTTACATACTACGTGGGCTGTGTTATATACTGCGTGGCTGCTATATACTGCGTGGCTGCTATATACTGTGTGGGCTGTGTTATATACTACGTGGGCTGTGTTATTTTCTGCGTGGCCTATATTAGCGCATCGGGTATTCTAGAATATGTATGTATGTATATAGCAGCCACATGGTATATACTACAGGCTACATAGTCATCCTATATACTACGTGGCCTGTGCTATATACTATGTGGCTGCTATATACATACATACATATTCTAGAATACCCGATGCGTTAGAATCGGGCCACCATCTAGTGTATTATAATCACAAAACATTCCTCTCTTATGAACTTTAGCCTCCATACTGTCCCCTCTTCATGTTGTCAAATCCAAGCTGTATACTGTGCTCCTTTTAACACTCTCACCCATATACTGCCCCCTCTCCATACTGTGCCCTCTCTTGACACTCTCTCCCATGCTGAACTCTTTCCTACTGTGTCTTCTCTTGACACTCTTCCAGCCAAGCTGACCCCTCTCGATATTGTGCCACCTTTTGACACTGCCCTCCCACAATATTGTGCCATCCCCACATGCTGTCTTCTCTCCTTAATGTGCTCCCTCTTGACAATGTCACCCACATGTTGTGCATTCTGCATACTGCTCACCGTTTTCATACTGTCTACCATGCCTCATCTCCATATTACGACCCCTTTTAGATTGTCGCCCCCAAGCTACCACGTCTCCATACAGTTCCCCCTCTTCACACTGTCTCCCCAACATTGTCCCCTCTCCATACTGTGCCCTCTCTTGATGCTGTTCGTCCCTTACTACCCCTCTTCATATTGTGCCCTCACACTATCCTTTACTCAGTAAACTGAACCCCCTTTTACTTTTACTATAACTCCCCACCTTCATCTATAGTAAAAGTTGCTTGTAACTTCAGCCCTACTTGGACTTACCTTATCCCAACTCCCGCGTCTTCACCGTCTTTGTGGCGCTGCATTGACTTCAAGGGAACCTGTCACCCCCAAAATCGATGGTGAAGTAAGCTTACCGTCATCAGGGATTATATACAGCATTCTGTAATGCTGTAGATAAGCCCCCGATGTAACCTGAAAGAGGAGAAAAAGAGGTTAGATTATACTCACCCAGGGGTGGTCCCGCTGCAGTCCGGTCAAATGGGTGTCTCAGGTCCGCTCCGGCACCTCCTATCTTCATTCCATGACGTCCTCTTCTGGTCTTCACGCCGCGGCTCTGGCGCATGCGTACTTTGTCTGCCCTGTTGAGGGCAGAGCAAAGTACTGCAGTGCGCAGGCGCTGGGCCTCTCTGACCTTTCCGGCACCTGCGCACTGCAGTAATTTGCTCTGTCCTCAACAGGGCAGACAAAGTACGCCTGCGCCGGAGCCGCGACGTGAAGACCAGAAGAGGACATCATGGATTGAAGATGGGAGGTGCTGTTCCAGACCTGAGACACCCATTGGATCGGACCGCCCCTGGGTGAGTATAATCTAACCTCTTTTTCTCCTCTTTCAGGTAACATCAGCGGCTTATCTACAGCATTACAGAATGCTGTAGATAAGCCCCTGATGACGGTGAGCTTACCTCACCATCGATTTTGGGGGTGACAGGTTCCCTTTCAGCAGTGTGATAAGGCGAACTAATCATGCTACATTGTCAGCAGCATGATCACATTGTTGCATGAAGTGGGCAAAGAGCTGAATGATGCTACACTGGTCTTGGAAGCCCTGCTTATTCCAATGTTCACGTATATTCACTTCTTAATACAAATTAATAAAAGTAATCTCTAATCACCAACATGTCTGCATCATCCCTCTTAATAATGATATTTCCCCACCCCTGGCCATCATTGATACTGGACCTCAGGTGTTTAATAGCAAATATGGCCCTGCACTCAAGCAAGACATACTGTATATAACCGTTTAATTGCTGAGGTCTCCATTGCTAAAATTTTTACCATTTACTAGAACAGTACTAATCTGTTTCCAGCAGACCCATAGTCACAAATCAAATGGCTGAGATCCAGGGAAATGAGCAGCATAGCTTTGTAGGCGATAAACATCTTGTCTGATAAAACCTCTTTGCGTTCAAACTTCATTTGTTTATTATCCATGTGTTAGGGTTGGTGGAACGCACCGAATATATTTATTAGCTGAGATAGGTGCATTCGCAACCCCGGGATCCACTGTGCAGGAAAGAATCTGCTGCTAAGCAAGGCGGCGAAGCAAATTAGTACAAACGAACGCTGTTACTTCACAGAGCCCGTAGTAAAGAGATCGCTGTGCCCTGTTTAGCTCACAGGGGACACAGCTACTGTGTAGAGCCGACAATGGTCATGCAGTCCAACCAACACGCAGCTCCTTTCCGGTGAAGCCGGAATTCTAATGGCTTATTTCAGCCGGGTCCCTGACTGCATACACAAAAACTCCTCGCTGGAGGTGCCAGCCCACTACACGGGCATGGGAAGAGAGTGGTCAAGTGCCAGAATAGGCGCATCTTCCAGTTGTGCCTTTTCGGGGGTGGCTGGGGGCAGATGTTTTTAGCCAGGGGCGGGGCCAATAACCGGGGACCCTCTCCAGGCTATTAATATCTGCCCTCAGTCACTGGCTTTACTACTCTGGCGGGGAAAATTGCGCGGGAGCCCACGCCAATTTTTTCCGCAATTTAACCCTTAAATTTAAAAGCTAGAGCGCGCGAAATTTTGCACATACACAATATTAACCCCTTAAGCCCCGAGGGTGGTTTGCACGTTAATGACCGGGCCAATTTTTACAATTCTGACCACTGTCCCTTTATGAGGTTATAACTCTGGAACGCTTCAACGGATCTTGGCGATTCTGACATTGTTTTCTCGTGACATATTGTACTTCATTTTAGTAGTAACATTTATTCGATATAACTTGCGTTTATTTGTGAAAAAAACGGAAATTTGGCGAAAATTTTGAAAATTTCGCAATTTTCCAACTTTAAATTTTTATGCCCTTAAATCACAGAGATATGTCACGCAAAATACTTAATAAGTAACATTTCCCACATGTCTCCTTTACATCAGCACAATTTTGGAACCAAAATTTTTTTTTGTTAGGGAGTTATAAGGGTTCAAAGTTGACCAGCAATTTCTCATTTTTACAACACCATTTTTTTTTAGGGACCACATCTCATTTGATGTCATTTTGAGGGGTCTATATGATAGAAAATACCCAAGTGTGACACCATTCTAAAAACTGCACCCCTCAAGGTGCTCAAAACCACATTCAAGAAGTTTATTAACCCTTCAGGGGTTTCACAGGAATTTTTGGAATGTTTAAATAAAAATGAATATTTAACTTTTTTTCACACAAAATTTATTTCAGCTCCAATTTGTTTTATTTTACCAAGGGTAACAGGATAAAATGGATGCCAAACATTGTTGTACAATCTGTACTGAGTACGCTGATACCCCATATGTGGGGGTAAACCACTGTTTGGGCGCATGGCAGAGCTCGGAAGGGAAGGAGCGCCATTTGACTTTTAAATGCAAAATTGACAGGAATTGAGATGGGACACCATGTTGCGTTTGGAGAGCCACTGATGTGCCTAAACATTGAAACCCCCCACAAGTGACACCATTTTGGAAAGTAGACACCCTAAGGAACTTATCTAGATGTGTGGTGACCACTTTGACCCACCAATTGCTTCACAGAAGTTTATAATGCAGAGCCGTAAAAATAAAAAATCATATTTTTTCACAAAAATGATCTTTTCGCCCCCAATTTTTTATTTTCCCAAGAGTAAGAGAAGAAATTGAACCTCAAAAATTGTTGGCCAATTTGTCCTGAGTACGCTGATACCCCGTATATGGGTGTAAACCATTGTTTGGGCGTATGGCAGAGCTCGGAAGGGAAGGAGCGCCATTTTACTTTTCAATGCAAAATTGACTGGAATTGAGATGGGATGCCATGTTGCGTTTGGAGAGCCCCTGATGTGCCTAAACATTGAAATCCCCACAAGTGACACCATTTTGGAAAGTAGACCCCTTAAGGAACTTATCTAGAGGTGTGGTGAGCACTTTGACCCAACAAGTGCTTCACAGAAGTTTATAATGCAGAGCCGTAAAAATAAAAAATCATATTTTTTCACAAAAATAATCTTTTCGCCACCAATTTTTTATTTTCCCAAGGGTAAGAGAAGAAATTAGACCACAAAAGTTGTTGTGCAATTTGTCCTGAGTGCGACGATACCCCATATGTGGGGGTAAACCACTGTTTGGGCGCATGGCAGAGCTCGGAAGGAAAGGAGCGCCATTTGACTTTTCAATGCAAAATTGACTGGAATTGAGATGGGACGCCATGTTGCGTTTGGAGAGCCCCTGATGTGCCTAAACATTGGAACCCCTCACAAGTGACACCATTTTGAAAAGTAGACCCCTTAAGGAACTTATCTAGATGTGTGGTGAGCACTTTGACCCAACAAGTGCTTCACAGAAGTTTATAATGCAGAGCCGTAAAAATAAAAAATCTTATTTTTTCACAAAAATGATCTTTTCGCCCCCAATTTTTTATTTTCCCAAGGGTAAGAGAAGAAATTAGACCACAAAAGTTGTTGTGCAATTTGTCCTGAGTGCGACGATACCCCATATGTGGGGGTAAACCACTTTTTGGGTGCATAGCAGAGCTCGGAAGGGAAGGAGCGCCATTTGACTTTTCAATGCAAAATTGACTGGAATTAAGATGGGACGCCATGTTGGTTTGGAGAGCCCCTGATGTGCCTAAACATTAAAAACCCCCACAAGTGACACCATTTTGGAAACTAGACCCTCTAAGGAACTTATCTAGATGTGTTTTGAGAGCTTTGAACCCCCAAGTGTTTCACTACAGTTTATAACGCAGAGCCGTTAAAATAAATTTATTTTTTTTTCGCAAAAATTTTTTAGCCCCCAGTTTTGTATTTTCACAAGGGTAACATAATAAATTGGACCCCAAAAGTTGTTGTCCAATTTGTCCTGAGTACGCTGATACCCCATATGTGGGGGGGAACCACTGTTTGGGCGCATGGCAGAGCTCGGAAGGGAAGGAGCGCCATTTGGAATGCAGACTTAGATGGATTGGTCTGCAGGAGTCACGTTGCATTTGCAGAGCCCCTGATGTACCCAAACAGTACAAACCCCCCACAAGTGACCCCATATTAGAAACTAGACCTCCCATGGAACTTATCTAGATGTGTTGTGAGAACTTTGAACCCCTAAGTGTTTCACTACAGTTTATAACGCAGACCCGTGAAAATAAAAATTCTTTTTTTTTTCACAAAAATGATTTTTTAGCCCCCAGCTTTGTATTTTTACAAGGGTAACAGAATAAATTGGACCCCAAAAGTTGTTGTTCAATTTGTCCTGAGTACGCTGATACCCCATATGTGGGGGGGAACCACTGTTTGGGCTCATGGCAGAGCTCGGAAGGGAAGGAGCGCCATTTGGAATGCAGACTTAGATGGATTGGTCTGCAGGCGTCACGTTGCATTTGCAGAGCCCCTGATGTACCCAAACAGTAGAAACCACCCACAAGTGACCCCATATTGGAAACTAGACCTCCCATGGAACTTATCTAGATGTGTTGTGAAAACTTTGAACCCCCAAGTGTTTCACTACAGTTTACAACGCAGAGCCGTGAAAATAAAAATCCTTTTTTTTCCCACAAAAATGATTTTTAGCCCCCCAAATTTTTATTTTTCCAAGGATAACAAGAGAACTTGGACCCAAAAAGTTGTTGTCCAATTTGTCTCGAGTACGCTGATACCCCATATGTTGGGGTAAACCCCTGTTTGGGCGCACGGGAGAGCTCGGAAGTGAAGGAGCACTGTTTTACTTTTTCAATGCAGAATTGGCTGGAATTGAGATCGGACGCCATGTCGCGTTTGGAGAGCCCCTGATGTGTCTAAACAGTGGAAACCCCCCAATTATAAATGAAACCCTAATCCAAACGCACCACTAACCCTAATCCCAACTGTAACCCTAACCACACACCTAACCCAGACACACCCCTAATTCTAATCCCAACCCTAATCCCAACCGTAAATGTAATCCAAACCCTAACCCTAGCCCCAACCCTAGCCCTAACCCTAACCCTAACCCTAACCGGAAAATGGAAATAAATACATTTTTTTTAATTTTATTATTTTTCCCTAAGGCTAGGTTCACATTGCGTTAGGGAAATCCGTTTAGCACTAGCGGATTGCGCTAACACAATGTCTTTTTAGGTGTCGTGTTTAGTGGTCGCGTTAACGTCCCCGCTCTGGAAGATCGGGGATCGGACCTCGGGCGCGCCGCGGACGCTGCAAGCAGCGTCTGAGGCGCGCCACAAAAGAATGGCACCTTGCTAGCGCGAGCCGAAAATGGCACGCTCTAGCGATGCGCTACACCTGAAAATCACATTGCTGTCAATGGTTGTGCTAACGGACCCGTTGCACGGCGTTAATTGTGACATTTTCGCCGTGCAACGCTGTCCGTTAGCGTTAACCCATTAACGCAATGTGAACCTAGCCTAACTAAGGGGGTGATGAAGGGGGGTTTGATTTACTTTTATAGCGAGTTTTTTAGCGGATTTTTATGATTGGCAGCCGTCACACACTAAAAGACGCTTTTTATAGCAAAAAAGTTTTTGCGTCTCCACATTTTGAGACCTATAATTTTTCCATATTTTGGTCCACAGAGTCATGTGAGGTCTTGTTTTTTGCGGGACGAGTTGACGTTTTTATCGGTTACATTTTCGGACACGTGACAGTTTTTGATCGCTTTTTATTCCGATTTTTTTGTGAGGCAGAATGACCAAAAACCAGCTATTCATGAATTTCTTTTGGGGGAGGCGTTTATACCGTTCCGCGTTTGGTAAAATTGATGAAGCAGTTTTATTCTTCGGGTCAGTACGATTACAGCGACACCTCATTTATATCATTTTTTTTATGTTTTGGCGCTTTTATACGATAAAAGCTATTTTATAGAAAAAATAATTATTTTGGCATCGCTTTATTCAGAGGACTATAACTTTTTTATTTTTTTGGTTATGATGCTATATGGCGGCTCGTTTTTTGCGGGACAAGATGACGTTTTCAGAGGTAACATGGTTATTTATATCCGTCTTTTTGATCGCGTGTTATTCCACTCTTTGTTCAGCGTTATGATAATAAAGCGTTGTTTTTTGGCTCGTTTTTTTTTTTTTTTCTTACGGTGTTCACTGAAGGGGTTAACTAGTGGGCCAGTTTTATAGGTCGGGTCGTTACGGACGCGGCGATACTAAATATGTGTACTTTTATTGTTTTTTTTTTTTTTTTTATGTAAAGAAATGTATTTATGGGAATAATATTTTTTTTTTTCTGCTTTATTTAGGAATTTTTTTTTTATTTTTTTTTTTACAAGTGTGGAAATTTTTTTTTTTACTTTTTCACTTTGTCCCAGGGGGGGACATCACAGATCACCGATCTGACAGTGTGCACAGCACTCTATCAGATCGGTGATCTGACATACAGCCGGGCAGGATTAGAGCTGCAGCTGCAGCCTGATCCTGACCCGGAAGTGCTCCCTGCAGGACCCGGATGCAGCCCGGCGGCCATTTTGGATCCGGGGACTGCAGGGAGAAGACGCTCGGTACACGGTGAGCACATCACCGTGTACCGATCGTCTCAGGGAAGCCCGCAGGGAGCCCCCTCCCTGCGCGATGCTTCCCTGCACCGCCGGCACATCGCGATCATCTTTGATCGCGGTGTGCCGGGGGTTAATGTGCCGGGAGCGGTCCGTGACCGCTCCTGGCACATAGTGCCGGATGTCAGCTGCGATAGGCAGCTGACACCCGGCCGCGATCGGCCGCGCTCCCCCCGTGAGCGCGGCCGATCGCATATGACGTACTATCCCGTCCATGGGAATTAAGTCCCAGGTCACCTGGACGGGATAGTACGTCATATGGGATTAAGGGGTTAACCCCTTCCCGACCTTTGACACATACGCTGCGTCATGAAAGTCGGTGCCATTCCGACCCATGACGCAGCATATGCGTCATGGAAAGATCGCGTCCCTGCAGATCGGGTGAAAGGGTTAACTCCCATTTCACCCGATCTGCAGGGACAGGGGGAGTGGTAGTTTAGCCCAGGGGGGGTGGCTTCACCCCCTCGTGGCTACGATCGCTCTGATTGGCTGTTGAAAGTGAAACTGCCAATCAGAGCGATTTGTAATATTTCACCTAAAAAAATGGTGAAATATTACAATCCAGCCATGGCCGATGCTGCAATATCATCGGCCATGGCTGGACACACTAATGTGCACCCACCCCACTCCTCCGATCGCCCCCCCAGCCCCCCGATCTGTGGTCTGCTCCCCTCGGTCCTGTGCTCCGCTCCCCCGTCCTCCTGCCCGCTCCCCCCGTGCTCCAATCACACCCCCCGTGCTCCAATCAAACCCCCCCCGCACTCCAATCCCCCCCCGCACAGCGATCCCCCCCGCACAGCGATTCCCCCCCCGTGCTCCGATCCACCCGCCCGCACAGCGATCCCCCACTCCGTGCTCCAATCCACCCCCCCGTGTTCCGATCCACCCCCCCGTGCTCCGACGCCCCACCCCGTGCCCTGATCTCCCCCCCCTTATACTTACCTGGCCTCCCGGGGACCGTCCGTCTTCTTTCCTGGGCGCCGCCATCTTCCAAAATGGCGGGCGCATGTGCAGTGCGCCCGCCGAATCTGCCGGCCGGCAGATTCGTTCCAGAGTGAATTTTGATCACTGAGATAGGTTATATCTCAGTGATCAAAATAAAAAAAAAGTAAATGATCCCCCCCCCCTTTGTCACCCCCATAGGTAGGGACAATAAAAAAAATAAAAAAAATTTTTTTTTCCACTAAGGTTGGGGTAAGAACTAGGGTTAGGGTTGGGGTTAGGGTTAGGGGTAGGGTTAGGGGTAGGGTTAGGGGTAGGGGTAGGGTTAGGGTTAGGGGTAGGGGTAGGGTTAGGGGTAGGGTTAGGGTTAGGGTTAGGGTTAGGGTTTCGGTATGTGCACACGTATTCTGGTCCTCTGCGGATTTTTCCGCTGCGGATTTGATAAATCCGCAGTGCTAAACCGCTGCGGATTTATGGCGGATTTACCATGTTTTTTCTGCGCATTTCAATGCGGTTTTACAACACCGATTTTCTATTTGAGCAGTTGTAAAACCGCTGCGGAATCCGCAGAAAGAAGTGACATGCTGCGGAATGTAAACCGCTGCGTTTCCGTGCAGTTTTTCTGCAGCATGTGTACAGCGATTTTTGTTTTCCATAGGTTTGCATTGAACTGTAAACTCATGGGAAACTGCTGCGGATCCGCAGCGTTTTCCGCAGCGTGTGCACCTACCTTTAGAATTAGGTTATGTGCACACGGTGCGGATTGGCCGCTGCGGATCCGCAGCAGAGTTCCAACAGGTTTACAGTACCATGTAAACATATGGAAAGCCAAATCCGCTGTGCCCATGGTGCGGAAAATACCACGCGGGAACGCTGCGTTGTATTTTCCGCAGCATGTCAATTCTTTGTGCGGATTCCGCAGCGTTTTACACCTGTTCCTCAATAGGAATCCGCAGGTGAAATCCGGACAAAAAACACTGGAAATCCGCGGTAAATCCGCAGGTAAAACGCAGTGCCTTTTACCCGCGGATTTTTCAAAAATGGTGCTGAAAAATCTCATACGAATCCGCAACGTTGGCACATAGCCTTAGGGCTAGGGTTGGGTTGGAATTAGGGTTGTGGTTAGGGTTAGGGGTGTGTTGGGGTTACGGGTGTGTTGGGGTTAGGGTTGTGATTAGGGTTACGGCTACAGTTGGGATAAGGGTTAGGGGTGTGTTGGAGTTAGAATTGAGGGGTTTCCACTGTTTAGGCACATCAGGGGGTCTCCAAACGCAACATGGCGCCACCATTGATTCCAGCCAATCTTGTATTCAAAAAGTCAAATGGTGCTCCCTCACTTCCGAGCCCCGACGTGCACCCAAACAGTGGTTTACCCCCATATATGGGGTACCAGCATACTCAGGACAAACTGCGCAACAATTACTGGGGTCCAATTTCTCCTGTTACCCTTGTGAAAATAAAGAAATGCTTGCTAAAACATCATTTTTGAGGAAAGAAAAATGATTTTTTATTTTCACGGCTCTGCGTTGTAAACGTCTGTGAAGCACTTGGGGGTTCAAAGTGCTCACCACATATCTAGATAAGTTCCTTGGGGGGTCTAGTTTCTAAAATGGGGTCACTTGTGGGGGGTTTCTACTGTTTAGGCACATCAGGGGCTCTGCAAACGCAACGTGACGCCCGCAGAGCATTCCATCAAAGTCTGCATTTCAAAATGTCACTACTTCTATTCCGAGCCCCGGCATGTGCCCAAACAGTAGTTTACCCCCACATATGGGGTATCACCGTACTCAGGAGAAACTGGACAACAAATATTGGGGTCAAATTTCTCCTGTTACCCTTGGGAAAATTAAAAAATTCTGGGCTAAATAATTATTTTTGAGGAAAGAAAACGTATTTATTATTTTCACGGCTCTGCATTATAAACTTCTGTGAAGCACTTGGGGGTTCAAAGTGCTCACCACACATCTAGATAAGTTCCTTTCAGGGTCTAGTTTCCAAAATGGGGTCACTTGTGGGGGGTTTCTACTGTTAAGCCACATCAGGGGCTCTGCAAACGCAACGTGACGCCCACAGAGCATTCCATCAAAGTCTGCATTTCAAAACGTCACTACTTCACTTCCGAGCCTCGGCATGTGCCCAAACAGTGGTTTACCCCCACATATGGGGTATCAGCGTACTCAGGAGAAACTGGACAACAACTTTTGGGATCCAATTTCTCCTGTTACCCTTGGGAAAATAAAAAATTCTGGGCTAAATAATTATTTTTGAGGAAAGAAAACGTATTAATTATTTTCACGGCTCTGCATTATAAACTTCTATGAAGCACTTGGGGGTTCAAAGTGCTCACCACACATCTAGATAAGTTCCTTTCAGGGTCTAGTTTCCAAAATGGGGTCACTTGTGGGGGGTTTCTACTGTTAAGCCACATCAGGGGCTCTGCAAACGCAACGTGACGCCCACAGAGCATTCCATCAAAGTCTGCATTTCAAAATGTCACTACTTCACTTCCGAGCCCCGGCATGTGCCCAAAAAGTGGTTTACCCCCACATATGGGGTATCAGCGTACTCAGGAGAAACTGGACAACAACTTTTGGGGTCAAATTTCTCCTGTTACCCTTTGTAAAATAAAAAATTGCAGGCTAAAAGATCATTTTTGAGAAAATAATTTTTTTTTTTTATTTTCATGGCTCTGCGTTATAAACTTCTGTGAAGCACTTGGGGGTTCAAAGTCCTCACCACACATCTAGATTAGTTCCTTTGGGGGTCTAGTTTCCAAAATGGGGTCATTTCTGGGGGATCTCCAATGTTTAGGCACACAGGGGCTCTCCAAACGTGACATGGTGTCCGCTAATGATTGGAGCTAATTTTCCATTTAAAAAGCCAAATGGCGTGCCATCCCTTCCGAGCCCTGCCGTGCACCCAAACAGTGGTTTACCCCCACATATGGGGTATCAGCGTACTCAGGACAAACTGGACAACAATATTTGGGGTCCAATTTCTCCTATTATCCTTGGCAAAATAGGAAATTCCAGGCTAAAAAATCATTTTTGAGGAAAGAAAAATTAAAATGCGTTATAAACTTCTGTGAAGCACCTGGGGGTTTAAAGTGCTCAATATGCATCTAGATAAGTTCCTTGGGGGGTCTAGTTTCCAAAATGGGGTCACTTGTGGGGGAGCTCCAATGCATAGGCACACAGGGGCTCTCCAAACGCGACATGGTGTCCGCTAACAATTGGAGCTAATTTTCCATTCAAAAAGTCAAATGGCGCGCCTTCCCTTCCGAGCCCTGCCGTGTGCCCAAACAGTGGTTTACCCCCACATATGAGGTATCGGCGTACTCGGGAGAAATTGCCCAACAAATTTTATGATCCATTTTATCCTACTGCTCATGTGAAAATGAAAAAATTGAGGCGAAAAGAATTTTCGTGTGAAAAAGAAGTACTTTTTCATTTTTACAGATCAATTTGTGAAGCACCTGAGGGTTTAAAGTGCTCACTAGGCATCTAAATAAGTTCCTTGGGGGGGTCTAGTTTCCAAAATGGGGTCACTTGTGGGGGAGCGCCAATGTTTAGGCACACAGGAGCTCTGCAAACGCGACATGGTGTCCGCTAACGATGGAAATAATTTTTCATTCAAAAAGTCAAATGGCGCTCCTTCCCTTCCGAGCCTTACCATGTGCCCAAACAGTGGTTTACCCCCACATATGAGGTATCGGCGTACTCAGGAGAAATTGCCCAACACATTTTAGGATCCATTTTATCCTGTTGCCAATGTGAAAATGAAAAAATTGAGGCTAAAAGAATTTTTTTGTGAAAAAAAAGTACTTTTTCATTTTTACGGATCAATTTGTGAAGCACCTGGGGGTTCAAAGTGCTCACTATGCATCTAGATAAGTTCCTTGGGGCGTCTAGTTTCCAAAATGGGGTCACTTGTGGGGGAGCTCCAATTTTTAGGCACACGGGGGCTCTCCAAACGTGACATGGTGTCCGCTAAAGAGTGGAGCCAATTTTTGATTCAAAAAGTCAAATGGCGCTCCTTCCCTTCCAAGCCCTGCCGTGCGCCCAAACAGTGGTTTACCCCCACATATGAGGTATCAGCGTACTCAGGACAAATTGGACACCAACTTTCTTGGTTCAGTTTCTCCTTTTACCATTGGGAAAATAAAAAAATTGTTGCTAAAAGATAATTTTTGTGACTAAAAAGTTAAATGTTCATTTTTTCCTTCCATGTTGCTTCTGCTGCTGTGAAGCACCTGAAGGGTTAATAAACTTTTTGAATGTGGTTTTGAGTACCTTGAGGGGTGCAGTTTTTAGAATGGTGTCACTTTTGGGTATTTTCAGCCATATAGACCCCTCAAACTGACTTCAAATGTGAGGTGGTCCCTAAAAAAAATGGTTTTGTAAATTTCGTTGTAAAAATGACAAATCGCTGGTCAAATTTTAACCCTTATAACTTCCTAACAAAAAAAAATTTTGTTTCCAAAATTGTGCTGATGTAAAGTAAACATGTGGGAAATGTTATTTATTAACTATTTTGTGTCACATATCTCTCTGGTTTAACAGAATCAAAATTCAAAATGTGAAAATTGCGAAATTTTCAAAATTTTCGCCAAATTTCCGTTTTTATCACAAATAAACGCAGAATTTATTGACCTAAATTTACCACTAACATGAAGCCCAATATGTCACGAAAAAACAATCTCAGAACCGCTAGGATCCGTTGAAGCGTTCCTGAGTTATTACCTCATAAAGGGACACTGGTCAGAATTGCAAAATACGGCAAGGTCTTTAAGGTCAAAATAGGCTGGGTCATGAAGGGGTTAACATTAGTAGTGTGGAATATGCAAAAAAAAAATGGGGATATGACATGGTTTACTGTATGTAAACCATGTCTCACATCATGTCGGGTTTTGGCAGGAGAAATGAAAAGCCGGCTTTTCTGCTATATCGCCCCTGAAGTAAATATAAATATATATATATATGTGTCTCTATGACATATATATATATATATATATATATATATATATAACGAAACCCGACTTTGGACTATAGATCGCCGACCGCCGACCCGATCCCAGAGTGGGATCGGGTCGGGTTTCACGAAACCCGACTTTACTAAAAGTCGGCGACTTTTGAAAAGTGCCGATCTGTTTCGCTCAACCCTAGTTGTATGTGTAATAACAATAATAATATTTGAAAATAAATCCAATCAGAAATGTGGTATAGTTCTTCTGATTCGCTATGTTGCCCACCCCATGTCCAGGGCATTGCATTAGATTAGGTATTCATGTTTCTGACCACTAACAGCTAAGGCTATTTTCACACATCAGTTTTTTGCCATCAGGCACAATCCGGTGAATTTTGAAAAAAACGGATCCGGCAAAAGTTTCCGCCGGATCCATTTTTTTAAATCATAGACTTGTATTAGTGACGGATTGCGACGGATGGCCCCACGTTTCATCCGTTTTTTGCTGGATCCGTCGAAAATTGTTTTACCGGCGGCTGGAGAAAACGGGCATAGTAAAGTTTTTTGTGTCCGTCGAAAAAACGGACAGCAACAGATCCATCGCCGTCCGTCGTTTACAATAATGGAACAATATGGCACCGGACCCATCAAATGACTGAATCCGGTGACGGATTCGTTTTCTTCCAACTAAGTATGCATTTTCCAGTCTGGGGTCCTCTGTCTCTCTCTCTCTCCAGAACAGCTAGTCGGATTCAGCAGAAAATTATCCATCGCATCCGTTTTTCACAATTTGCGATGGATCCGTTTTTTTCAAAATTACCCGAATTGAGCCTGATGGCAAAAAACTGATGTGTAGCCTTACTCACTGTCACTATATCAGTGGATACCTAAGCTAGTGCAATGCCCTGCACATGGGGAAGAGACATAGCAAATCAGAAGAAATATAACATTTCTAACTGGAGGTATGTGCAAATATTATAATTACTACAACTACTACATATTGAGATTGGATCTTGGAGATGGGAATACTCCTTTAACAGCTAAATAAATCAGATCTCTAAACTCTCATTCACATGTTGAGTTTTTTTCCTCCCTTTTTTTTAAACTGTAGCATGTTAATGCTTTCAAAAATTTTGCTGCTTTTTTTTTTTACCCACTCAGCTTAATGCATAAAACACTCATTAAAAAATCTACAAGAAAAACACATCACAAGCGCATGTAATGTACACAGGGCTTTCTCTGTCAACACTCTACGTTTTTCAGGCTGAAAAAACGACTGCAAAAAAATACTTTGTGCTTAATGGTTATATACTCCTGCAAAAGTCCTGCTGAAAGTGGTCTAATAAATTCATCAGCTGATGCGCCATATAATCTACTAAATTGTTTTTGATTGGAAAAGGTTGTATAAGCGAGTAATAAAATACATTTGTTAATTCAAAATGGAGTTTGTAATCTATTATATACAATTATTTAGAAAGACTTAATGATGCATTCTACAGCCGTCAGTCGAAAAGAAGACAATATTATTTCACTTTTTCCTTTTGATAGTTAATAAAACATAGACCTAGAGCAAACTTCCTTGCTGTAGTTTTTAAGTAATATACAAGCAACCGTCAGAAATCAATAATGAATAATGTACATTCTCATTGCAATTCTTATTTGTAGACATATGTTTCTTTATTGCCAGTGGGTACACCATGTCTGCAAGAGAACTAATAAAGTACCGTACTTAGCAAACAGCGCAGAAGCAATCATATCGCCATGCTTGGGTAAACTGCTAAGTGTGACTGACATAGATATTATTAGTCAACGTCTATTTTGCTGTACCCAGGATATAAGCCGCCTCTGCTCTTTGTTTTAATAAAACAAAAATATAACATTTTCTTTGTCAGATGAATATTTCATATTTGGAAAGGGAAACGTTGTTCTAAATTCTACCGAGTGACTCTTTAAAGGGATCCTGTCACACAATTCTCACTGCCCAAACCACAATTTCAGTCAAGGATATTTTTATTATAAATGCTGTAAGAAGATCCAGCTGAGGACTATAGCCAAAGATGAGACTAGTTCAGTGCCGATCCTGGACAGCTTCTCCCAAAACCGCTCCAGGTCTCTCAATATGGGCTCTTTTCCACTTGAGAGAAAAAAAAACAGTCCGATTTATGGACCGAAAAAAACGGAGGAAAATCATGCGATTGTCATGCGAGTGTTATGCGATTTTTTATCGCAACATCTGTATGACATCCGTAATGCTGATCTCATCTCGGTACCTAATGGCAGTCAGGCTACCTCTGGCGAGCACATGGAGGGCTGTGCGGATATCCAAAGAAATGCCACTCCACACTACTATTGACCCACTGCCAAACCGGTCATACTGAAGGATGTTGCAGGCAGCAGATTGCTCTCCACGGCGTCTCCAAACTCTGTCACATCTTTCACATGTGCTCAGTGTGAACCTGCTTTCACCTGTGAAGAGCACAGGGCACCAGTGGCGAATTTGCCAATCCAGGTGTTCTGTGGCAAATGCCAAGCGTCCTGCACGGTGTTGGGCTGTGAGTACAACCCCCATCTTTGACGTCAGGCACTCAGACCATGATCATGGAGTTGATTTCTAACCGTTTGTGCAGACTCATGCACATTTGTGGCCTGCTGGAGGTCATTTTGAAGAGCTCTGGCAGTGCTCCTCCTGTTCTTCCTTGCACAAAGGCTGAGGTAGTGGTCCTGCTGCTGGGTTGTTGCCCTCCTACGGCCCCTCCACGTCTCTTAGTGTACTGGCCTGTCTCCTGGTAGCGCCTCCAGCCTCTGGACACTACGCTGACAGACACAGCAAACCTTCTTGCCTCAGCTCGCATTGATGTGCCATCCTGGATGAGCTGCACTACCTGAGCCACTTGTGTGGGTTGTAGAGTCCATCTCATGCTACCACGAGTGTGAAAGCACAACCAACATTCAAAAGTGACCAAAACATCAGCCAGAAAGTATTGGTACTGAGATATGGTCTTATTGAGTGTGTCTTGATAATTGCCAATAATTTCCATCTGTTGTCTATTCCATTTGCACAACAGCATGTGAAAATGATTGTCAAACAGTGTTGCTTCCTAAGTGGACAGTTTGATTTCTCATAAGTTTGATTTACTAGGAGTTATATTCTGTTGTTTAAGTGTTCCCTAGGCAAATAGAAGTGATATGGATAGCATTACTATTTTTTAAAGGGTTTGTTCCGGCACCTCATATTGATGATATGTCTATAGAATAGGTCATCAATATGTAATTGGTGGGTGCTCGATGGCAGGAACCCCACTGTTCAGCTTTTCTAAGCTCCGGTGGCCACCTCATGTAAACACTTCTCTTCAATGTGTAGAGGCTGCAGAATATTATGGTATTATATAAGTAAATAAAATAAACACTATGTGAAAAAATGAAAATGTACATTTAATCTTGACCGTGTTGACAGCTCTGTTGTGGGCACCAATCCAATTGGAATTTCTTCTTTGAAACTTTTGCTGCTGGATTAACAACATTCGCTTTTTTTTAAAGGAAATCACAATATAATAGCAATGTGAATTATAGTGTTCTATCATGCTAGTTTTTATGCTTTGAGGACATTAATGATACCATAGACAGTAGATAGACCTGAATTCCATTCATAAATTTCCATTGTGTCCAAAAATTACCTATTTATTATATTTTAAAAAAAGAACCTGTCACCTTATTCATGCTTCCCAAAATAGTCGGGGGATTTGGCTTTTCCCAGTGCTGCATCAGGCGATTGACAGGTCTCTCCCATAGGGCTCTTTTCCACTTGAGAGAAAAATGAACGAGTGCAATCCGATAAAAAATTGGATTGCACTCGGACCAATGTTATTCATTGGGTGACATCTCATCTGGCCTGCCCATTCCCCAGACCTGAATCCGATTGAACACATATGGGACATCATGTCTCGCACCATCCACCAACGTCACATTGCAACACAGACTGTCCAGGAGTTGGCGAATGCTTTAGTCCAGGACTAAGAGGAGATCCCTCAAGAGACCATCCGTCGCCTCATCAAGAGCATGCCCAGGCATTGTAAGGAGATCATACAGGCATGTGGAGGCCACACACACTACTGAGCATCATTTACTTGTCTTGAGGCATTTCCATTGATGTTGGATCAGTCTGTAACTTCATTTTCCACTTTGATTTTGAGCATCATTCCAACTCCAGACCTCCGTTGGATATTAGTTTTTGATTTACGTTGCTCATTTTTAGGTTTTATTGTTCTCAACACATTCCACCATGTAATGAATAAAGATTTACAACTGTAATATTTCATTTAGTGATATCTAGGATGTGGGATTTTAGTGTTCTCTTTATTTTTTTGAGCAGTGTATATTGCAATCATCATATAATATAGCACTGTCTTCTAGTAAAGGTGGAGAAGTTGTCCCAACACAAACACAACTTCTCTATGTTTACTGTATGGATTTGCTATGTTATGTTATGTTGTGTGCTTTTATGTGTGCTGTGCTCTGCAGCAGTTAGGATGTGACAGGGTTAACAGCTGTGCCAGCCCAGGTGGGGAGGAGTTATGGGGGCATTTTGTACAGAAAGCTACTTCCTGTTAATTAGTTTATGGAGAGATTTTAAAGGAGATAAGAAGAAATATGGGATAGTTGGGCACAAGTGGGGAGTGTTCAGCAGCTGAGAGTCAAGAACAGAGTGCAGAAAAGTGCTAAAGAAGCCTAGTACCATCTATATGGCGGATGTACAGAGACAGAAAAGGATTCACAGCGACACGCATTGATCATGTGACTAATGTGGAGGGGATTCTTCCCTTACAGTGAGTACCTGAAGTGGCATTAAATAATGCTGAAAATGGTGTGTTTCCCATAGGCAGTTAACAAGGAGAGGATCACAGACAATGTGTCAAATCGGCTCTGGAGACTTAGAGATAAAATACTATTCTGTCCAGAGAGGAGCACGGGGTAGAGCACCATATTGGAGGATATTGAAAGTGGGAAGTCAGAGCTGGGCGGCCCTGTATTACTGTGTTACTCTGAAGTGTCTTATAACATCAAGATATGCCATCTGTGAATGTGAACTGAATATGAGCCTTTGCCTAAAGCAGAAGCAATGTTGACGATTTACTAACGTTTCTACCAAAAAGATATTACTATGTTTGAAGCTTGACAGTAAAAATGTTTTTCACTTTTTACAACAGACTCTGGCTCTGCTGAATTGTCACATAACCATAAGGTCCCTATAGCATCATAAAGCTTGTGGCCCAGAAAGGGAGAAGCAACATGTCACAACAAAGCACATGCACACTCACACACTCAAGGGGACCATAGTAGGGTGTTTAGGGAGATGGATATAGATGTTGGCCAGATCCCTCCCTTACATATTTACAATTACTCATTTTGCCTTTGTACGCAGCTAATTCTTCCCTTTTCTCTGCTCTTTGTAGAATTAGGAAGTCTCTTGTCCCTGCATTTATCATTCCCCTCTTGAACTTTTGATCCAGCTGCTCTGCCTCTCCACCCTGCCAGGGACCTTTATGAGACATACAGGGAAAACTGACTTCCTGTTTCTACATAGAGTTTAGAAAGATTCAGCTAGTCAGCTTTTTATCATGTGATGTCATACACCTAATGGAAAACAGAAGAATTAACTGGGTAAAAAGTGAAAAAGAGCAATTATAAGTACATAGTGCTGTATGACATGATAACTGCAAAATATTAGGATGACAACAATTTTGATGGGAGTGCTTCCTAATATTTCTGGTGGGCTAATATATATATATATATATATATATATATATATATATATATATATATATCCAAGGAGAAAAAGGGAAATGCGGCACTCACCCAGGTAGATTGCAAATCAAAGTCCTTTATTCATCGTAACGTAACAACGGGTCCTGACCCGTGGAAGCGCACAAGCGCAAAACGATCGTAGTCCTGTTCTTTCTCCCCGCACCGCTGATCTCTCCCAGCCGCCTCTCCTTACTATGTCCGTTGTTACGTTACGATGAATAATGGACTTAGATTTGCAATCTACCTGGGTGAGTGCCGCATTTTCCTTTTTCTCCTTGGATATTTGTTCACTGCTTTTTATGCTGAGCACCACCCGAACATTGCAGACTATATACGTGCTATAGGAGTCTTGCAGTGGAATCCTCATGCTGCAGCTACACCGTCTGCTGCGATAACACCTAGTGCCGTTCATATTTTGTGCTTTTTTTATATACATACAGTAGGGAAAATAAGTATTTGATACACTACTGATTTTGCAAGTTTCCCACATACAAAGAATGGAGAGGGCTGTAATTTTTATCGTAAGGGGCTGTAATTTTTATCGTAGGTACACGTCTACTGTGAGACATAGAATCTAGAAATAAAATCTAGGTAAGGCAGCCTCAGTGACCGGCAATAACCTCCATGATGTCACCGCTGAGCTCGCAGTGGTTCTCAGCCTGGATGGTCACATCTTGGCACCGTCCAGGTTGAAAACTGTTTATCCCTCAGACATGGATTATGGCATGGGACAGAATAATGGACAGTTGAAGGATGTTGTTTTTTGTGTTTTATTACAGGAGATGAGGGCTTTGGTGGAATGGGCGTTAGGTGAGTATACCTATGTTTGCTATTTTTTTTATAAAAAAGTAAAAGTGTGTTTTGCTTTATTTCAAATAAAAGATTTTATTCTGGATATGTCTTTATTTACCATATAACTTTAGGATTAGGAATGTCTTATTGAGACTTCTCCATTATTCAGCTGTGGGCTTGATGTCAGCTGACAATAGAAAGGTGACATTAATACCACAAATATGACCCCCACTTGGGAAGTGGGAAGAGCCAGGCAAAGCACCAGAATTGGCACATCTAATACAAGCGCCTTTTCAGAGCGGCTGCGGGCTGCTATTTTTAGGCTGGGGGGACAATATCCATGGCCCCTTATTAACCAGAGAATACCAGCCCCCAGCTGTCTGATTTAGCAAGGCTGGTTGTCAATAATGAAGGGGGCCCCACATCGTTTTTTTTAAATTATTTATTTAAATAATAAAAAATGTGGGAACCCCTCTAACCTTGATGACCAGCCTTGCTGAACCTGACAGCTGAGGGTTGCAGCCCCCAGCTGTGAGTTTTTCCTGGCTGGTTATCAAAAATACAGTAGAACCCATGCCTTTTGTTTAAAAAACAATTATTTACAGTGCATTTGCTGGCTGATGAATACTCCTATCATCTGCTTCTGCTCTCACTGTTATTAGTAGCAGCAGTCATCTGCTAATGGGAGCAGTAGTCCCATCAGCTGACACCAGTGACCGGAGGTAAACTTTATACCTCGGATCACAGCTGTGTGCTCGGCAGTCTGACAGGCAGTGAAATGTGAGCACTCCTGGTTGGGTGTCCATCTGGTCGACTGGGTGTAGTGAAAAACATGTTGATCTCTACTATACTATTTCTACTGTCGTGAAATTGATGCCACTTTTGTGGTGTTTGCCAGTAATTTTTGGAAATGTGAACATTCCTCGGTGGGTGTCCATCTGCTGGATTGGGTTTAGTGGAAGACCTATTGAACACTGTACTGTGGTAAAATTGATACCACGTTGGTATTGTCTTACAATAATTTTTGGAAATGTGAACACTCCTGGTTGGGTGTCCTTCATGCTGTTCCAGACCCCGATACCTCAAGCCTGGCTGATTGCTGCAGTGCCATGCTACAATTTGTACTGTGGGTGAATTGAAGCAACTTTCCTGGTGTCTGACCCTCATTTGATGTGTTTTGGCAGCATTTGGGGCCATCATTTGTTGTGGATGCGTTTGTTTTTGCCTCCCATTGAGATGAATGTAGTTTGGTTATGTTCGGCAAATATTCAACAAATTAATAGTCGAATATTGCAAATTTGGTGATTGTAATCCGAACTGAACATTGAAATATTCGCTCATCTCTAATCGCAGTCATACAGCTCAAGAGGTGTGGACAGCTATGCAGACTGAGTTTGAACAATGGCTGTCTCCACTGAACCTGGAGCTAGGGAAGGCTGTGTGTGAAGCTATCCAGACTGAGTTTGAACAATGGCTGTCTCCACTGAACCTAGAGCTAGGGAAAGCTGTGTGTGATAACAGTGCAAACCTGGTGGCGGCCCTACGCCAGGGAAACTCCCACATGTGCCTTGCATGGTTCACACCCTCAACCTGGTGGTATAGCAATTTCTCCGCCACTATCCCGGCTTGGATGCACTGTGTGCTCACTTCTGCCTTTCACACCCCACAGGTCATGGTTTTGCATAACTACAGAGATATTTCGGCCTACCAGTTAACCAGTTGATTTGCAATGTTCCAACATGGTGAAATTCCACTCTGCACATGTTGGAGAGACAGTGGAAGCAGCGACAAACCCTGGTGCAGGATGTCATTTTGCATAGCCTGGGCCAATGCAGTATGGTCGTGGTGTAAATCACACTTGCCGAGTGAGCACAGATGAAGGACCTCTGCACATTTTTGAAATGGCTAGTAAGATTGTTAGTACTGACGATGCCGTCATCAACATCACTATTGCCTTCATCTAGATGCTGGAGCACACATTGAATAGTATGCTTGATGTAGTGGTGGTCCTAGAGGAAGAAGTGGAAGCAGACAACGGAAGGTGATTCAGAAGGGATAACAATATCCCTAAGTTCCTGACTGTCACACAGGCGATTGCTATGGGAAGGTGGATTACAGCGCTCAAGGGGAGCTCATGGTACCAGACAAACTGTTAGTGAAGGTGCAGGAGCTGAGGAACAAATGGAGGACAAGGAGGAAGAGGTGATAGACATTCAGCAGTCAGGAGATGAAGAGTATAATGATCCCCTCTCTGTTGCCCGTTTTTGGAGAGAGAGGATGGAGGAAGCAACCTTGATTGTTACCCCCCCACCAACATATGGACTTGGACTTCATAGAAGCAACCGACACATGAGCATGTTCTTGCACTACTATCTTCACCATGTTGCAGGTATTCTTAGTGTAAGACATAGTGCTGACTACTGGGTTGGCACTCTGTTAGATCCATGGTACAAGAGTATATTTTGCCAGATGCTTCTCCCTCTATAAAGGGATGCGCGCATGCTGGAGTATCGAAATACACTTGCAGACAATTTTAAGAGTGGTTTCCCGAAGACAGCAGTGAGACACACAGTGTGCATTGCAGCTTTAGACGTCCAGCCCTGGGAAGATCAAGGCATCATCGCAAAAACATTAGCAGCAGCAGCAGTGTAAGTGGCACAAGGCTACGTTCACATTTGCATTGTGCGCCGCTGCGTTGGCGACGCAACGCACAACGCAAATAAAAATGCACCAAAACGCACGCAAAAACGCTGCATTTTGCGACGCATGTGTAGTTTTTTGCCGAAATTTGGACGCAAGAAAAATGCAACTTGTTGCGTTTTCTGCGCCCGACGCTTGCAGCAAAAAACCCGCATGCGTCGCACAACGCAGCACAACGCATGTCCATGCGTCCCCCATGTTAAATATAGGGGCGCATGACGCATGCGTCGCCGCTGCATCGCCCGACGCAAACACGCAAAACGCTAATGTGAACGTAGCCTAAGCTATTTCTGTGAGTTGTTTCACACATTTTTTAGACCAGCCCACGCACAAGCAGAACAGAGCACAAGTGTGACACACTGTGAATATTGATGAGTGAATAGTGGAATATTCGGATTTGGAAAACTGGCATAAGTAATTTCTAATATCTGAGTATTCATACAGAATAACAGATCCGATGCAAGTCAATGGGAAAACCGAATATTTTTCTGCTGGACCCAACAAACAGGTCTGGGGGCCTTAGAAAAAAGCTGAAATGGATGGGAAAGAGCTAAAACCACATGGAGAAGATACTTGCATGCCTTTATGACTCACACCGCTATAGATGAAAAGCCAGCAACTCATCTGCCATGTACAGTAAAATCACAGCAGGAACCGAAAGGAGAGAATAGACAGAATACATACAGTATATACACATATAATAGATATATAGATGTCAGTGATACACACATATATATATATATATATACTGTATATATTGCAAAGATAGATCGATAGAAGAAAAGCCGGCAAATTAGCAGCCACGCACTGTAAAATTACAGCAGGAGCCGACGGCATATAATAGATGGATTACATATAGTATATACACATAGAACAGATAGATATATAGATGTCAGTGACATATATAATTAGAGCAGTGTGTGTGCAGCTTACTGAACATGTAATTAAATATTAAAAGATTATTTTTCTGAAACAAAATTGCGTGGACTTTCACATAATTTTCTTAACCAGCAGAGGGAAAGCCGACGGCTGGGGGTTGATGTTTATAGCCTGGGAAGGGGGTAATACCAATGGAGCTTCCCAGGCTATCAATATCAGCTCACAGCTGTATACTTAGCCTTTCCTGGCTATTAAAATGGGTGTCCCCCCAAAAAAAGGCTGTAGGGTCCCCCTATCTACTATATAATTGCCTAAGGGTCACTTCCGTCTGTCTGTCTGTCCCGGATATTCATTTGTCACGGCCTCTGTCTGTGATGGAAATCCAAGTCGCTGATTGGTCTCGCCAGCTGCCTGTCATGGCTGCCGCAACCAATCAGCGATGGCCACAGTCCGCTTAGTCCCTCCCTACTCCCCCGCAGTCAGTGCCCGGCGCCCGCTCCATACTCCCCACGGTCAGTGCCCAGTGCCCGCTCCATACTCCCCATGGTCTGTGCCCGGCGCCCGCTCCATACTCCCCGCAGTCAGTGCCCGGTGACCGCTCCATACTCCCCTCCGGTCACCGCTCACACAGGGTTAATGCCGGCGGTTACAGACCGCATTATGCCATGGGTAACTCACTCCATTACCGCCCATTATGTGACTTTCACTTTCTGCAGTCTGATCGCTGTTATAAGGTATAGCAATGCAGGATGATTGCTATAAAAAACACACACAAAATTTCAGCTCACCCTTTTTGAGTAATCTCCATGGGATTTATTCAGTCCGAGCACAGAAAGAGCTTCTGCCAAGGCTCTCTGGAAACGATGAGAATGAAAGAGGAATCCAGCTCAGGAAAGAAAATAAAATCAAAAGTTTTTATTCCAAATTATTTTTAAAAAAAGGATGATTGCTATACCTTTATAGCCTTTCAGCCCTCAGACACAAGTTAGTTAGATCACGCATTGCGCATGATCTAACTAACTTGCTAGTTACTGGTGAACTAGATGTCATCATGGCGACATCTGATCACCATGACAACAATCAGAACATCATCACCAGGTCTCTGATCCAAGGGCAGAGGGGGTTTCTTATCTCTGTTTGCTCGCTAAATGATGCAACTGCAGCAATCGCAGCATTTAGGGAGTTAAAGTGACCAGAAGACAGCTGGGACCCCAGCGTCAAACATTACCACCTCAAACTACGTCATGATTGATCAAAATCCTGCAGGGCACATAAGGTCCCCCTGCTCACCCCAGCACATGTCCAGACCCATTTGAAGTTTGAATATGACCATCGGGATGTTTCAGAGGAGGCATTAGAGAAGGTAATGTGATCAGATGAGACCAAAATAGAAGTTTTTGGTATCAATTCCACTCACTATCTTTGGAGGAAAAGGGAGGATGAGTACACTCCCAAGAACACTATCCCAGCCATGAACCATGGTGGGGAAAACATCATACTTTGGGGATGCTTTTCTTACAGAGGGGACAGAACAACTGCACCGTGTTGAAGGCCGGATGAATGGGGTCATGTATCCTGAGATTTTTGCCCACAACATCCTTCTCTCAGTAAATCCATTGAAGATGTGTCGTGGCTGGGTCTTCCTGCAGGACAATGACCTGAAACACACATCCAGGGCAAGTAAGGAGTGGCTCCATAAGATGCATTTCAAGGTCCTGGAATGGCCTAGTCAGAACCCTAGAACCAAATAGAAAATCTTTGGAGGGAGATGAATCTCAATGTTGCCCAATGACAGCCACGAAATCTGGAGAAGATCTGTATGGAGGAGTGGTCCAAGGTCCCTGCTGCAATGTGTGCAAACTTGGTCAAGAACTACAAGAAACATCTGACCTTTGAAAGTGCAAACAAAGGTTTCTGTACCAAATATTAATTTCTGTTTTTCTATTGTATCAAATACTTATTTCATGCAATAAAATGTAAATTTATTATTTAAAAATCATACATTGTGATTTTCTGGATTTTTTTTAAGATTCTGTCTCTCACAATTGAAGTGTGCCTACATAAACATTACAGATATCTCCATTCTTTGTATGTGGGGAAACTTGTAAAATGGCAGTGTATCAAGTACTTATTTTCCACAACGTATATATTTCTAAGATTTTCATATTTAATTCCATAGTGAAGCTTTTGAAACATGAAAAAGTCAGAAGAAAGAAAAAAGGCATTGTAAAGAACATTGTGAATGAAACTGGAAAATGTCAAACAAAAGGTCATCAAACTTGCAAAGAAAGAGAAGATATAAAATTGCTGGATTGAGTATTCACTGTCAATGACCGATGAAGGTTTTACAAGTACAGATAGCTGACCAATTTTTTTCCTGCCAGACCAATATCAATTAAAATTTTTGTGTGTTAGGCTATGTGCACACGTTGCAGATTTAGATGTGGATCCGCATCTTTTTTGGCCGCACGGATTCGTATCAAATCCGCAGTGTAGTGCACAGCCAATGTTAATCTATGGGAAATGGAGATTTGATGTGCGCATTCTTCGGAAAAATCTGCCAGAAACACAGCATTTTTTTATGCAGAATGTCAATTCTTTTTGCAGATCTGCAGCGTTTATGCACCCATTGACTTCCATTGAGTCAGGCACATCCGCATCTGCAGATTTGCTGCGGATGTGCCCGCGAGAAACACTGCAGATGGGGAGGAGGGAAGTGTTTGGGCAGAGTGTGGGCGGAGCTATGTTTGTGCGGGGGTCTGCGTGTGTGTGCTGATGTCTGCGTGAATCTGTGTCTGTGTGCGGGTGTGTGCAGGGCTGTGTGTATGTGTCTGTGTGTAGGCATAGCAAATAGATCAATGGCTGCACTTAACTGTACAAAAGCAAGGGAATGTGCGATACATGAAATGTGAATAACATAATGGCTTGTGAAATCTATGAAAAAACACATGAGATGCTTAGCACAAGATTTGGTCAAAAAACTGTGAGCCCATCCACCAAACGTCAATCTCATGGATCGTATAGGAACATATTCCCACACCACCAAGAAACTTGAAGACACAAAAAAGCATAGTAGAACCAAAAACACTCAGTTTCAAAAAAATCACAGTAATCTGCAAGTGCTAGTAAAAAGATGTAAAAAACAGGGTATTTAATTGATACGTTTTTTGCAAAAAATGTATACTAAGCTGCTCCACCAAACGTCAAGGTATACCCATATCAGAACAGTCCTAACTGATGTATGCAATCCCTATCTGATCATCTGTATATTACCTGTGTGAACAGGGTTCAGAGAAGAAAAGTCCATGTGGGCATGCTGAGTTGAACAGCTTTTGTGCAGATAGCCCAAGAGGAGTGGTGGGTAACTCCCTAGTCTTGTAGACACAAGAGAACAATTATGGAAACAGGAACACATGGGCTACTTGCACAGTGAACAAGTCTGTAGGAACATGGCGGCACGGTGGCGCAGTGGTTAGCACTGCACCCTTGCAGCGCTGGAGTCCTGGGTTCAAACCCCACCAAGGAAAACATCTGCAAAGAGCTTGTATGTTCTCTCTGTGTTTGTGTGGCTTTCCTCCGGGCACTCTGGTTTCCTCCCACATTCCAAAGACATACTGATAAGGAATTTAGATTGTGAGCCCCATCGGGGACAGTGATGATAATGTAGGCAACCTGTAAAGCGCTGCGGAATATGTTAGCGCTATATAAAAATAAAGATTATTATTATTTATTATTTATGTTCACACACCACCAAGAAACTTGAAGACACAAAAAAGCATAGTAGAACCAAAAACACTCAGTTTCAAAAAATCACAGTAATCCGCAAGTGCTAGTAAAAAGATGTAAAAAACAGGGTATTTGGTTGATACGTTTTTTGCAAAAAATGTATACTAAGCTGCTTCACCAAACTTCAAGGTATACCCATATTAGAGCAGTCCTAACTGATGTATGCAATCCCTATCTGATGTATTTAAAAACCTGATCATCTGTATATTACCTGTGTGAACAGGGTCCAGAGAGGAAAAGTCCATGTGGACATGCTGAATGGAACAGCTTTTGTGCAGATAGCCCAAGAGGAGTGGTGGCTAACTCCCTAGTCTTGTAGACACAAGAGAACAATTATGGAAACAGGAACACATGGGCTACTTGCACAGTGAACAAGTCTGTAGGAACATGTTCACACACCACCAAGAAACTTGAAGACACAAAAAAGCATAGTAGAACCAAAGACGCTCAGTTTAAAAAAATCACAGTAAAAAGCAAAAATTCAACTCAGTCTGATTTTTTATAACTTGCTTATTGTAGTTGTGGTAGTGAAAGTGTCCAGCACCAATCGAACTTCGGTCGCCTGACCGCTGTCATGGCGAAAGTGGCCGTGTAGCCCTAGCTAAATCTGTTTCAGGTACGAGAAAGCTAGTCAGGCAGCATAAATAAAAATGTCTGCCATTCACAATGATCGTAGTATATGAACAACATAGAAAAGTTATCTGAAAGGCTGATTGATTATAGAAAATACAATTTTTGGGGGGATCATCATAAATGAAGAAGATAATGGTTTTATGTTAACAAGAAAGTGTTGTGTGCAAATGGCAACTAAAAAAATTATCACCTGCAAAAGTGGTCTGGTTAGTCAGAATTCTAATCGAACTCCATGTGTAGGCTGGAGCTGTGATTACCTGAATAGTTATGGTACTGCAAATGTTTTTAAAATGTGAATTTGGTCCTAAAATTAACATTTGAATCCTGATGGATTATCATGTAAAAATTTTGCCTAATCGTTAACTGAAACTTCATAATTACATTTTAATAGCCTGCAGTGAGATCTCTAACTTCTAAGTCAAACCTCAGTAAACATATTCAATAAACTATTATTGCAGATCTAGCAATTTCCCAGGTTAATAATGAGTCCTGTATACCGCATTACCGCATCAGCTTCTGTCCTGAAATATGTTCTGTTTCTGTCAATATTTCTATTGTGCTTCCATTTTCAATAAAATTTTGATTGGAAACAGTTTCTCTTGCAGAATAAAATACGATAAGTATTTTTTTAATTGTATATTTGATAATGAGAAAACAACTTTAGATGGAAGGTTGTAAATTGCACAGAATAATTTCAGTCCTTTGTGAATTCTAGTGTTATCAAAAGGTTTCTAGCATTTCAAAATAGAAATGGATAAATATTATTTAGTGATATTACTTGAATATTGCATTTGGAATGTTGAAAACAAAGAATATTTAGTTCTGCGGGCTATAAAAATATTTGAACTCCACTCATTGTTTTGATTATTTCAGTGCACAAAATTGATTTAATAAAGTATATTAATATTTTACATTTAAAACGGTTTTCCGGGTTTAGAAAACACTTATCCCTTGGCTTCAGTTTATTTAATGTATAAATTTAAAAAACAAACAAATCAACCAAAAACATGCATTTCTCATCCTCTCCTGGTCCATTGCTGAGTCTCTGCTGCTGCTCCTTGTGTTTGCTATTGTCTGGAGCACTGAAGTCTATTCTACAGCTAATATGTGACCTCAGTGACTGCACCCAATTGACAGTATGAGCCAAAATGCTCAGTTGTTGGCTGCAGCGCTGTCGAGATTCTGTTAGTGAAAGTGAGTTTTGGATTTCAGACTGCATATATAAATTAAACAACAGTAGAGAATGAAATACATATACATAATCTTTTACTGATATATATATATATACACTAGCTATTGAACCCGTTCTACGCCCGGGTGGCGAGCATTTATATTGGTATATGGTCTCCATCCTGGTATGTGCTGCTCCCATCTTGCTCCCCCATCCTGTCATGTGCTGCTCCATTCTGCTTCCCCATCCTGTCATGTGCTGCCATCCTGCGCCCCCGTCTTGTCATGTGCTGCTCCCATCCTGCCCCCATCCTGTCATGTGGTGCTCCCATCGTGCGCAACCATTCTGTCATGTGCTATTCCCATCCTGCGCAACCATTCTGTCATGTGCTGCTCCCATCCTGTGCTCCCATTCTGTCGTAATGTGCTGCTCCCATTCTGCCTGTTCCTGTTTCCATTTTGCCATATGTTGCTCCCATCTTTCTCTCTCCCGCTGTACTGCCCAAGTGCGGCTGTGCTGAGTGGGACTGTGCTGAATTGGACTGTGCTGAATGGGACTGTGCTGAATGGGACTGTGCTGAGTGGGACTGTGCTGAGTGGGACTGTGCTGAGCGCGGCTGTACTGCCTGAGTGCAGCTATACTGAGAGTGGTTGTACTGCCTGAATGCGGCTATACTGAGCGCAGCTGTACTGCCTGAGTGCGGCTATACGGAGCGCGGCTGTACGCCTGAGTGCGGCTATTCTGAGCGCGGCCGTACTGCCTGAGTGCGGCTATACTGAGAGTGGTTGTACTGCCTGAGTGCAGCTGAGTATGACTGTACTGCCTGAGTTCGGCTATACTGAGAGTGGTTGTACTGCCTGAATGCGGCTATACTGAGCGCAGCTGTACTGCCTGAGTGCGGCTATACGGAGCGCGGCTGTACGCCTGAGTGCGGCTATTCTGAGCGCGGCCGTACTGCCTGAGTGCGGCTAAACTGAGCGTGGCCGTACTGCCTGAGTGCAGCTGAGTATGACTGTACTGCCTGAGTTCGGCTATACTGAGTGTGGCTGTACTGCATGAGTTCGACTATACTAAGCACGGCTGTACTGCGTGAGTGCGGCTGAGTGTGGCTGTAATGCGTGAGTGGCTCTACCTCGCGAGCGCGGCTGAGTGTGGCTCTACTGCGCGAGCGCAGCTGAGTGTGGCTGTACTGCGTGAGTGTGGCTGAGTGTGGCTGTACTGCGTAAGTGCGGCTGTACTATGTGAGTGCAGCTGAGTGTGGCTGTACTGCGTGAGTGTGGCTGTACTGCGTGAGTGTGGCTGTACTGCGCGAGTGTGGCTGTACTGCGCGAGTGTGGCTGTACTGCGTGAGTGCGGCTGTACTGCGCGAGTGCGGCTGCGTGTGGCTGTACTGTGTGAGTGTGGCTGTACTGCGTGAGTGTGGCTGTACTGCTTGAGTGTGGCTGTACTGCGTGAGTGTGGCTGTACTGCGTGAGTGCGGCTGAGTGTGGCTGTACTGCGTGAGTGCAGCTGTACTGTGTGAGTGCGGCTGTGTGTGGCTGTACTGTGTGAGTGTGGCTGAGTGTGGCTGTACTGCGTGAGTGTGGCTGTACTGTGTGAGTGCGGCTGTACTGTGTGTGGTTGAAGTGTGTGAGAGCGGCTGAGTGTGGCTGTACTGCGTGAGTGTAGCTGTACTGTGTGAGTGCAGCTGATTGTGGCTGTACTGTGTGAGTGTGGCTGGACTGTGTGAGTGCGGCTGAGTGTGGCTGTAGTGCGTGAGTGTGGCTGAGTGTGGCTCTACTGCGCGAGCGCGGCTGAGTGTGGCTGTACTGCGCGAGTGTGGCTGAGTGGCTGTACTGCGTAAGTGTGGCTGTACTGTGTGAGTGCGGCTGAGTGTGGCTCTACTGCGTGAGTGTGGCTGTACTGTGTGAGTGTGGCTGTACTGCGTGAGTGTGGCTGTACTGCGCGAGTGCGGCAGTACTGCGTGAGTGCAGCTGCACTGCGCGAGTGCGGCTGTACTGCGTGAGTGTGGCTGCGTGTGGCTGTACTGCGTGAGTGTGGCTGTACTGCGTGAGTGTGGCTGTACTGCATGAGCGTGGCTGTACTGCATGTGTGTGGCTGTACTGCATGAGTGTGGCTGTACTGCGTGAGTGCGGCTGAGTGTGGCTGTACTGCGCAAGTGCGGCTGTACTGTGTGAGTGCGGCTGTGTGTGGCTATACTGCGTGAGTGTGGCTGTACTGCGTGAGTGTGGCTGTACTGTGTGAGTGCGGCTGTACTGTGTGTGGTTGAAGTGTGTGAGAGCGGCTGAGTGTGGCTGTACTGCTTGAGTGTAGCTGTACTGTGTGAGTGTGGCTGTACTGTGTGAGTGCGGCTGAGTGTGGCTGTAGTGCATGAGTGCGGCTGAGTGTGGCTTTACTGCGTGAGTGCGGCTGAGTGTGGCTGAGTGTGGCTCTACTGTGCGAGTGTGGCTCTACTGTGTGAGTGTGGCTCTACTGTGCGAGTGTGGCTCTACTGTGCGAGTGTAGCTCTACTGTGTGAGTGTGGCTGTACTGTGTGAGTGTGGCTGTACTGTGTGAGTGTGGCTGTACTGTGTGAGTGTGGCTGTACTGTGTGAGTGCGGCTGTACTGTGTGAGTGCGGCTGTACTGTGTGAGTGTGGCTGTACTGTGTGAGTGCGGCTGTACTGTGTGAGTGTGGCTGTACTTACTGCCTGAGTGCGGCGCTGGCTATAATGGATACAGCTCCTCTGCAGCCAGCACAGCGAAGGCTGAATCCGCCCACTCACGTCACTGGTCACATGCTGGTGACATCATCGAAGGTCTTGGAGCTCCGCTGGGCTCTACATCTACCCTGACCGGAGCTGCAGAGCACGGAGCCCCCATGGCCGCTATATTATGTGGGATACACGGGTGTGTGGAGCCCCCATGGCCGGTATATTGGGGGGGATAAGTAAGTTCGGCTGCGTCACTCTCGTCCAGACTGCGCAGGCGAGGTGCGTCGTGCTTGCGCAGTCTATAAAGGCTTCGGACAGAGTGACGCTCCCACCGTTATATTATAGATATACACATATATATTTATATATATGTATATATAGAGAAAAAGGGAGAGAGTTAGTGATACTTGATATACTGAACACGTCAACAGTCTTGTAAATATATATATTTCTAAAGGTGCTAGTGACAGAAATTCTCATCAGATGTTGGTAACAACCCATCCAATCCACACAAGCAAATAAATCCATAGATGTCCATAAATTAAGTTATATGTAATACTGAGAAATGACACAAAGAAAAAGTATTGAACACATGAGAGAGGTGTAAAAAGCCATGGAAAGTCATGTAAACCAGCTGAAATCTATTAGTAGTTAGAAAGCAATCCTGTCACTTTGTGAAAAATAATATCAGCTGGTTTCACTGATGGCCTATAAAAAGTTGTCTCATTACCAAGGTGCCAAACAAGAAGCGTCTCATGATGGGTAAAACCAGTGAGCTGTCTCAAGATCTTCGCAACCTTATAGTTGCAAAACATACTAATGTCATTGGTTATAGAAGAATTTCTAAATCATCTGAATTGTCCAATGAGCATTGTTGGGGCCATAATATGGACGTGGAAAGTACATAATTTTTGCCATAAACCGGCCACAGCCACATGCTCCCTATGGGATTTTAGACAGAGGAGTGAAAATAATTATAAGAGTTGTCCAAAACCCAAGGGCCACCTGTGGAAAGCTACATATACACCTGGAATCAGCAGATACAATTGTTTCAAAGAAATCTATTAGTAATGCACTCCACCTCCATGGCCTGTATGCACACTCACCACGAAAGACTCCATTGCTGAACAAAAAGTATGTTCAAGTGCGTTTAAAGTTTGGTCAACAACATTTAGTTAAGTCTGAAAAATACTGGGAGAATATAGACTGGTCAGATGAGACCAAAATTGTTCTCTTTGGATGCCATAGTACACACCATGTTTTGAGGCACAAAGGCACTGCATATCACCCCACAAAACACCTGGCCTGGCGACAAAGTCTGGCTTTCGTCGAAATTCATCAGACTCAAGATACCGTCCTACAAGCTTGGTCCATGCTACATTGGTCCCTTTGAGATTCTGAGTTGGGTCAACGAGGTCGTTTACAAGCTGAAGTTGCCTGCCGCGCTCTGTATTCCCAATACCTTCCATGTGTCTCTACTTAAACCCGCTGTTTTTTACCGCTTTCATCCTCCCTCTTGTACCTCTTCTCCACCCGTCAGTGTTGATAACAACATTTTTGAGGTTAAGGATATTGTTGCTCAGAAAAAGGTTCGTGGTAGAGATTTTTTCCTGATTGATTGGAGGGGTTTTGGTCCAGAGGAGAGGTCCTTGGAACTTATAGAGAATATCAATGCTCCTCGTATCTTAAACAAATTTCTTTCTAGTCAGGGTAAGAGGAGTAGTAAGGGAGGGGGTACTGTTACCGCTCCTGTCCCTGCGCGCCGCCGTCGCTCCTCCTCCAGGCTTCAGCGTTCCAGTCTCTCTCCCGATGCAGCGTCTCATCCTCCTCCCGCTGCGCATCCCCGCCGCTCCTCTTCCTGGTCACAGCGCGCTCATGCCCAGATGATCCCTTCACTTCCGGTTCCTCGCTCTGTCAAGGGCGTCCGGTGTTGGCGCAGGCGCCCTGGGATCATCAAAGGATGCATGCGTTCCTCTGCTTCTCCTCCTTCCCCGGAACTCTCCAGTGACAGCCAATCCGAGTAGGACTTCTTGTATAAAAGGTCGGTCTTCCTGCTTAGCTATGCCTGATTGTCATTTAGCTTTTGCAAGTGCTTCTGGCCCGTTCGCTCTGCCTGTGCTCGCAGTCTTTTGTGTTCCACGTAGTCCGAGCTCGTTGTCTTTGCCCTGCCTGCTTTCTCCCTGTGTTGTTAGTCTTTTCTTTATTTATTTAGCACCTCTCTGTTTCCTTGTCTCCTGCAGGCTCCTCCTGTCTTGGCTCCCCGGTCTTACGTCCGTCTCCCTGGTCCTGTGCATCGGTAATGTCTTCCCAGTTTTCCTTTTGTTCGACTCTCACCTTCCTCCCTTTCTCCTTAGTCCTTGTTTTCTTCTCTCTTGAGCCGCCCCTCTTGGTACGGCCACTGTGGGTTTGACTCCTCTGGGCCTGCCCGTGACGGTCCCTGTATAGGGGTCGGTTCCATTAGGTTAGCTCGCCCGGAGGGTTTTGTCTCTCCCACGGTCCAGAGGGTCCACTCTCCTTCACGCTACTGATCGCGTCACACATTCTTTGCGTCTGGAGGAGAGAAGGTTTTTCCACCAACATAGAAGAGGATTCTTTACTGTTAGGGCAGTGAGAATCTGGAATTGCTTGCCTGAGGAGGTGGTGATGGCGAACTCAGTCAAGGGGTTCAAGAGAGGCCTGGATGTCTTCCTGGAGCAGAACAATATTGTATCATACAATTATTAGGTTCTGTAGAAGGCCGTAGATCTGGGGATTTATTATGATGGAATATAGGCTGAACTGGATGGACAAATGTCTTTTTTCGGCCTTACTAACTATGTTACTATGTTACTATAGACTTGTACGGGTGCGCGTGATCCGAATTTTGGAGCCATTCGCAGCATGCTGCAATTTTTTTTTCATTTCAAGACAAAAATTGTCAGTGGGGTCAAGGGGCATAGGCGGAGTCACACAATGCCGCATCTTTCAACTTTTAAAGACAAGGAGGAATGTATATTGTTGCTTTCCACCTGTTTTTCACCTATTTAACTCCCTTAGTATTCTCACCCACAAACTATACAGAAAAGGCTGCATAGAAAAGATACCCCTATTTAATTGATTTGCATGTAGGCTGCTTTGGTTTGTGTGCATTTGGACATGTGTGTCACTTTTCAGACGTGCCAGTTCATTAAGAGATGTAAGTCTCTTAATCAATCAAAACTGTATGACTTTAGCGTGCCTGCTCATTATGACCAGCATGAAAAAAGCTGACCTTGATGATTTGGGGACAAAGTGTTTGATCCCTTTAACCAATATTCACAGCCTGGGTGACATTGCCACATACATCAGGATATCAGTTCCTAAAGCTTTTTCTGCTCACCACAATATACTGTAAGTAACAAAATTTCCAACAATTTCATATTAATGGTGGAGTATGTTTGATAAATTTGATGTGTTCATCTGAAAATTTATATATATTCACTTCACATCTGACTTCAGCAGTAAAGTGCTTGAATATTGAAACTTTTTCGAAAATGTTTCACATAAGTTGTTTGAATGAAAATCTAGGTGCATATACGGTACTTTTTGTTGCTACATCATCGATTTTAAAAGATAATCACAGTTTGTCAATTGATCGTCTAGGTTTCTGCTTCAAAAATCTTAACGTTACAGTAGGTTTAAACTTTCAAAGAGGAGAAAGTAAGGTCATTTTTTTAGGATGCATTTCAAAAGACTGACCATCATATCCAAACATAGACTAAGTGTGAACAGGTGCTGAACCTAGAGTCGCCAACTCATATATAGTCAAACAAATAAGGCAGCACACTGCAACGCTAAAACATGCAAACATGAAACACGAAAATTGAACTGCATTACTGCACTAGAGATATGAAAATGAGAGCGCTTAGCGCATAAAAATGGCCAATTTTATGTGTACCTGGTAGCCACTTTACGGCATCTCTCTTATACCAGGTCCTAAACTTGCCTTTCCTCGCTGAGAATAAACATCTCCATCTGAATGGGTACCTGTGAAACCTCTTCTTAGACTAAAATTCTAATTTTTCAAATTTCTAGTGCAGTAATGCAGTTCAATTTTCGTGTTTCATGTTTGCATGTTTTACCGCTGCAGTGTGCTGCCTTATTTGTTTGACTATATATGAGTTGGCGACTCTAGGTTCAGCACCTGTTCACACTTAGTCTATGTTTGGATGTGACGGTCAGTCTTTTGAAATGTATTCTTTAGCCTTTTGACTGAGCACTCCACCTCCTAGTCACAGGTGTTTTAATTACACCAGGTCCATTACCCCTCCATAGAGAGAGAGAATTTTAGTCTAAGAAGAGGTTTCACAGAAACCCATTCAGATGGAGATGTTTATTCTCAGCGAGGAAAGGCAAGTTTAGGACCTGGTATAAGAGAGATGCCGTAAAGTGGCTACCAGGTACACATAAAATTGGCCATTTTTATGCGCTAAACGCTCTAATTTTTCATATTTCTAGTGCAGTAATGCAGTTCAATTTTCGTGTTTCATGTTTGCATGTTTTAGTGCTGCAGTGTGCGGCCTTATTCTTTTAGGATGTACATAAGACATACAAGTGCGTCTCACAAAATTAGAATATCATCAAAAAGTTTATTTTTTTCAGTTCTTCAATCCAAAAAGTGAATCTCATAATATATAATATCATTACAGAGTGATCTATTGCAAGTGTTTGTTTCTGTTAATGTTGATGATTATGGCTTACAGCCAATAAAAATGCTAAAGTCATTATCTCAGTAAATTAGAATACTTTATAACAACAGTTTGAAAAATTATTTTAAAATCCGAAATGTTGGCCTAGTGAAACGTATGTTCAGTTAATGCACTCACTACTTGGTCAGGGCTCCTTTTGCATCAATTACTGCATCAATGCGGCATGGCATGGAGTCGATCAGCCTGTGGCACTGCTGAGGAGTTATGGAAGCCCAGGTTGCTTTAATAGCAGCCTTCGGCTTGCCTGCATTGTTGGGTCTGGTGTTTCTCATCTTCCTCTTGTCAATACCCCTTAGAATCTCTATGGGGTTAAGGTCAGGCAAGTTTGTTGGCCAATCAAGCACAGTGATACTGGTGTTTTTAAACCAGGTATTGGTACTTTTGGCAGTATCGACAGGTGCCAAGTCCTGCTGGACATTGAAATTTCCATCTCCAAAAAGCTTGTCAGCAGAGGGAAGCATGAAGTGCTCTAAAATTTCATGGTAGATGGTTGTGCTGCCTTTGATCTTGATAAAACACACTGAACCTATATTGGTAGATGACATAGCTCCCCAAACCATCACTGATTGTGGAAACTTCACACTAAACCTCAAGCAGCTTGGATTGTGTGCCTCTCCACTCTTCCTCCAGACTCTGGGACCTTGATTTACAAATGAAATGCAAAATGTACTTTAATCTGAAAACAACACCTTGGACCACTGAGCAACAGTCCAGTTCTTTTTCTACTTGGCCGAGGTAACACATTTCTGGCATTGTCTGTTGGTCATGAGTGGCTTGACAATAGGAATGCAACACTTGTAGTCCATGTCCTGTATATATCTGTGTGTGGTGGCTCTTTAATCAATGACTCCAGCAGCAGTCCACTCTTTGTGAATCTTCCCCTCAATTTTTGAATGGCCTTTTCTTAACAATCCTTTCAAGGCTGCGGTCATCTCAGTTGCTTGTGCATCTTTTTCTACCAAACTTTTTCCTTCCACTCAACTTTCCATGAATATGCTTGGATACAGCACTCTGTGAACAGCCAGCTTCTTTAGCAATGACCTTTTGTGGCTCACCCTCCTTGTAGATGTAAATGACTGCCTTCTGGACATCTGTCAAGTCAGCAGTCTTCCCCATGATTGTGTAACATACTGAATCAGACTAAGGGACCTTTTTAAACACTAAGGAAGCCTTTGCAGGTATTTTTGTTAATTATTCTAATTTACTGAGATAATGACTTTTCCACTGACTGTTACCCATAATCATGAATATTAACAGAAATAAAAACTTGAAATAGATCACTCTGTTTGTAACGACTCTATATATTATGTAAGTTTCACTTTTTGTATTGAAGACCTGAAATAAATTAACCTTTTGAAGACATTCTAATTTACTGAGAAGCACTTGTATATTTGTTACCCATTCCTTCACAGTAAAACACTTCATGACAGAGATATTCATGAAATTTCAACAAAACTTTTATTTCCCCTTTGCGTGGCCTCCAGCTGAAGGTAACCATAAAGGTTTCTTCTGAAGCAAAACAGAATAAATCATTTTGGTATTCATGAAGGCCTCGAATATTTCTGCTGAACAAACACTTAGCAGGGGTCAGATGCACGTCTGGACTATCAGCTACGGATAGCAAGAAAATTGATTATTTTGTGAAATGCACTTGACTAAAGCAACATGATATGCTAATAAGCAGCAAGAATTTTAGATATTGTATTTATTAAGCCCCAGTATTCTGATTTTATATTTTGCTAGTTGAAAATATTCATAGACTTTGTATGTTATTCCCATGTTTGTGTGTTTTGTCAAAGGATTCTAAACTCCAAAAAATTATTGTATATTACTTCACATACAGTTGGCTGTCATATGTAAAAATAAAAAGGTACAATTTGATCTACAACTGTTGATGCTCATGCAACAGACAAAGGCAGCAGAGTGCCTGGGGGGCAAAGAACAGAATATTGGCATTATTTCTCATCATAGCACACCGCCTTATGTTTCTCCTACAATTCCTCAGACCAAGGGTAAACTGCAACTTTTTGTAACTCTACCGATTTATTATAACTATTAATTTTCAGCTGTAGTCAACCCAATTGCATAAAATTCAATGTATTACTTTGGACTACAGCTGTAGCTAAATAATTAGAATAAATTAGTAGCACTATAAAAAGTGTCAGTGTCGAATAGGCTAAATTTCTGAACCATAAATATTCATTAGTTTAGTCTAGGCTTGGACTGGCCACAGGAGGACTGGTGAATCCCTGGTGGGCCCCTGTACAAGAGCAAGTCACTAATTCCCCTAAATAAGTAGTAATTGGCTCTGCACACTTAATATAACGTGTACAAAAAAGCAGGACCTCATCACATTAATGAATTAATCTATCCAATTTATTATTATATAGACGCATAGGCAAATTTGTGAAAAAGAGTCAATAAATATTCCATATTGCTGAACAGTTGGCCTCCAGAATTAATATCATTGTTGGGGCATTTGCATCTCAGTCTTGTACAGGCTTAGTTCCTTATGAAATCCAACAGACAGATAGAAGCTGTGCTGAAGGTGACAGATTGCCCACTAGCTTTCTGGTGTCTTGTGTAAGAACAGAATATGGGCTCTTTGCTTTACAACATCTCATCATAGCACAGCTGCTGATGCATTTCTAACAATTCACAAGTAATTGTTGAGCATAAAATTCATTAGCTCAGTCCCTTACATGGTAAAATCTAACAGACAGACAGACAAAGTTGAAGATTGCAGTAAGGCTTCCAGAATCCAGACTACTGTTTTTTTTATAGAGCTCTTTTTTTTTTATAGGTGCAGTGGTTGCACATATGGTTTGTCCTCCCCTGACTTGAGATCTCCATGCAAGGACTCGAGGTATGTCAGCACTAAACAGGATGCAGGTAATAACAAAATATAAATGACAGTATGTTAAAGCTGGGGCTGAAAAAATAAAATTTTTCCTACAGTGGACCAACCTATTTTGGACAATTCTCGTTATACTGTATTTGGACTTTGTAGCTGAGATGCACCAATGGGCTCATGAGAATCTGGTTAAGCTCAACGGAACTGTTGGTTTTTATGCCATGTCTCATCTGGTATGGCTCAAAGTCCATGGTTCAAATGAGAACATGGCATGGACACATGAAGCATGGACAGATGAAGTTGATGCAGAAAATCGATCATATTGGAGAAACGTAGGCCATAGAGACTGGGTAGCCAAGATCCATAAAATGGATGAGAATATCACATATTCTGAGTCTCACAGACCGGAGGCACAGATCCATTTTTAAAATTAATGTCTATATGGATAAATGGAAATCCTTGGCTCTGTGTACTGTCTACATTTATCTCGGATCACACAGATATCTGAATGTAGTGTAATTTATCTTTGCCATACTTTACATAAGGTTCATGCAGAGTCAAACTGATGTGGCCCTGAAAAATCATTATTAGCATAAAATGTCAGCATTTGATTGAGGAAGAAAATTATCTAAAGAACCCATCTGTACAAGGTATTTATAGCTAATGGCCTGTTAGCACACAATGACATTTCAAACCAAGAACAGGTGCTTGTACAGAACCCTTGGCCATCTATCTCTGGGCCGCTCTCTCTTGATAGCTCTGCTTTTACAGGAGCTAGAGAATGGCAGAGATAAATGGAAAACAAGTAGATGATAGGTGCACTGAACTGTTTGGCAAGGCCAAATAAATAAGCACTGAGCCCAGATGTTTGGCTTGACCAGTCATTTTGTTCTAGCAGACAATTTAGCAAACAATTATTATTATTATTAATGCGATATTGATAGTTAGAGATTGCTTACGTTTGCAGAATTTGCAATATTTGCTGATTAATTCACCGAATATTTGCCGAACAACATTATAGTCAATGTGAGGCAAAAACAAACACATGCACAACACGTTAGAACTGCCCCAAATGCTGTCAAACACATCAAATGACGGACAGACACCAGGAAAGTGGCCTCAATTCACCCACAGTACAAACTGCAGCAATCAGCCAGGCATGAGGTAACGGGGTCTTGGACAACATTTAAAGCTTTCCAATGAACGTCACAGTAAGATGAGGTGGGTGAGGAATCGGTGTAGGGCCCCCATTTGCTGGGAACCCTGACACCACATGCAACACCTCTACCTGCTTTCATGCTGAGCCACACTCAGGTGGCACAAATATCAGTTTTCTAGACTACCATTGTCAGAAAAATTTAAGGATAGTAACACAGGTAGTTGAGTACAAGGAAGTGGAGGCCTGACGGTCTCGGAGGCCTACTGCTACAGGCAACATGCATGAAGGAGACCCGACCACACATTTACAAAAATTATTGGCAGACACCAACAAAGTGGCATCAATTGCAATAAAGTAGAATTAGTATAGCGGGGACAAACACCTCGTCCAGTACAGCCAACATAGCAGATAGGGACTGTAAGGGGCAAAGTGGTGGAATCACTGTTCCTTATCCCTCTGAAAGCCTGGAGGGGGCGTAACTAGGTGGCCTACTAAATCCCTACTCAGACAAGTGGCAGCAGGCAAAAACTGCGAACCAAGGAGGTGCAAAGATGTGGCACCAGGTGCTACTACATGGCTGACCTACAGCTGACCCCCTACAGCGGGTAAGCTGCTAAGGCTCAAAAGAGGGATGAAAAATGCAGACAGGCACTGTATGGATTCTGGAACCACGGGTGCAGATGGGACTGGCTGAGGAACAGAAAAGCACTGGCAAGTGCGGTCTGGACTGGGTGTTAGACAGATGGGTGCTGGCAGGTGCGATCTGGACAGGCTGATGGACAGAATAGTGCAAACAGGCACAGACAAGTAAGAGCAGATGGGCACAGGGTAGACAAGCAGACACATTGACCTGTGGAACCTGACAACTAGCAAGCATGCAAGGCAAATTAACCACATAGCTCAGGCACCTCCATATTGGAGGAGAAGCCTTAAATAGAAGGTGTTGCCTAGCTATAGATTGGGAATACTTTAGTTTGATGCAGGCAGTCCCTTTAGGAGGTAGGGAGTGCGCGAGTGTGCCCTCTAAGCATAGATCCTGGTCCTACAACTGAACCTTGGTGGACACTGATAAATGGGGGCGAGATAAGGAGGTGGTGTGTCAGTGGGAGACACTGAATGTCCTGTTTGTTCGCTATGAGGAGATCCTACAAAGGACCGTGTCTGTAATGTTAACAGATCAGAATGTCTGCAGTAAGAGAGAATTGTCCACTGTGTCAAAGACAGATGCCAGGTCCACGAGAAGGAGGAGGACAGGAGGAGGACAAACTCGCTTCAATTTCATTTGGCGGTTAGTAAGACGTTGGTGACTTTAGTCGGGGCAGTTTCAGCATAATAGGGCAGTTTGAAGTCAGATGGTACAAAAATGAAGCAAGAGGAGAGGTGGGAGGACAGTTCAAAATGGACATATTGCAGTAGTTTGGTGGCATAGGGGAGAAATTATATGGGGTGGTAAGTAGACACAGAGGATAGGTCAAGGGTGTGGCTTTGGAGGATGGGTGTGATCGAGGTACGTTTCAATCAGGATGGAAGACACCAGTTGTTAGTGACAGGTTGAAGAGCTGGGTTATGCTTGTGATCAAGACTGTGGTAAAGTTGGAATGAGGTGGGAAGATACTGTATTGTGTGATGTTCACAGATGGTGAGGCAAAGTATTCAGATAGGAGGAGAGGGAGGGGGAATTGGTGGACGCAGGAAAGAATTGAAAGTACTGTATAACTGTTTAGGGTTGTGAGAGAGGTATGATATGAGGGATGAGAAGTTGTTTTGTTTTGCTGCAGTCAGAATTTGTGCAGCATTTTTACAACTTTTGTTACTGGACGGGTAACTCTGCTCCCTTTCTTTGGCAGCCATACATGGGTACACTTTGTAGATGAGGGCCAGAAAGAATATGTGCTCTAGTAGATGGCAAGCGCTGCATCAAGTGGCCTCTGATCCTCTTCCTCCACCTTATCACACACAGTACAGTCCTCAGTGATGGAACCCAATTAACCTTTTTTTCCCCCACATCACAACTCTCCAAGCACCCAACTGACAGTTGGTAACCAAAGATCGGTTATTCTGCAGAGCTCTTCACACATTCTATTCCATGGGTATCAGAGATCTGCTCTAAACACTCACAGAGTCAAGAGGAGGAAATCATCTGCACCGATGGCCAATTTGTTTCTGACTTAAATCTATGGCCCGACAAATTTTTGTTCAAGCATAAACCAAACCCTCTTCAACAGACATTAACCCCGTTGGGTGAAGGCGATCCATTTGTTACGAGACTCAGATATTTGAGGGGTCCGCATACTGTACTGTGCTGTCAAGGCAGGAAGAGGAGGAGGGTGACTCCCATCATGAGGAGTGGTAGAGCATAGAGGATGACTATGAGGTAGTAGATCACACTTGTAAACCCAGAGGCATGCAGATGATTAGCTCAGCAGAGGATGAGAAGGATAAAGATGAGGAAGTTATGTACACACAGAGTTATGCAATTATGATGACCAATGAATACTGAGGCCCAACTCTGACAGTGGACAGCAGCGTTCACGGATCTGCAGTTGACTAGCTGGGATCTTTTTTTCAGATTGGCAAAAATCTTAAAAATCATGTTATCTGTCAACTTTTTTAAAAACAACCTAGTAGAGTAAAAAAAATAAAATCATTTCAGTACTACATGCATGACCTTCCACATGCGTGTGAGTGTAGGGAGAAGAAACAAGTTGATGGTCTCTCCTGCGTATCTGGGTCAGAACCATCGGGGCTGTCACCGGTGTTGCAGGGGGAGAGATTACTGACCGGAGCAGTACAGGGCACCTGACTGATGGGGGTGGGTCAGACTTAAATAGCAGTTTGAGCGGGAAGACAGGATACTTGGCTGGAACTGAGCTTGTGAATAGTAAGATAGTTAACTCCCTCTTCACGGACCTACACCCTCTAGCTGTGCCTATATCCCCAGCTAGCCAGACTGCCGACGCTTCCTACCCTCAGTACAGAGAGACTTCCTCACCGGGTAGCGACCAGGATAAAGTACAGATCTTCACTCCACTCACCACCACGGAGGCACCGCTTAGTCCCATCCTTGCAGAGCCTGCTGAGGCCCAGCCCATGCCTGTGGCTGTGTCCATTGGACTCTGTGCTCCTACTGCGGCCTTGCTCACTGAACTCTCTGCTTCTTCTGTGCCACCTACCATCACCCCTGCCTCACCGTGTGCACGGATCTGGAGATTTTGTGCTGAAGAACCCAGAGGATTCGTCATCGCCAGGAGAAAGCACATCACTCATCTGCGGGACCGGATTGGAGACAGCTTGCGCTGCCTGAGGCGCTGCCGTGGGATCTTCCAGCCACCTTCCTTCAGCGCACAGAGACTGATAAGTTAACCTGTTACATTCTATTGCATTTGACTATTCCCCTATCCTTCAATCACATTCCTTGCCCCCCTACTTGTACTATTACTGTTCTTATACATAAAGAACCTGTTAACCCTTGTTTTGCCTCCTGTGTGTCACTGCATCCTACGCACCTGCTAGCATCCTACACCGGCGGCAGAAGTGGGGCAATGCTGCAGTCCTGGGGTGTGATGCTACGGGTCTGGTGTCGGCGGTGAGGTAGAGCATGGAGCAGGGTCCCTTCCTCAGGATGCCAGCAGTAGAAATGAGGCGGCACCTCAGCCCGGTGTCCACAGCGACAGAGCTGAGTGCATCACCGGTTTCTCGGCAGCCATCTTCCTGAGGCCGCGCATGTGCAGATTGAGATCTCGGTTGCCCTCGGCTTTAGGAAAATGGCCACCAAGATCTCAATCTGCGTACACACCACCTCGGCTTCAGGAACATAGCCGCAGATTGAAACCGGTGATGCATTCGGCTGTGCTTACTGTGGACACCAGGCTGCGGTGTTGCCACATTTCTGCCTCCAGCATCCTGAGGAAGGGACCCTGCTCAGGTGCACTCCGCACCACCCACCGCCGACACCGAGCCTCAGCATCACCACAGCATTGCCACATCTCTGCCGCCACCAGTTCTGCTACTACACCACTGCCACAACCCCCTGGTAAGCCTGCATTCGGACTATAACATGCACCCCTCATTTCCCCCCCAAAATACGGTAACCCTCATAAAGCTTGTTCAAAATGTATCGGTATTATATTGCTCACTCATAGGGTATTACATCTTCTTGGGTACATTTGGTTGCTATATAAGGCTCAAAAAACTTGATAAAAAATGTAGGCTGTGTGCACATATTCCAGATTTGGTGCTTTTTTTGACCCGTTTTTTTTCTCCGTGGATTTGTGACAAAACCTGATGGCAGCAAAGTGAATGAGAAACCTAAAGTGTCATGCACATGTTGAGTATTTTTGACTTGCAGATTTGGTGCAGAAAATAATCTGCTGCATGTCAATTCTCTGTGCGATTTTGCCCTGCGTTTTTTACCATTGACTTTCCTCAAATCAATCAAAAACGCAGGCAAAAACGAGGCAGAAATGCATGTTTTTGCAGCTGCCTTTTTCTTGCCAAGAGAAGGAATTGCATTTGAAGCAATTACAGATACATGCCCTTAAATTTTCCACTGTAATGCAACATTCAACAAGGAGTTACGTTACAAAGCAACTACTTCACTTTAAGAATAAACATCTGGATTTATAAAAATGTAGAATTACGGTACTTCTAAATTATGCATAAATAATACAAATATGACTAGTCTTTAGATAGCAAAAAACTAAACAATTTGTAGAAGTTGTCAACATATAAAACATATTTGTGACTGTAATTAATAATGGTGAATGAATAAATATAATCTTGCTGCCTTTTTCAGTTGCTGACCTGCTCTTCTAGTAAAAACCAGGAAGAATGCTCCAACCACATAACTTCTTTAATTAAAATAGTATTTCACAAGGTTGCAAAAAATAGAGATTTAAAATAAAAGAGGACATTGAAGTAGAATGCCTGGGGAAGCAGACTGATGACTGGAATAGCCTAAAGCCTAAATTCTCTTAATTTTTTTAAAATTATTTTAACAAAGGATCTTTCTAATCTTTGTGAAGAGTACAGTAGGCCTGTAATAAGGACATTGTTATTGCAGGCATTCACATTATAAGCAAGTATTATAACTTATTACAGAACTCCTTATTGTGTCACTTAAAGTAGTTTTCTGGTCATAGAAATATTCTGTCCACCATCTGCAGTTTATCTAAAAAACAAACAGGACCTTGCTCATTCTCCCTGGGTCCATTCCCCTGTTGAGTCTCGACCACTGCACCATGTATCTGTTATTGTCTGCAGCGTTGATGTCACATTGACTACTCTGTAGTCAATAATAAGGCTAGGTTCACATTGCGTTAATGGGTGTCCGCTAGGGTTGAGCTAAACGGGTCGGTCATTTTCAGAAGTCGCCGACTTTTGGCAAAGTCGGGGTTCATGAAACCCGACCTGATCCCTGCGTGGGGTCGGCCATGCGGTACGCGACTTTCGCGCCAAAGTCGCGTTTCAATGACGCGAAAAGCGCCATATCTCAGCCAATGAAGATGGACTCAGAGTGTAGGCAGCGTGATGACATAGGTCTCAGTCCCCACCATCTTAGAGAAGGGCATTGCAGTGATTGGCTTGCTTTCTGCGGCGTCACAGGGGCTATAAAGGGGCGTTCCCGCCGACCGCCATCTTACTGCTGCTGATCTGAGCATAGGGAGAGGTTACTGCCGCTTCGTTAGAAGCAGGGATAGCGTTAGGCAGGGTACATTAACCCCCAAACCGCTTGTGCTGTAGCGATTTCCACTGTCCAACACCACCTTTTCTTAGCAGGGACAGTGGAGGCTACATCTTTTTTTCCTCAGCGCTGTAGCTCATTGGGCTGCCCTAGAAGGCTCCCTGATAGCTGCATTGCTGTTTGTACACCGCTGTGCAAACCAACTGCTTTTTTCAAAGCACAAATCCTGTTGCTTCTTCCTTTCTGCACAGCTTTCTTGTTTGTTTGTCCACACTTTTGACTTTTTTGTGCAGCAGTCCACTCCTTGTTATTGCTGCCTGCCATACATTGCTGAGATTACTGCAGGGAGATAGTAATTGTAGGACAGTCCCTTTTTTTTTTTTTTTTTTTTCGTTATATCTCTTCAAGCCACTTTCTGCCACAGAAAATATACTCTAATACAGTGGCCCAGATTTATTCATTAGTCTCCCTGAAGAAAAAAAAAAAAAAGGGTGCAGATTAAAATTGGCAAATCTGTATCAGTGGCAGTCCTGTGTGTGGCATCTGTGTCTCATTTTCTGGCACAGAAAACATACAGTCTAACAGAGGGCCTGATTTCTTGCCAATTCTCCCATAAATAAATAAAAATAGTGGGAGGTTAGGATTGGCAATCTTGCCTCAGTGCCAGTGCTGAGTGTGGCATCTGTCTCTAATTTTGTGCCACATTAAACCTAGTGTGTAATACTGGGCCAGATTTCTTTTAAATTCTCCCTGAAAAAAAAAATAGTGGGAGATTAAGATTGGCATTTCTGCTTCAGTGCCACTCCTGTGTGTGCCACCTGTCTCAAATTTTGTGCCACATTAAACCTAGAGTGTAATACTGTGCCAGATTTCTTTTAAATTCTCCCTGAAAAAAAAATAGTGGGAGATTAAGATTGGCATTTCTGCTTCAGTGCCACTCCTGTGTGTGCCACCTGTCTCAAATTTTGTGCCACATTAAACCTAGTGTGTAATACTGGGCCAGATTTATTTTCAATTCTCACTGAAAAAAAAATAGTGGGAGATTAAGATTGGCATTTCTGCTTCAGTGCCACTCCTGTGTGTGCCACCTGTCTCAAATTTTGTGCCACATTAAACCTAGTGTGTAATACTGGGCCAGATTTATTTTAAATTCTCTCTGAAAAAATAAAAATAGTGGGAGATTAAGATTGGCATTTCTGCTTCAGTGCCACTCCTGTGTGTGCCACCTGTCTCAAATTTTGTGCCACATTAAACCTAGTGTGTAATACTGGGCCAGATTTATTTTCAATTCTCCCTGAAAAAATAAAAATAGTGGGAGATTAAGATTGGCATTTCTGCTTCAGTGCCACTCCTGTGTGTGCCACCTGTCTCAAATTTTGTGCCACATTAAACCTAGTGTGTAATACTGTGCCAGATTTCTTTTAAATTCTCCCTGAAAAAAAAAAGTAGTGGGAGATTAAGATTGGCATTACTGCTTCAGTGCCACTCCTGTGTGTGCCACCTGTCTCAAATTTTGTGCCACATTAAACCTAGTGTGTAATACTGGGCAAGATTTCTTTTAAATTCTCCCTGAAAAAAAAATAGTGGGAGATTAAGATTGGCAATTCTGCCTCATTGCCAGTGCTGTGTGTGGCATCTGTCTCTAATTTTGTGCCCCAGAACATATACTGTATAAGAGTGGGCCACATTTCTTCAATATTCTTCCAGAAAAAGTAAGTCCTGTTAGTGGCATATCTGTCTGCCACTGAAACTGTGTACTGTTATACATTGGGCCTGATTTTCCCTGCAGTCTCACCCACCTATAAAGGGATATATAAATCCAACAGAAGTTTGAGTTCACCTTGTAACTGGTTTTACAGTAACAAATACCGTTAGTTTGGTTACATTTTTCAAACAATGAGGAAGTCTGGTGGAGGAGGTCATGGCCGTGGGCGGTCATTGCCAGCTGGTAATAATGGTAGCGGTGGTGGAGCATCAGGTGGTCGTGGGAAAAGCAATATACCACCTAAGTCTCGAGTTGTTGAGCCAGGTTCGTCATCTGGCCACACAAGGCCTCGAACACTCCCTCTTCTGGGAGTAGGAAAACCGCTTTTAAAGCCAGAGCAGCAAGAACAAGTTTTGGCTTTCCTTGCTGACTCAGCCTCTAGCTCTTTCGCCTCCTCTTCTGAAACTGCTAAATGTAAAAGCAGCGCGTCGTTAGTGGATGTTCACGGTCAGGGACAAGTCGCTTCCTTGTCTTCTTCACCAAGAACAACAGAGTAGGATGCGTCAGGCGACACAACGGGTTACTCCATGGAGCTCTTTACACATACCGTTCCTGGGTTAGAAAGTGAAACAGTTAACAGGCCATGCCCATTACATGTTGAATCGGACATGGAGTGCACAGATGCACAGCCACAGCCAGATTACTATGCTGTTCCTTTGACTCAGACCAGAACATTGCCCTCGCAGTGTACTGATCCAGAATCAGACCCTGATGAGACTATGGTGCCCCGTCACAAACGCTATACCACCGGCTTACACGGTGACACAGACGAAGTTGCACACGAGATAGAAGAGGAGGTCATAGATGACCCAGTTGTTGACCCCGATTGGCAGCCATTGGGGGAACAGGGTGCAGGCGGCAGTAGCTCTGAAGTGGAGGAGGAGGAGCCGCAGAAGGCATCAACATCGCAACAGGTTCCATCTGCCGTGCCCGTATCTGGCCAAAAACGCGTGACAAAACCAAAACCAGTTGTAGGACAGCATGGACATCCGGTTAAAGAAGCTCAGTCTGCAATGCCTGAAAAGGTATCCGATAGTAGAAAGAGTGCAGTCTGGCATTTTTTTAAACAACATCCAAATGATCAGCGCAAAGTCATCTGTCAAAAATGTTCAACTACCTTAAGCAGAGGTCAGAATCTTAAAAGTCTAAATACAAGTTGCATGCGTAGACATTTAACCACCATGCAATTGCAAGCCTGGACTCACTACCAAACGTCCCTTAAGGTTGTAGCACCCTCGGCCAATGAAGCTAGTCAGCAACGCTACATCCCTTCCCTCACTGTAAGCCCACCATTTCCCGCACCACCTTCAGTAAATGTGCAGATTTCGTCGCCAGGCCAAAGCAGTCAGGGAATCACCAGTTTTGTAGTAGGAAACACTGCATGTAGGGCACCAGCAAGAATACCATCTCCAACCCTCTGTCAGTCTGCCATGTCCACCGGCACCCCTGCTAGTTCCATGATCTGCAGTTCTCCAGTCCAGCTCACCCTACATGAGACTCTCGTTAGGAAAAGGAAGTACTCATCCTCGCATCCGCGTACACAGGGTTTGAACGCCCACATTGCTAGACTAATCTCATTAGAGATGATGCCCTGCCGGTTAGTTGAAAGCAAAGCTTTCAAAGCCCTGATGGACCACGCTGAACCACGCTACGAGCTACCCAGTCGTCACTTCTTTTCGAGAAAAGCCATCCCAGCCCTCCACCAGCATGTAAAAGACCGCATCATCCATGCACTCAGGCAATCTGTGAGTACAAAGGTGCACCTGACAACAGATGCATGGACCAGTAGGCATGGCCAGGGACGTTACGTGTCCATCACGGCACACTGGGTTAATGTGGTGGGTGCAGGGTCCACAGGGGACAGCGATATTGGGACAGTTCTGCCTAGCCCACGGTCTAGGAAACAGTTGGCTGTATGCGTTCGCCCCCCCTCCTCCTCGTCCTCCTGCAGAAGCGAGAGCTCGTCCACAGACCGCAGTCGCACGAGCAGTCCATCCGCAGCTGCCACTGTTGCACACGAGGTGTCCCATTATGGGACAGCTAGTGGCAAGCGTCAGCAGGCTGTATTGGCAATGTAGTGTTTGGGCGACAACAGACACACCGCGGAAGTTCTGTCTGAGTTCTTGCAGAAAGAAACTCAGTCATGGCTGGGCACTGTACATCTTGAGGCAGACAAGGTAGTGAGTGATAACGGAAGGAATTTTATGGCTGCCATAGCCTTTTCACAACTGAAACACATTCCTTGCCTGGCTCACACCTTAAACCTGGTGGTGCAGTGCTTCCTGAAAAGTTATCCGGGGTTACCCGACCTGCTCCTCCAAGTGCGCAGACTTTGCTCGCATATCCGTCGTTCGCCCGTGCACTCCAGCCGTATGCAGAACCATCAGCGGTCTTTGAACCTTCCCCAGCATCGCCTAATCATCGACGTTGCAACAAGGTGGAACTCCACACTGCACATGCTTCAGAGACTGTGCGAACAGAGGTGTGCTGTTATGTATTTGTGGGAGGATACACATACACTGGCAGGCAGTTGGATGGCAGTCATGGAGTTGTCAGGTGTGCAGTGGTCGAAGGTACAAGACCTGTGTCAAGTCCTTCAGTGTTTTGAGGAATGCACATGGCTGGTTAGTGCAGACAACGCCATAATAAGCATGAGCATCCCCTAAATGCGTCTGCTGATGCAAAGTTTGACGCACATAAAGGAGCAGGCGTCTGCAGCCGAGGAAGAGGGAAGCCTACAGGACAAGGTAGCGGGCGAAGAGGAGGAGGACGAGGGGGATGATGGGGATGAGTATTTTTTGAATGAGGAAGCTTCTCCTGGGCCAATAGCAACTGGTGGCGTTGCAAGGCCGGGTTCAGGTTTTTTGAGGGAGACAAGTGACGTAGATTTGCCTGAAACTGCCCCTCAACCCAGCACAACCGCAGATTTGACAACTGGAACTTTGGCCCACATGGCGGATTATGCCTTACGTATCCTCAAAAGGGACCCACGCATTATTAAAATGATGACCGATGATGATTACTGGTTGGCCTGCCTCCTTGATCCTCGCTATAAAGGCAAATTGCAAAATATCATGCCACATGAGAACCTCGAACAAATATTAGCAACCAAACAAGCAACTCTTGTAGACCGTTTGATTCAGGCATTCCCAGCACACAGCGCCGGTGATGGTTCTCACATGAGCTGCAGGTGGCAACAGGGCAGAGGTGTTAGAGTTCCACAAATCAGAAGTGGCATTGGACAGAGGGGTTTTCTGACCAGGTTGTGGAGTGATTTCGCAATGACCGCAGACAGGACAGGTACTGCAGCATCAATTCAAAGTGACAGGAGACAACATTTGTCCAGTATGGTTACTAACTATTTTTCATCCCTTATCGATGTTCTCCCTCAACCGTCATTCCCATTTCATTACTGGGCATCCAAAATAGACACCTGGCCTGAATTGGCAGAATATGCATTGCAGGAGCTTGCTTGCCCAGCAGCTAGTGTGCTATCAGAAAGAGTATTCAGTGCTGCTGGTTCAATATTGACCGAAAAAAAGGACTCGTCTGACTACCCAAAATGTTGATGATCTAACCTTCATTAAAATGAACCACTCATGGATTTCTAATTATTTTGCCCCACCTTTCCCGGCTGACACCTAGCTTTCCTATAAAAAGGTCTTGCTTGTGGACTGGTCTTACTGACTGTTCCAATCTCTTAATTTGCAGCAGCTGTTTTTCCAGCCTACGACATGTTTACACCTCCCTAAATGGGCTAACTTCCCCCACGGGGCCGTGGTCTCGCCACTTGGCGCAAGCACCCGTGAGAGTGCCGTTTGTCTGAAGAGGTGGGTGTGGCCGCTTTTGGTCGACGGCACTGCCACTGGGTCCCTCATAGTACAATAAAGTGTCTCTGGCGGTGGTGGCGCGCACCCAACGTCAGACACACCGTTGTAACATGGGGGGCCCTGGGCCTGTACCGCCGGCCACAAGAGAGTTTCCCCCCAGCTCAAACAATGCTCTACCACTTGCAAAATTATCTCTCACAGCTCCAACAATGTTTAGTCTATGCGCTGACATCCTTCAATGCCTGGCACTGACAATACCAATTTGTTGACATGTATGATGCTAGTTAAAATAGTTAGAATCAGTGTCCTATATTGACACCAGTAAATACTTAGCGCCAAATAACTATGTCTGAAACTCAGCAGAGGAGCCCACCCCTCTACCTAAGTATGCCACCCTTTTGTTTTTTGCTTTTGTTTTTTTGTGAGACATTAACATCTATTTATTTTTTGGGAGTACTAACTGTGTCAGACACTCCTTCCAATCGTCCTCCGCTGACCAAACCAATGCTGCCTGTGTACCCTGCCACATAATCAAAGGTGCTTTGAGACTATTTTTTTAAATTTTAGGCCTACTAAGTGTTTCTGCGGTCCATCCTTCCATTTGTCCTCCGCTGAGCACACCAATGCCAACCGTGTACCCATGTAACTTTTTTTCAACCTGCAGTGAGCCTACTTTGTGGTGTAAGGCCTACTAGCAGTGTCTGTCTGCGCCACTTAATACAGCTGTCCTCCTCTAAAAAAAAAAAAAAAAAAAAGGCTGGTTTTCAGCCTGTCAGAATTAAAAAACTGCATTGGGGCCACAAGTTTTGTTGTGGTCTACAAACTGATTCTTCCGTTCCAAGGTGTTCTCTATGTTGCCTCTCCCTCGCTTCTATCTTGAAGCTCTTGTTAAGTAGTTGTTGAAACAACACTGCATTAGGCCTACAAGTTGGGTCTGGGTTGTAGAGACGGTGTCTGCCGCTCCAAGGTGTTCTCCAGGTTGCCTCTCCCTAGCTTCTATCTTGAAGCTCTCGTTAAGTAGTTGTTGAAACAACACTGCATTAGGCCTACAAGTTGGGTCTGGGTTGTAGAGACGGTGTCTGCCGCTCCAAGATGTTCTCCAGGTTGCCTCTCCCTAGCTTCTATCTTGAAGCTCTCATTAAGTAGTTGTTGAAACAACACTGCAGTAGGCCTACAAGTTGGGTCTTGGTTGTAGAGACGGTGTCTGCCGCTCCAAGGTGTTTTCCAGGTTGCCTCTCCCTAGCTTCTATCTTGAAGCTCTCATTAAGTAGTTGTTGAAACAACACTGCATTAGGCCTACAAGTTGGGTCTGGGTTGTAGAGACGGTGTCTGCCGCTCCAAGGTGTTCTCCAGGTTGCCTCTCCCTAGCTTCTATCTTGAAGCTCTCATTAAGTAGTTGTTGAAACAACACTGCATTAGGCCTACAAGTTGGGTCTTGGTTGTAGAGACGGTGTCTGCCGCTCCAAGATGTTCTCCAGGTTGCCTCTCCCTAGCTTCTATCTTGAAGCTCTCCTTAAGTAGTTATTATTATTATTATTATTTATTGTTATAACGCCATTTATTCCATGGCGCTTTACATGTGAGGAGGGGTATACATAAAAACAAGTACAATAATCTTAAACAATACAAGTCATAACTGGTACAGGAGGAATGAGGACCCTGCCCGCGAAGGCTCACAATCTACAAGGGATGGGTGAGAATACAGTAAGTGAGGGTAGAGATGGTCATGCAGCGGTTTGGTCGATCAGTGGTTACTGCAGGTTGTAGGCTTGTCGGAAGAGGTGGGTCTTCAGGTTCTTTTTGAAGGTTTTCGATGGTAGGCGAGAGTCTGATGTGTTGTGGTAGAGGGTTCCAGAGTAGGGGTGATACGCGAGAGAAATCTTGTATACGATTGTGGGAAGAGGAGATAAGAGGGGAGTAGAGTAGGAGATCTTGTGAGGATCGGAGGTTGCGGGTAGGTAAGTACCGGGAGACAAGGTCACAGATGTATGGAGGAGACAGGTTGTGGATGGCTTTGTACGTCATGGTTTGGGTTTTGTAGTGGAGTCTCTGGGCAATGGGGAGCCAGTGAAGGGATTGACAGAGGGGAGAGGCCGGGGAATAGCGGGGGGACAGGTGGATTAGTCAGGCAGCAGAGTTTAGAATAGATTGGAGGGGTGCGAGAGTGTTAGAGGGGAGGCCACAGAGCAGGAGGTTGCAGTAGTCAAGGCGAGAGATGATGAGGGCATGGACTAGGGTTTTTGCAGATTCATGGTTGAGGAATGAACGGATTCGTGAAAGATTTTTGAGTTGAAGTCGGCAGGAATTGGAAAGGGCTTGGATATGTGGTTTGAAGGAGAGATCAGCGTCAAGGATTACCCCGAGGCAGCTAGCTTGTGGGACTGGGGAGAGTGGGCAGCCATTTACTGTAATGGATAGGTTCATTGGGGGGTCGCGTGAGATGGGGGAAAGATGATGAATTCTGTTTTGTCCATGTTAAGTTTCAGAAATCTAGCGGAGAAGAAGGATGAAATAGTGGACAGACATTGAGGGATTCTGGTTAGTAGGGAGGTGATATCTGGTCCAGAGATGTAGATCTGTGTGTCGTCAGCATAGAGGTGATACTGAAAGCCATGAGATTCTATGAGCTGTCCCAGGCCAAAGGTGTAAATGGAGAAGAGCAAAGGGCCCAAGGACTGAACCTTGTGGGAAACAACACTGCATTAGGCCTACAAGTTGGGTCTGGGTTGTAGAGACGGTGTCTGCCGCTCCAAGGTGTTCTCCAGGTTGCCTCTCCCTAGCTTCTATCTTGAAGCTCTCGTTAAGTAGTTGTTGAAACAACACTGCATTAGGCCTACAAGTTGGGTCTGGGTTGTAGAGACGGTGTCTGCTGCTCCAATGTGTTCTCCAGGTTGCCTCTCCCTAGCTTCTATCTTGAAGCTCTTGTTAAGTAGTTGTTGAAACAACACTGCATTAGGCCTACAAGTTGGGTCTGGGTTGTAGAGACGGTGTCTGCCGCTCCAAGATGTTCTCCAGGTTGCCTCTCCCTAGCTTCTATCTTGAAGCTCTCATTAAGTAGTTGTTGAAACAACACTGCATTAGGCCTACAAGTTGGGTCTTGGTTGTAGAGACGGTGTCTGCCGCTCCTACGTGTTCTCCAGGTTGCCTCTCCCTAGCTTCTATCTTGAAGCTCTCATTAAGTAGTTGTTGAAACAACACTGCATTAGGCCTACAAGTTGGGTCTTGGTTGTAGAGATGGTGTCTGCCGCTCCAAGGTGTTCTCCAGGTTGCCTCTCCCTAGCTTCTATCTTGAAGCTCTTGTTAAGTAGTTGTTGAAACAACACTGCATTAGGCGTACAAGTTGGGTCTGGGTTCTACAAACGGTGTCTTCCGCTCCAAGGTGTTCTCCAGGTTGCCTTTCCCTAGCTTCTATCTTCAGGCTCTCGTTAAATTGTTTTTAATATAACACTGCATTTGGCCTACTTGTTTTGTTGGCGCTACTAACGGTGTCTGCCGCTCCTTGATGTTCTCCTACACTGAACAAACCAGTGCCGCCTGTTTACTTCTGTTACCAATTTTGAACTGCATTTAGCCTACTTACTGATTTGGGCCTACTCACTGTGTCAGCCTCTCATTACAGTTGTACTCCACTGAACAAAGCAATGCCCCCTGGTTAGTCCTGTTACCAATTTTGAACTGCATTTAGCCCACTTTATTATTTGGGCCTATATCTGTGTTTCCTCCTCATCCTGCCCATTGCCCAGCCAGTGATAGATGAGTCTGCTGGTACATTGACCCATAACACAACATTCCCCGTGCACGCTACACAGCAAGATTGTGACCCTGCTGAAAGTCAGGTTACCCTTCCCCCATACCATAACACCTTACACGGGGACAAAGAGGAAGGTGCAGATGAAAGTGCAGGTTCCTTCATCAGGTGTGGGGGGGGAACTCGTTGGCGACGTCACTGGCCCAGGGCCCCTCATAGTACGCAAAAGTGTCGCTGCCGGTGGGAGGTTCCCCCGCCGTGCAAACACATCGCTGTACTTTGAGGGGCCCTGTGCCAGTGCCAATGCCAATGAGTGGGCCCCCCCTGCTTGCTCAGGATCACAGCACTTGCAAAGTTGAAAAACTTACCTCTCCCTGCTCCACTGCCGTGACGTGGTCCAGATTTCTTGGGCCCACTAAATACTTGAACCAGCCCTACCCCCCACAACTTTAGCCAAATGACCCCCAATTTCCAATGCCTTACTATTATTATAAGGTAAATTAAGATTGACAAGCTTCAGTAACAAGAATGTATGTTTTTGCCATTAAAATGGGCACTGTACATGTTTTCCTGGCCTCCACTCACTGTCGACTATGCTCCCCCATTGACTTGCATTGGGTTTCGTGTTTCGGTCGATCCCCGACTTTTCGCGATAATCGGCCGATTTCACTCGGCTCGACTTTTGAGATAGTCGGGTTTCGCGAAACCCGACTCGACCCTAAAAAACTAAAAGTCGCTCAACCCTAGTGTCCGCTAGCGGACTCCGTTACATGGCGCAATTGTCGCAATTAACGCTATGTAACGGATCTGTTAGCGCACCCATTGACTGCAATGTGCTAACGGATCTCTAGCGCATCGCTAGCGCATGCCATTTTTGGCATGCGCTAGCGATATCCCGATAGTTTCGGACAGACCTCGGATGCTGCTTGCAGCGTCCGAGGTCCGTTCCTCGCTAGCGCAGATCGGGTATCTGCGCTAGCAGGATTGCCAAACACGATCCCTTTTGGGACATTGCGTTAGCGCAATCCGCTAGCGTATACGCTAAACGGATTGCCCTAATGCAATGTGAACCTAGCCTGACTGCCGCGTACTGCATACATTGGCAGAGCCGCTGTGCTCATTTATTGCTCGCAGCGCTGTTGAAGTTGCAAATTAAAATATAGGAGTGCTTATTGTGACTCATTGGTTTGTATTGTTGCTTTTCAGCACTTTTGTCCCGACATTTAATCTGAGAAAAGGCAATATCTGCATGGAATTTGTATGTTCTCCATGTTCTCCCCAGCAACCTGTGGTGAAAATGTATTTTGCACGTCTGTAAGGAGTTAATAAACAGCATGTGAGATACCGCAGTGAGATTTAAACGGTGGTCCAAATCTTTTTTATCTTCTTCCTGTTTGATGATGCTTCGTTTGAAGTGCATTTTATCTTCTTCCTGTTTGATGATGCTTCGTTTGAAGTGCATGTTGGGATGCTCAACTGAAACATCAGAGGGCAGAAGCTGCAGCCACTTTGAAATGGAGCATCATCAGTGATGTCTGCTTTAGGGGCTTGGCTAGTCCTAGCTCTATTGCACATTTGTAAGTTGTCAATTCTGACGTTTGCTCTGTACGAGTTAACTTGTCACTGTGGAATTTTTTGTTTAATGTACATTGACACTGGGCTCCCTCACTGGCTCTGGCTGAAAAGTGACAAGTTGGCAAGAGAGTGCACTGTCAGTGCACATTGTAAGGAGATTAAATGGCAGGAAAAGCAGAGATAAACCCTGCCTCCACAAATGACAATCATTGTGGAGAGGGAACTGTTCTCTCTCACTGGGTTTAGTAAATTGTATTTAGATTCAATTTGGATTGGCATTTAAATAGTCTGTGGATGGAGAGCCTATAGGTTACCATGGCAGGAGGGGACTTGTTGAAAGCCATCCTAATTGCCATCTTAGTCATCCTGTGAAGCTCATCCAGAGGCTGAGGCTATAGTATTGCAGTATGTAGTTTAAGCTATCAAATGATCGCAGGTTCAAGTCCTCAATGGGGACTAAAATTTAAATCAAAAGTAAAAAAATGTTTAAAAAATAATAAACTATGTAAATTAAAAATTGAAAAATTAAAATAACAAAATATTTTTTTTATTTACATATTTGGAGTTGTAGTATATGACAGTGTTTTCCAAGTACAGTCTTCAAGGCCCACCAGCAGATCATGTTTTGAGGATTTAAGGAAACCCTCAAAACAGGATCAGTTATTGGGCCTTGAGGGCTGGGCTTGGATAACAATTATGTACAGAAAAATCCAATCTGTAAAAATATATTTATATATTTAAATTATATGTTTAGTGCCATCGACAAAAGAACAAAATGCCAGAAATAAGCAAAACATCAGTAAGGAGGGACAGTCCAAAGCCCACATGTTTCTCTGGCAGAGGGATCCAAACTAGATATCTTCCCAAGCATTTCCTCTGTCATTCTGCAGAGAAGTCTGCTGGTAATTACAGTGGCCTGCTGTGCTCCTGTTCAAGCCAGGTATATACATGACTCAGAAGATCAACTCTCAACACTTCCAACATCCTTGATGGATTTGGGTGAAATTTTTTTAAATTTCGTATCAAGATGTTCCTGATGTATAAGGCCGGAGTCACACTACAGCGAGATATGGCCGAGTCTCGCAGGTTAAAACCATGCTCTGGCACCAGCACTCCGGAGCGGAGCGTGCGGCTCCATGTATTGCTATGAGGCCACACGCTCCGCTCTGGAGTGCCGATGCCAGAGCTTGGTTTTAACCTGAGAGACTCGGCCATATCTCGCTGTGTGTGATCCCGGCCTAAGTGTCATCTTGTTATTTGAACTGTTGAGTCTTTTATTGAGTCACTCATAGCAAAAACATTCCTAAGACTAAGAGTGTCCAGATGTTATATTGTTGCTGGTTGGTCCATTTGGGTTTATGTGTATGTTTGTCTATGTGTAGGTAGGATACTTTGTAATTAGATTAACTAAAGGTTAAGTTTTAATCAACCTACTACTTGCTGTACCACAGTTTATGATTTGGCGGGTTATATTCTACAATTTAGCTGGCTATTTTCATAATTGTATTTGCCTGAAGAATGATATTAGTCAATTGCATTGACCTTAATAATCACATTAATCAATTGTACTGGCCTAAAAAAAGCTATTTCTACTGCATCATGAATGACATAAAAAGAAAAAACAAAACAAAATTCAATGGCAGAATTGCACTTTTTACAAAATTTCATCCCACATGAATATTTTATTCCCATTTTTCAGTACATTATATGGTAAAATAGTGTAATTTAAAACTACATCTCATCCAGCAAATAAAAGCTCTCATATGGATATGTCAATGGAAAATATAAAAGTTAAAAAGTTATGGATTTTGGAAGAAGGTGAGCAAAAAAACAAAGAAGGCCAAAACAAATTTGGGATCAAGAGAGAAGGATTAGCTCTTTTGGGGCATCATTAGCGTTGTACATAATTCCTTTATCAATTCCTATTCCTCGGTTGAATATGATGGACATGTATCTTTCTTCAATGGTATTTAAATAATGTCCTGTTCCTTAAAAGGCTAAAAGACTTAGGGGGTCTTAGTGAGAAAGGAAGGATTACAGAATATGGTTTATATTACTCCAGTGCTGGATTCACAGCTGCACTGCACAATGCTGTGAATGTATGGTGTACTCCAATCTGCTGCAGCTATTAAACATGTAGAGCAGGGGTCCCCAACCTGTAGCTCAGGAGCCACATGTGGCTCGCGGTCCCATGAATTGTGGCTCACGGCTGTCTGTCAGTTTAGTGCATTAGCTTCAGTTCTAGCAAACAGGTATGAAGAGCACATCTGAAAATGGTGAATTTTGTGAGCAGCCCTGCACAGAAGAGCAGATCTGGATGCACATATACTGGTCTCAGGGGTTTTGAGATGATTTAAGTATGGTACGCTGGAGACAAGATGACCCCACCTGTCAGAGGAGGTGTTTGAAGCTGGATGTGACAGTGTCTTGGGAGTTCTTTATAGGGGAATACTGAATGGGGAGTATTGTAGGAACCCCTGGATCTTAGTATACTGCTTTGGAGTGATTGTTTTTTGTGGAAAAGCTTTGGTTACCATTATGCCTGTAATGGGGACTTTTGTTGCCACTATTGTGACGGGGCGGGAGCTTAATGTGGCTCGCGACCCTTTCTCAAGGCTGGTTGTGGCTCGCAACCTTCTTTCAGAGCCAACTGTGGCTCTCAAGGTCAGAAACGTTGGGGACCTCTGATGTAGAGACAGGAGACCAGGAACCCTTTATGTCTGTATATACTGTGTATGGGAGACATCAAAGCAGCTAAAATCTACCCACTAGCTCAAAAACAAATGAAAATTAGAGATAGAGTATGCAAAAGGAATGCAGATAAAAATGCAGTATACACAACATATAATAATGGTCTTAAATATTGGTATTCCTCATGTACACACGTTATTTCTCATGTACTTTAACTCTATATCTCAGAAGCTCTATAGCAATAAATCAGTCACAACCATTATAAAGGTACAACCACTTAGAAAGATGAAGCTTTTTTTTAGAAAAGAAATATTATACACATATACATATATATATATATATATATATATACATATATATATATATGTATATATATATAGTGAGAGAGTGGTTCACTTGGCTGGGCACAGAGGTATAACCGGACCACTGACTCATTAGGAAAAGGGTTGATTTATTATAGACAGCATAAACCAAGCTTGGGAAAGTAAAATAAGCCCTCTGGGCAAAACAGCATAGAAACAAGAAGAAACACAGTTCTTTTCGTAGCTGGGGTCAGCCCGCTCACAGGCTGCAATGCCCACGGTTTAGCACACACTTTCCTGGAGTGCTCCCTCTCAAGGCACATACTGAACACTGAAAGATCTGGCAGTCAGCCATTTAAGCCCACGCCATGTGACTCCTCAATCATGTGATTGATTACATGATCTCAACTTCACACAAGTCCTGTCAGGACTCTGCAGGTGGAGATAAGGTGGACCCCCTTCCACCCGCTCTATGGAGGTCTACTAAAACCAGCCCATAATATAACTTTCAATAAACTGACCCAACACATAGTGTGCTGGAGGAAACTATTCTGGTTTTACATCAGTGACACCATCATGTGCTGTGACACATATCTCCCCTCCATCACTTCACCAGTGACTCCGTCACAATATATATACCGTGGGTATGGAAAGTATTCAGACCCCTTTAAATTTTTCACTCTGTTTCATTGCAGCCATTTTGGTAAATTCAAAAAAGTTCATTTTTTTTCTTATTAATGTACACTCTGCACCCCATCTTGACTGAAAAAAAAGAAATGTAGAATGTTTTGCAAATTTATTAAAGAAGAAAAACTGAAATATCACATGGTCATAAGTATTCAGACCCTTTGCTCAGGCACTCATAGTTAAGTCTCATGCTGTCCATTTCCTTGTGATCCTCCTTGAGATGGTTCTACTCCTTCATTGGAGTCCAGCTGTGTTTAATTAAACTGATAGGACTTGATTTGGAAAGGCACACATCTGTCTATATAAGACCTCACAGCTCACAGTGCATGTCAGACCAAGTGAGAATTATGAGGTCAAAGGAAGTGGCCAAGGAGCACAGAGACAGAATTGTGGAAATGCACCGATCTGGCCAAGGTTACAAAAGAATTTCTGCAGTACTCAAAGTTCCTAAGAGCAGAGTGGCCTCCATAATCCTTAAATGGAAGAAGATTGGGACCACCAGAAGTCTTCCTAGATCTGGCCGTCCAGCCAAACTGAGCAATCGTGGGAGAAGAGCCTTGGTGAGAGAGGTAAAGAAGAACCCAAAGATCACTGTGACTGAGCTCCAGAGATACAGTAGGGAGATGGGAGAAAGTTCCACTAAGTCAACTATCACTGCAGCCCTCCACCAGTCAGGCCTTTATGGCAGAGTGGCCCGATAGAAGCCTCTCCTCAGTGCAAGACATACGAAAGCCCTCACAGAGTTTGCATCTTCATCCTCGGCAGCTTTCTATCTGAAACAGCCATGCGCCGGGCAGGAAGCACTGCAGGACGGCATCGGAATACAGCTGCTCCACTGCCAAGCTGCAGGGATTGCTCCCTGCCTGCCGATTGCCCTCTGGGTTAGCCACCCTTCTGGGGCCCACCTCCGGGGCCCCAATGCAGTCTCACCAGCTTTACATGCAGTGTTAGCCTCAGCCTGCGGTTAACACTGCCCGCTATTAAAGTGAAATGAGTATTCACTCCTTTCCATGCCCATGGGGTGTGGGGAAGCGTGAATTTTCATTTCTCTTAAGCAGCGGGGACACGCTCCCGTTTCCAGCTGCTGCTCCGCTGGCACCGGGTGGACCCCCCTAACTCAGGGGCCATATAGCTGCTGTGTGTGCCGCTATTAGCGACACACCACTGGCTGAGGGCGTCTGGAGCAATGGGGACCCTAGACAACTGTTGGCCAGTATGACAGCAGGTGTCAGTGCCTGGGCCCACCGGAGAATCCTCTGGTTCTCCGGTGGGCCAGTCCGACCCTGCGTACATCTCATATATAAAAAATGAAATAGTCATAAATAGTGGTAATATGTATGGGTATATACAGTACAGACCAAAAGTTTGAACACACCTTCTCATTTAAAGATTTTTCTGTATTTTAATGACTATGAAAATTGTACATTCACACTGAAGGCATCAAAACTATGAATTAACACATGTGGAATTATATATTTAACAAAAAAGTGTGAAACAACTGAAATTATGTCTTATATTCTAGGTTCTTCAAAGCAGCCACCTTTTGCTTTGATGACTGCTTTGTACACTCTTGGCATTCTCTTGATGAGCTTCAAGAGTTAGTCACCGGGAATGGTCTTCCAGCAATATTGAAAGAGTTCCCAGAGATGCTTAGCACTTGTTAGCCCTTTTGCCTTCACTCTGCGGTTCAGCTCACCCCAAGCCATCTCGATTTGGTTCAAGTCTGGTGACTGTGGAGGCCAGGTCATCTGGTGTAGCACCCTATCACTCTCCTTCTTGGTCAAATAGCCCTTACACAGCCTGGAGGTCTGTTTGGGGTCATTGTCTTGTTGAAAAATAAATGATGGTCCAACTAAATGCAAATGGAATGGAATAGCATGCCACTGCAAGATGCTGTGATAGCCATGCTGGTTCAGAATGCCTTAGATTTTTAATAAATCCCCAACAGTGTCACCAGCAAAGCACCCCCACACCATCACACCTCCTCCATGCTTCACGGAGGGAACCAGGCACGTAGAATCCATCCGTTCACCTTTTCTGCGCTGCACAAAGACACGGTGGTTGGAGCCAAAGATCTCAAATTTGGACTCATCAGACCAAAGCACAGATTTCCACTGGTCTAATGTCCATTCCTTGTGTTTTTTAGCCCAAACAAGTCTCTTCTGCTTGTTGCCTGTCCTTAGCAGTGGTTTCCTAGCAGCTATTCTACCATGAAGGCCGGCTGCACAAAGTCTCCTCTTAACAGTTGTGGTAGAGATGTGTCTGCTGCTAGAAATGCTGTGTGGCATTGACTTGGTCTCTAATCTGAGCTGCTGTTATTCTGCGATTTCTGAGGCTGGTGACTCGGTTAAATTTATCCTCAGAAGCAGAGGTGACTCTTGGTCTTCCTTTCCTGGGGCCGTCCTCATGTGAGCCTGTTTCTTTGTAGAGCTTGATGGTTTTTGCCACTGCACTTGGGACACTTTCAAAGTTTTCCCAATTTTTCGGACTGACTGACCTTCATTTCTTAAAGTAATGATGGCCACTCGTTTTTTCTTTACTTAGCTGCTTTTTTTCTTGCCATAATACAAATTCTAACAGTCTATTCAGTAGAACTATCAACTGTGTATCCACCAGACATCTGCACAACACAACTGATGATCCCCACCCCATTTATAAGGCAAGAAATCCCACTTATTAAACCTGACAGGGCACACCTGTGAACTGAAAACCATACCCTGTGACTACCTCTTGAAGCTCATCAACAGGATGCCAAGAGTGTGCAAAGCAGTCATCAAAGCAAAAGGTGGCTACTTTGAAGAACCTAGAATATAAGACATAATTTCAGTTGTTTCACACTTTTTTGTTAAGTATATAATTCCACCTGGGTTAATTCATAGTTTTGATGCCTTCAGTGTGAATGTACAATTTTCACAGTCATGAAAATACAGAAAAATCTTTAAATGAGAAGATGTGTCCAAACTTTTGGTCTTTACTGTATGCGCAATGATAAACTAATAATGCACATGAGCATATAAAACAATATAAACTGTAATAAAATATAATAAAAAGTGTTATAAAAAGGTACATTATTATAAAGGTACAATAATAAGTGAATCTCTACGGAATAATAGGTCTCAATATAACAATGTGTCCACAGTAGAGATTCATCTTAAAGAACAAAATAAAACAAATTAACGTATTAAGAAGGTTTTTTTTCCTTCCAAATATCAATCATGTACTTTCAACATGTACTTTTATCTGAAAGTAATTACTTCAGTCAATCTTCTGTTTTCTGAGGAAAGATTTCATGCAAATTTTTCCTGTGAAATGTTTTAATTACTTTTCTGGCTCTTGACTAACATATCAGTTTGAGTGACATGCAGAATAGTTAACAGAAGGATAAAAAAAAGCCATAAAATGAAGTAATCATAAAGAAGCGAGGAAACCCTGGAAGCTCATGGAACCTTCCTGAAACATATCAAAGAAAGTGTCAGCCTGTCTCTCTGTAGCAGTTTATTGTCAGGTTTGGCATGTATGCTTTCATCATGTTTTCAGACGTTCAACTGAGCAAGATACCTGTCAAAAGAAAGAAATAGAAAAAGGTATATTAAAGGCAACCTGTGATCTGCCCAATCAGTGCACCTTTTGAATGTTTGAAAACTCGTCAGGAGACTCTGCACCTTGGATGACTAGTCTGAAGCTAGGTCCTGGGGTCTTCTCCCTGCCCAGCTTCCCTAGACTGACAGATCTCTGTGTATATAGGGACAGACCTATCAATTTAAGGTATCAGGAAGCCTGCCTTGAACTATTCAGCATTGACACATAGTTTCAAAGTATGTTTTCTCTGAAACGTCAAAACATTTTGCAGTTAACCCCTTTCTGACATCGGACGTACTATCCCGTCGAGGTGGGGTGGGCCCCCATGACCACGGACAGGATAGTACGTCCAGCGGCCTATCGCAGCTGACATCCGGCACTATGTGCCAGGAGTGGTCACGGACCGCCCCCGGCACATTAACCCCTGGCACACCGCGATCAAAGATGATCGCGAAGTGCCGGCGGTGCAGGGAAGCATCGCGCAGGGAGGGGGCTCCCTGCGGGCTTCCCTGAGCCCCCCGCAGCAACGCGTTGTAATCGCGTTGCTGCGAGGGTCTTACCTCCCTCCCTGCTTGCTGCAGCCCCGGATCCAAGATGGCCGCGGATCCGGGTCCTGCAGGGAGGGAGGTGGCTTCACAGAAGCCTGCTCAGAGCAGGCACTGTGAAGCAGCCTGCACTTCTCTCAGATCGGTGATCTGTCAGAGTGCTGTGCAAACTGGCAGATCACCGATCTGTATTGTCCCCCCCTGGGGCAAAGTAAAAAAGTAAAAAAAAAAAATTCCAAATGTGTAAAAAAAAAAATTAAAAAAAATATTCCTAAATAATGAAAAAAAAAAAAATCTTATTCCCATAAATACATTTCTTTATCTAAATAAATAAAAAAAACAATAAAAGTACACATATTCAGTATCGCCGCGTCCGTAACGGCCCGACCTATAAAACTGGCCCACTAGTTAACCCCTTCAGTAAACACCGTAAGAAAAAAAAAAAAACGAGGCAAAAAACAACGCTTTATTATCATACCGCCGAACAAAAAGTGGAATAACACGCGATCAAAAGGACAGGTATAAATAACCATGGTACCGCTGAAAGCGTCATCTTGTCCCGCAAAAAACGAGCCGCCATACAGCATCATCAGCAAAAAAATAAAAAGTTATAGTCCTGAGAATAAAGCGATGCCAAAATAATTATTTTTTCTATAAAATAGTTTTTATCGTATAAAAGCGCCAAAACATAAAAAAATTATATAAATGAGGTGTCGCTGTAATCGTACTGACACGAAGAATGAAACTGCTTTATCAATTTTACCAAACGCGGAACGGTATAAACGCCTCCCCCAAAAGAAATTCATGAATAGCTGGTTTTTGGTCATTCTGTCTCACAAAAATCGGAATAAAAAGCGATCAAAAAATGTCATGTGCCCGAAAATGTTACCAATAAAAACTTCAACTCGTCCCGCAAAAAACAAGACCTGACATGACTCTGTGGACCAAAATATGGAAAAATTATAGCTCTCAAAATGTGGTAACGCAAAAAATATTTTTTGCAATAAAAAGCGTCTTTCAGTGTGTGACGGCTGCCAATCATAAAAATCCGCTAAAAAACCCACTATAAAAGTAAATCAAACCCCCCTTCATCACCCCCTTAGTTAGGGAAAAAATAAAAAAATGTATTTATTTCCATTTTCCCATTAGGGCTAGGGTTAGGGCTAGGGTTAGGGCTAGGGTTAGGGCTAGGGTTAGGGTTAGGGCTAGGGTTAGGGTTAGGGCTAGGGTTAGGGCTAGGGTTAGGGCTAGGGTTAGGATTAGGGCTAGGGTTAGGGCTAGGGTTAGGGCTAGGGTTAGGGCTAGGGTTAGGGTTAGGGTTAGGGCTAGGGTTAGGGCTAGGGCTAGGGTTAGGGCTAGGGTTAGGGCTAGGGCTAGGGCTACAGTTTGGGTTGGGGCTAAAGTTACAGTTAGGGTTTAGATTACATTTACAGTTGGGAATAGGGTTGGGATTAGGGTTAGGGGTGTGTCAGGGTTAGAGGTGTGGTTAGGGTTACCGTTGGAATTAGGGTTAGGGGAGTGTTTGGATTAGGGTTTCAGTTATAATTGGGGGGTTTCCACTGTTTAGGCACATCAGGGGCTCTCCAAAAGCGACATGGCGTCCGATCTCAATTCCAGCCAATTCTGCGTTGAAAAAGTAAAACAGTGCTTCTTCCCTTCTGAGCTCGCCCGTGTGCCCAAACAGGGGTTTACCCCAACATATGGGGTACCAGCGTACTCAGGACAAATAGGACAACAACTGTTGGGGTCCAATTTCTCCTGTTACCCTTGGGAAAATACAAAACTGGGGGCTAAAAAATAATTTTTGTTTGAAAAAAAAGATTTTTTATTTTTACGGCTCTGCGTTATAAACTGTAGTGAAACATTTGGGGGTTCAAAGTTCTCACAACACATCTAGATAAGTTCCCTGGGGGTCTAGTTTCCAATATGGGGTCACTTGTGGGGGGTTTCTACTGTTTAGGTACATTAGGGATTCTGCAAACGCAATGTGACGCCTGCAGACCATTCCATCTAAGTCTGCATTCCAAATGGCACTCCTTCCCTTCCGAGCCCTCCCATGCGCCCAAACGGTGGTTCCCCCCAACATATGGGGTATCAGCGTACTCAGGACAAATTGGACAACAACTTTTGGGGTCGAATTTCTCCTCTTACCCTCGGGAAAATACAAAACTGGGGGCTAAAAAATAATTTTGGGGGGAAAGATTTTTTTTTTTAATTTTCACGGCTCTGCGTTACAAACTGTAGTGAAACACTTGGGGGTTCAAAGCTCTCACAACACATCTAGATGAGTTCCTTAGGGGGTCTAGTTTCCAAAATTGTGTCACTTGTGGGGGGTTTCTACTGTTTAGGTACATTAGGGGCTCTGCAAATGCAATGTGACACCTGCAGACCATTCCATCTAAGTCTGCATTCCAAATGGAGCTCCTTCCCTTCCGAGCCCTCCCATACGCCCAAACAGTGGTTCCTCCCCACATATCGGGTATCAGCGCACTCAGGACAAATTGGACAACAAATTTTGGGGTCCAATTTCTCCTGTTACCCTCGGGAAAATACAAAACTGGGGGCTAAAAAATAATTTTTGTGGGAAAAAATTTTTGTTTTATTTTTACGGCTCTCCATTATAAACTTCTGTGAAGCCCTTGGTGGGTCAAAGCGCTCACCACACATCTAGATAAGTTGCTTAGGGGGTCTACTTTCCAAAATGGTGTCACTTGTGAGAGGTTTCTACTATTTAGGTACATTAGGGGCTCTGCAAACGCAACATGGCGTCTCATCTCAATTCCTGTCAATTTTGCATTGAAAAGTCAAACGGCGCTCCTTCCTTTCCGAGCTCTTCCATCCGCCCAAACAGTGGTTTACCCCCACATATGGGGTATCAGCGTACTCAGGACAAATTGGACAACAACTTTTGGGGTCCAATTTCTTCTCTTACCCTTGGAAAAATAAAAAATTGGGGGCGAAAAGATAATTTTTGTGAAAAAATATGATTTTTTATTTTTACAGTTCTACATTATAAACTTCTGTGAAGCAGTTGGTGGGTCAAAGAGCTCACCACACCTCTAGATAAGTTCCTTAGGGGGTCTACTTTCCAAAATGGTGTCACTTGTGGGGGGGTTTCAATGTTTAGGCACATCAGGGGCTCTCCAAATGAAACATGGCGTCCCATCTCAATTCCAGTCAATTTTGCATTGAAAAGTCAAATGGCGCTCCTTCGCTTCCGAGCTGTGCCATGCGCCCAAACAGTGGTTTACCCCCACATGTGGGGTATTGGCGTACTCAGGACAAATTTTACAACAATGTTTGAGGTCCATTTTCTCCTGTTACCCTTGGTAAAATAAAACAAATTGGAGCTGAATTAAATTTTTTGTGAAAAAAAGTTAAATGTTCATTTTTTATTTAAACATTCAAAAAATTCCTGTGAAGCACCAGAAGGGTTAATAAACTTCTTGAATGTGGTTTTGAGCACCTTGAGGGGTGTAGTTTTTAGAATGGTGTCACACTTGGGTATTTTCTATCATATAGACTCCTCAAAATGACTTCAAATGAGATGTGGTCCCTAAAAAAAAATGGTGTTGTAGAAATGAGAAATTGCTGGTCAACTTTTCACCCTTATAACTCCCTAACAAAAAAAAAATTTGGTTCGAAAATTGTGCTGATGTAAAGTAGACATGTGGGAAATGTTACTTATTAAGTATTTTGTGTGACATATCTCTGTGATTTAATTGCATAAAAATTCAGAGTTGGAAAATTGCGAAATTTTCATAATTTTCGCCAAATTTCCGTTTTTTTCACAAATAAATGCAGGTACTATCAAAGAATTTTTACCATTGTCATGACGTACAATATGTCACGAGAAAACAATGTCAGATTCACTGGGATCCGTTGAAGCGTTCCAGAGTTATAACCTCATAAAGGGACAGTGGTCAGAATTGTAAAAATTGGCTCGGTCATTAACGTGCAAACCACCCTTGGGGGTAAAGGGGTTAAACATGCATGGCTGCAATGAACACGTGCACCTACTCACCTTGACATACCATCACTAGGGTTATTAATGTTTGTCTAAAGACAGTTGTCTACAGAATGCTAAATCAACTTGGGCACACATGACTCTTTGTCATTTCCGATTAATACACATGGTAGATGTGCTTTATGAGAGTAGCAACCAAAATCCCATGTACATACTTAGAGACCAAGGTGGCAGAGAATATCTGTCTGCAGACCCAAATCAAAAATCAGCTCCAAACAGTATCAGATAACAACAGGAGGACAATAAGAGCAAACTGATTATATCTAAAAGATATCATATCATTTTATTATATCATAGGAAAGGTAAAATGTCACAACAATATATAGAGAACACCAAAAACAATGCAGACTGTTAAAGGGACACTGTCACCTGAATTTGGAGGGAACAATCTTCAGCCATGGAGGCGGGGTTTTTGGGTTTTTGATTCACCCTTTCCTTACCCGCTGGCTGCATGCTGGCTGCAATATTGGATTGGAGTTCATTCTCTGTCCTCCGTAGTACATGCCTGCACAAGGCAATCTTGCACAGCGCAGGCGTGTACTATGGAGGACAGAGAATGAACTCCAGTCCAATATTGCAGCCAGCATGCAGCCAGCGGGTAAGGAAAGGGTGAATCAAAAACCCCAAAACCCCGCCTCCATGGCTGAAGATTGTTCCCTCCAAATTCAGGTGACAGTGTCCCTTTAAGAACCCCACCCCCACCTATCCCCACCCCACATATACACTTCAATCCCTGAAAAAATAAATAAATAAAGGTCCAAAGACCGTAACTCAGGGAAAAGACAGTGCGTCCAAACACGGACGTCAGGGAAGCAGCATGCATGAACCAGATGATCGGGAATAAAGTTACACCCGTCTATCTAACATCTAAAGTGCAGTAGTGCATAGCAAGAAATGCAGCGCTTACCAACAGATGAGTGGAAACAAGGAGGGGGGATCCATAGCAAACGCCTAGTGTCCGTGCACAAACCACAAAGACGGACTTATTCTCGAAGTCTATGTTACTGTTCAGGTTTGGCACCCTGAACATCAGCTGTTTCCCGTGCTGTCATCGGTGTGAAAGTGCAAGAAACACTGACGGCTCTGATCATATCACAGCATGTGAGCTGGCAATGGTTACTGGCGATAAAAACGTTATCGCCCATCACAGGAGTAGAATAATGAGAGAGTAGTACTCTTATCAGCGTACAGCTGCTGTCACTGATAGCAGCAAGAGCAGGCATACAATTATGAGAGTATTCATCTGCCGGTGCCTGTGATATAAATAAATAAATCAATAAAAAATCACATCGGGTCTCTTCTATTCTTGCGCAGGCAAATCTGAGAACTGTGGACTGCAACCCTCAGCTATCAGCTTTATCATGGCTGGTTATCACGAACAGAAGGGTCCCAAAACTGTTTTTTTAATTATTTAAATAAATAATAAAAAAAAGGTGTAGGGTCCCCTATTTTTGACAAGCAGCCAAGCTTAAGCAATTGAAGGCTCGTATTCTCAGAGAAAAATAGCAGCAAGCAGCTGCCCCAGAAAAGGCGGATCTATTAAATGAGCAAATTCTGGCTTTTTGCTCGGCTCTTCCCACTTGCACTGGTGCGATGACAAGAAGGGTAATAGGTTTGGGGTTGATGTCAGCTGTTTTATGTCCGATTACACCAAGCCCTGAATTTTTTAACGGAGAGGTGTCTTTAAGACACTATCATTACTAACCCCTTAGTGAGATTATAAAAAAAACGCCTGGCCAGAATAAAGTATTTTAGTTGAAATAAAAATAAAAAAGCAAAGTTATACTCACCTTTATGCATAATCCACTGAAGCCCATGTCACCGCTAGTGTGACATCAGTGTGTTGAATGGAGTTTATAAATGAAGCTCTCACGTAGCCCGCAATGCCATAAGTGATGTGATTGGGATTCATCAGTTATGAACTCCTATTACTTTTCTCATGGCAGCGCAGCTCTACATACTGCAAAAGCATGATTACGCTCCTGTCTCAGTGTGAGCTGGCTGGCATGAATAGCGGTCGCATCACTGAAGGGGCCACAATCCAAATCATCCAGATCTTCATGGGGTAGATATGGATTATCGTTGGACAGATGAGGAATATGGTGGTTTATTATTTTTTGTCTTTTACAGGTGACATGGACATCAGTGGATTATCTTCACATCAGAGAGGTGAGGATTATGTTGATTTATTATTTTTATTCTTTTACAGGGCACATGGATTTCAGTGGACTAAACATAAAAGTGAGTATAACTTTGCTTTTGTATTTTTATTTCAAATAAAAGTGTCAGTATCTTTATTTCAATGAAAGGACTTTATTCTGGCTGTGTCTTTTTTACAATCTAACTATGGGGTTAGTAACAGGGGTGTCTTATAAACGCATTGCCATTGCTAACCCCTGGGCATGATTTCAGCGGCCATAAAACATCTGAAATCAACCCCAAACCTATTACTCCACTTGCCACTGCACCAGGGCAAGTGGGAAGAGCCAGGCAAAGGACCAGAATTGCTGAATGAAATAGATGCTTCTTTTCTGGGGTGAATGCAGGCTGCTTTTTTTAGGCCATGGGGGCCAGTCTTCAGTGGATCCTTACCAGTTCGAAAATACCAGTGTCGACCTAAATTTGATCTTAGGTCTCGTCTACATGTTCCGAAAGTGCATACTGGTCTACTCACTTGGGAATGTATACAGTTTTTTCTTCAATTCTGTCTACATATGTTTGATTGGGTTGAGGTCTGGAGACTGTGGGAATCATTCCAGCACCTCTCCTTCATTGTCATTACATAGTAACATAGTAACATAGTAACATAGTTAGTAAGGCTGAAAAAAGACATTTGTCCATCCAGTTCAGCCTATATTCCATTGAACCATTTCTTCACCAATCTCGACGTATGCTTCATGCTGTTGTTCTGTTGGAACACTATATCATCCTTTTCAAACCCATAGTACTTGAGTATACAAAGTAACTCATATTGTAGGATGCTCACATATAGCTCAGCATTGAGACCACCGTCATTCCTGGTCAAGAATCCAATGCCTTTGGCTATGAAACAACTCCAAATCATCAGGCTTCCTCTACTAAACTTGACATTTCCTTCAATTTCTCAATCTGATAGCACCTTTTCCCTTGTTTCTTTCAGACCCATTTGCATCTATCAGAGCCTAGTCAATATGCTAAATGACTTTTTTTCTTCAGTATTTACACAAGAAAATCCCATGGCAGACAAAATGACTAGTGATAAAAATTCCCCATTAAATGTCACCTGCTTAACCCCGCAGGAAGTACGGCGGTGTCTAAAAAATCACTAAAATTGACAAATCTCCAGGCCCGGATGGAATCCACTCCCGTGTACTGCAGGAACTAAGTACAGTCATTGATAGACCATTATTTTTAATCTTTAAAGACTCCATAATAACAGGGTCTGTACCACAGGACTCGCGTATAGCAAATGTGGTGCCAATATTCAAAAAGGGGACAAAAACTGAACTCGGTAATTATAGGCCAGTAAGCTTAACCTCTACTGTGGGTAAAATCCTAGAGGGCATTCTAAGGGATGCTATACTGGAGTATCTGAAGAGGAATAACCTCATGACCCAGTATCAGCATGGGTTTACTAGGGACCGTTCATGTCAGACTAATCTGATCAGTTTCTATGAAGAGGTAAGTTCTGGACTGGACCAAAGGAACCCAGTGGATGTAGTGTATATGGATTTTTCAAAAGCTTTTGATACGGTGCCACACAAAAGGTTGATACATAAAATGAGAATAATGGGGATAGGGGAAAATATGTGTAAGTGGGTTAAGAGCTGGCTCAGGGATAGGAAACAAAGGGTGGTTATTAATGGAACACACGGACTGGGTCACGGTTAGCAGTGGGGTACAACAGGGGTCAGTATTGGGCCTCCTTCTTTTTAACATATTTATTAAAGACCTTGTAGGGGGCATTCAGAGCAGAATTTCAATATTTGCAGATGACACTAAACTCTGCAGGGTAATCAAAACAGAGGAGGACAATTTTATATTACAGGAGGATTTATGTAATTCTAAAACTCTGGGCAAAACCGTCAATGAAAAAGACCTGGGTGTATGGGTGGATGACAAACTCATATTCAGTGGCCAGTGTCAGGCAGCTGCTACTAAGGCAAATAAAATAATGGGATGCATTAAAAGAGGCATAGATGCTCATGAGGAGAACATAATTTTACCTCTATACAAGTCACTAGTTCGACCACACTTAGAATACTGTGCGCAGCTCTGGTCTCTGGTGTATAAGAAAGACATAGCTGAACTGGAGCGGGTGCAGAGAAGAGCAACCAAGGTTATGAGAGGACTGGGGGGTCTGCAATACCAAGATAGGTTATTACACTTGGGACTATTTAGTTTGGAAAAAGGAAGACTAAGGGGTGATCTTATTTTAATGTATAAATATATGAGGGGACAGTACAAAGACCTTTCTGATGATCTTTTTAATCATAGACCTGAGACAGGGACAAGGGGGCATCCTCTGCATCTGGAGGAAAGAAGGTTTAAGCATAATAACAGATGCGGGTTCTTTACTGTAAGAGCAGTGAGACTATAGAACTCTCTGCCGTATGATGTTGTAGTGAATGATTCATTAATTAAATTTAAGAGGGGACTGGATACATTTCTGGAAAAGTATAATGTTACAGGGTATATATACTAGATTCCTTGATAGGACGTTGATCCAGGGAACTAGTCTGATTGCCGTATGTGGAGTCGGGAAGGAATTTTTTTTCCCAATGTGGAGCTTACTCTTTACCACATGGTTTTTTTTGCCTTCCTCTGGATCAACATGTTAGGGCATGTTAGGTTAGGCTATGGGTTGAACTAGATGGACTTAAAGTCTTCCTTCAACCTTAATAACTATGTTACTATGTTACTATGTAGTCTATTGACTTTCTTGTCATTGCTCCAAATCACCTGTTTCAAATCATTAAATGTCCACTTTTCGTACTTGTTGAAAACTCACACAAACGCTTCTTGTGACAATATTGAAGTTGAGGCTTCTTCACCTTTTTTTGGGCCACCATTCCAGTATTGTATAATATGCATTATATGGTGCTTGCATTGATGTCTGTGAACTCATTATTATGAAGCATACAAGCCACCTCCACTGCCATGTTTTTCACGCCAGAACTGATAGACTCTGGAATGAGCCGACTTGTTGACTCCGATATTTTGCCTGGATGTCCGCCTTTTGGTTTCTTAATGGATGGATGGACTTCATTTCATATTCTTTCAACTATCATGGCACTCACATAATGCAGTTTGGCAATTTTCTTGGCCAAGAGACCATTATCGATGAGCTGGATGATGCTGTTTCTCTTTTCTTGGGATGTCATTTTTATGGCTACTCTTTGATTCAAACCAAGGACCTTTCACTTGGGAATCAACTTAATAGTACACTGAGCTATTAGGGAATGTGAGAACAGGTTGTATTTTATAGTACTCAGGAAGAAAAATATTTTCCACCACCATGAGCAAGACAGTAACAATGCAGTGACATAAAAAGAATCTGCATAACTAATAACTTGCTAAATAGTTGCAAGTCAAATGTGTGAGATAGCAAAGATGATTGTTTATAAAATGATGGTAGTCTCACGATTAAAGCAGTAGTGGCTGGTGAGGTATAGAGCCTGAAAGTCAAAAGTTCAAAACATTGTTCCTCTTTTGCTCTTCACTATAGCACACATGCTGATGAATACTCTCGCTGCAATTAGAGTAGTACTCTCATCAGCCAACGTCTGTGACCGCCGGTAACCATTTTACAGCCGGTCACAGCTGCTGGCTCACATGCTGTCAGCTGACAGCGTGGGAACCGCAGCTCTCTGACCGGCAGTAACAATATTACCGATATTCAGAACCTGTGCTTGCTGTGCTGTCATGCAGATTTCAGTATAGCAAGTAACAGATTTTCGCCCCCCCCATTCATGTGAATGGGGTCCAGGTTTGAGTTTGCGTATCGTTATGGTACCCAAACAGAACTTTTTTAAATGATTGCCTAAACCTACGGGACTTGAAAATCCATTAGTTCACCTATCAGTAGTTCTGAGGTCTAGAGAGACCCAAAAACATAATAATATATACAGGAAATATATATATATATGTATATATATATATATATATGTACATATTGTATATACATTTCTGTGCTGTGTTGTCCATAAATATGTGATTCTTCAGATTTTGCATTGGTCTATGCCTGATGAAGGGACCTGAGTAGTCTCGAAAGCTAGCCATTTGTTACCATCTTTTCAGTTAGCCATTAAAAGGTATCAACCACTGAGGACTCTCATTTCTAAGTATTTTTCTAATAATTATTAGTCACTTCATAGAGAATTACTTTGCTGATAATCAAATTTCCCTACAAAATCTGTGAAATTTGGTAAATTCGAATCCTGCCAGATCGCTTATATCTAATTCTTGTAATTAGAGTGAAAGGTTTACCCTGAACAAGGGTTCGTTAAGGCTACGTTCACATTGGCGTTCCGCCAATGTGCGTCGCTGTTGCGCCGGCGACGCAGCGGCGACGCAGCGGCGACGCGCCCCTATGTTTAACATAGGGGACGCGTGCGTCGTTTTGGTGGCGTTTTTCACCACGTGCGTCGTTTCCGACGCTAGCGTCGGACGCAAGAAAACGCTACATGTAGCATTTTCTGTGCGTCTGATTTTCGTCGGAAAACGACGCACGCGTCGCAAAACGCGCGCGTTTTTGCGCGTTTTAGCGTGCGGCGCGCGTTGCGTCGCCGACGCACGGCGGCGCAACGCTAATGTGAACGTAGCCTAAGTCATGCTGCTGCCCCCTACAATGATATAACCTAAATTGAAGATCTTATGTTGCATTCTTAAGCAGATCACTTTTTTTCTAGCATTTGACCCTAACAAAAGATAAGGAACACAGAGACTTAATCTTTGTATAACAGCTCTTTAAATGATCATGAGGTATACAGTATAGCATCCACTGGTTTGAAAATGAGAGTTAAATCTATATACAACATCACTGGAAATTTAATTGAATCAAAATCTTAAATAAAATACAGGAGGAACACAAAATAACAGCATGTTCTCCCATGCACAGCAAGCTGGATTTATTCAAAGCTTTCTCTCCACTGTCAGAACAACAATTATCTTCTGTTCCTTAAACTTTTAACATTTTGATTTGGAAAATACACGGTACATTATTAATAATTACATTTTATGTGACATGTTTACTTTTTATATAATGTTCCTGTAAGCAATCTTAAAGTTGCTTGACTTTAGAGTTACGTTTCTTGTTGCCAGATTTGCAAAACATTCACGGTAGCTAAAAGTAATAAATGGTAAAAATGTAGTATATGGTATATCTAAAAAGAAAAAGGAGCACGGTGATACATTTCACACCAGTTTAGTTTGTGAAAAGCGCTGGAGTTATAATTTAGGTGTCCGATGAACGAAACTTCTTGAACCAAGTATGACTAATAATGGACACACCTGAAATACGTAGATTCTGCTTTTTTCTACAGCACATTGGTATACATATGTGTTTTAATCATCACTCAGTGTAGGATTTAACTTTTTAAGTCAGATGTTGGAATTGTATCTATTTTTTGGATATGCAAAAATACTTGGCTTCACAACTAGTCAAGTCAAAAGAAAGATGCTAAATAAATAATTTGTATATAGAGAGAGAAAAAATATGCAACGCCTAATTTTAGAGTCTTTCTAGCAATTAAAAAATGCATAAAGTGTTCCTGAAAATTTAGACTGAAAACTTTATAAATGTACAGTGTTTCTTAACTAGAGTTCCAAGAGCCACAATTGGCTTTTAGACTCCCTGTATGTTGCTCCAAAATTGATAGCAGCAAAAGATGATGTTTTCCACTAATGGTTCAAGAAATGTAATAGCACTATCATCAAAGACATATCACTGACATTTAGTCATATTCTTAAAACACAATAATCTTTATTTATACAGCGCCAACATATTCCGCAGCGCTTTACTGTTTAACAGTTTCAAACACAACAGTCATAAGTAACAACGTTAACAATACAATAATTAAAGCAAAATAAGATGACCCTGCTCGTGAGAGCTTACAATCTACAATGAGGTGGGGGAGATACAAAGTCCTGGAGTTTATTTACAATGATGTATTTACAATGATGGTCCAGCCATCTTCAAGGGGTGGGGGATAGATGGAGATAGTCAATTGGGCTACACAAGCGCCCTTACACATAAAATGACTTTTATTAGGGAACGTGATAGGCCGCTCTGGACAAATATGTTTTGAGGGCGCGCCTAAAACTGTGCAAATTGTGAATGGCAATAATTAAAATGCCAATTCTTAATATTTAGTGTGGCTTAATGCTATTATAAGCAGTGGTGTACTGCTAATACAGATGCAGATACAGTTAAATACAATGGTGGAAAAAGGAGCAGTGATCTCCCTGCTCTGCCATTCAGCCTGTGTATCTGATGACCAGTACAGCAGGTGCAATTACATCACTAGATAGCACCAACTGCATGGAGCTTCAGTCCGCCATCATACTGTTTGGGGTAACTGTGGGGGCTATTCAAATGTATGAGGTTGCTGTGGGGGACAAACTGTGCGGAGTGCTGTGGGAAACATCATACTGTTTGGGGGCATGTGAGGCAGCATCATACTGTATGAGAAATTCTAAAGCATCATACTTTGTATGAGGGGCAGTTTATGCCATCATACTGTGTGATGAACTGTGGGAGTCAACATACTGTGTGCAGAGCTGTGGAGGCATCATGCTGTGTGTCTGGGCTCTGTGAGGTATCATACTGTGTCGAGAGCTTTGAAGCATATAATAATGTTGTGTATGGAGGATTTTGGGGGTTCATCATACTGTGTTCAGAGCTATGGGGGAATCATACTGGGTGTGACTGGACATAGGGGTATCATACTGTGTGAGGGACTGTGGGAGTCATCATACAGTGTGGAAGGTTGTGGAGATTCATATTGTGTGCAAAGCTGTGGGGCGTGAAATTGTGTATGTGAGAGGCTGTCATACTGTTTGAAGGTCCTATAAGGGTCATCATACTGTATGTGGGGCTGGGTAGGCCAGCATAATGCTTACAGGTGAATTTCTGAACTTCATGCTGTGTGAGGCGGAGCTGTCGGGGGCAGGATACTGTGTGAGAGATTTGTGAGTTGCAGCTACAGTGTGGAGGATTCTTTGGCAGTGTCTTATTAGCTGGGATTAGTGGGGGGCCATCTTATTGTGTGGGGGTCTGTGGGGGTCATGAACTGTGGGTGTGGTGGGATCATCATGCTGTGTGGAAGGCTGTGGCTGACATCAGGACATCGTACTATATGTTTGGGGGAGCTGCGGTGGCGTCAACTAGGGGGGTATCATACTTAATGGTGAACTGTGAGGGATCATAATGTGTGGTGGCTGTGGGAGATCAAACTCTATTGGGGGTCACTACAGTTGCGTCTAATGTGTATAAAGTACTGTAGGGTAATCATTCTGTACTGGGGCTGTATAGGAATTACACTGTTTTGGGGCTCCCTCCTGTGGTCATGAATGGTACTACGGCTGGTTCTGTCCATGGACTTCCTCTGGTGGGTGTTTCTGAGTTTCCTTCCCAGGTGACGAGGTTAATTCGTTAGCTGGCTGCTCTATTTAACTCCACTTAGATCTTTGCTCCATGCCACCTGTCAATGTTCCAGTATTGGTCTAGTTCACTCCTGGATCGTTCTTCTGACCTGTCTTCCCAGCAGAAGCTAAGTTCCAGCTTGTATTTCTTTGGTTTGCTATTTTTCTGTCCAGCTTGCTATTTTTTATTGTTGTCTTGCTTGCTGGAAGCTCTGGGACGCAGAGGTCTTTTTGCGCCCTCTGCGTGGTCTTTTTGTAGGTTTTTGTGCTGACCGCAAAGTAACCTTTCCTATCCTCGGTCTGTACAGCAAGTCGGGCCTCACTTTGCTAAATCTATTTAATCTCTGTGTTTGTATTTTCATCTTTACTCACAGTCATTATATGTGGGGGGCTGCCTTTTCCTTTGGGGAATTTCTCTGAGGCAAGGTAGGCTTTATTTTTCTATCTTCAGGGCTAGCTAGTTCCTTAGGCTGTGCCGAGTTGCATAGGGAGCGTTAGGCGCAATCCACGGCTATTTCTAGTGTGTTTGATAGGATTAGGGATTGCGGTCAGCAGAGTTCCCACGTCCCAGAGCTCGTCCTTAATTATCAGTAACTATCAGGTCATTCCGTGTGCTCTTAACCACCAGGTCCATTATTGTCCTGACCACCAGGTCATAACAGTACAGGTGGCCCAAAGTACTAATGCATCTCAATAGAGGGATAAGAGAAGTTCTGAGACCCTTTTTTTTTCTTTGCAGTGTATTTTGTCTCTCTCTTCCCCTTTACCTCTGGGTGGTTCAGGACACAGGTGTTAACATGGACATTCAAGGTCTGTCCTCTTGGATGGATAATCTCACTACAAGGGTACAAAACATTCAAGATTTTGTGGTTCAGAATCCGATGTCAGAGCCTAGAATTCCTATTCCTGATTTGTTTTTTGGTGATAGATCTAAGTTCTTGAATTTCAAAAATAATTGTAAATTGTTTCTTGCCTTGAAACCTCGCTCCTCAGGTGACCCTGTTCAACAAGTAAAGATGATTATTTCTTTGTTACGTGGTGACCCTCAAGACTGGGCATTTTCCCTTGCGCCATGAGATCCGGCATTGCGTGATGTTGATGCGTTTTTCCTGGCGCTTGGATTGCTTTATGACGAACCTAATTCAGTGGATCAGGCAGAGAAAATCTTGCTGGCTCTGTGTCAGGGTCAGGATGAAGCGGAGATATATTGTCAGAAGTTTAGAAAGTGGTCTGTGCTCACTCAGTGGAATGCCCTGGCAGCAATCTTCAGAAAGGGTCTCTCTGAAGCCCTTAAGGATGTCATGGTGGGATTTCCCATGCCTGCTGGTCTGAATGAGTCTATGTCCTTGGCCATTCAGATCGATCGACGCTTGCGTGAGCGTAAAGCTGTGCACCATTTGGCGGTACTATCTGAGCATGGGCCTAAGCCTATGCAATGTGATAGGACTTTGACCAGAGCTGAACGGCAAGAACACAGACGTCGGAATGGGCTATGTTTTTACTGTGGTGATTCCACTCATGCTATCTCCGATTGTCCTAAGCGCACTAAGCGGTTCGCTAGGTCTGCCACCATTGGTACGGTACAGTCTAAATTTCTATTGTCCGTTACTCTGATTTGCTCTTTGTCATCCTATTCTGTTATGGCATTTGTGGATTCGGGCGCTGCCCTGAATTTGATGGACTTGGAGTATGCTAGGCGCTGTGGTTTTTTCTTGGAGCCCTTGCAGTATCCTATTCCATTAAGAGGAATTGATGCTACGCCTTTGGCCAAGAATAAGCCTCAGTACTGGACCCAATTGACTATGTGCATGGCTCCTGCACATCAGGAGGATATCCGCTTTCTGGTGTTGCATAATCTGCATGATGTGGTCGTTTTGGGGTTGCCATGGCTACAGGTTCATAATCCAGTATTGGACTGGAAATCTATGTCTGTGTCCAGCTGGGGTTGCCAGGGGGTACATGGTGATGTTCCATTTTTGTCTATTTCGTCTTCCACTCCTTCTGAAGTTCCAGAGTTTTGTCAAATTATCGGGATGTATTTGATGAGCCCAAAGCCAGTGCCCTACCTCCTCATAGGGATTGCGATTGTGCTATTAATTTGATTCCTGGTAGTAAGTTTCCTAAGGGACGATTGTTCAATTTATCTGTGCCAGAACACGCCGCTATGCGGAGTTATATAAAGGAATCCTTGGAGAAAGGCCATATTCGCCCGTCGTCATCACCGTTAGGAGCAGGGTTCTTTTTTGTGGCCAAGAAGGATGGTTCTTTGAGACCTTGTATTGATTACCGCCTTCTTAATAAAATTAGTCAAATTTCAGTATCCTTTGCCGTTGCTGTCTGATTTGTATGCTCGTATTAAAGGGGCTAGTTGGTTCACCAAGATAGATCTTCGAGGGGCGTATAATCTTGTGCGTATTAAACAAGGCGATGAATGGAAAACAGCATTTAATACGCCCGAGGGCCATTTTGAGTACCTGGTTATGCCATTCGGGCTTTCCAATGCTCCATCAGTATTTCAGTCCTTTATGCATGACATCTTCCGAGAGTACCTGGATAAATTCCTGATTGTGTATTTGGATGATATTTTGGTCTTTTCGGATGATTGGGAGTCTCATGTGAAGCAGGTCAGAATGGTGTTCCAGGTCCTTTGTGCGAATTCCTTGTTTGTGAAGGGGTCAAAGTGTCTCTTTGGAGTTCAGAAGGTTTCATTTTTGGGGTTCATTTTTTCCCCTTCTACTATCGAGATGGACCCTGTTAAAGTCCAGGCCATTTACGATTGGACTCAGCCGACATCTCTGAAGAGCCTGCAAAAGTTCCTGGGCTTTGCTAATTTTTATCGGCGCTTCATCGCTAATTTTTCTACTGTTGCTAAACCGTTGACTGATTTGACCAAGAAGGGTGCTGATGTGGTCAATTGGTCTTCTGCAGCTGTGGAGGCTTTTCAGGAGTTGAAGCGTCGTTTTTCTTCTGCCCCTGTGTTGTGCCAGCCAGATGTTTCGTTCCCGTTTCAGGTTGAGGTTGATGCTTCTGAGATTGGAGCAGGGGCTGTTTTGTCGCAAAGAAGTTCTGATGGCTCGGTGATGAAGCCATGTGCTTTCTTTTCTAGAAAGTTTTCACCTGCTGAGCGTAATTATGATGTTGGTAATCGTGAGTTGTTGGCCATGAAGTGGGCATTCGAGGAGTGGCGTCATTGGCTTGAAGGAGCCAAGCATCGCGTGGTGGTATTGACAGATCACAAGAATTTGACTTATATTGAGTCTGCCAAACGGTTGAATCCGAGACAGGCTCGATGGTCGTTATTTTTCTCCCGTTTTGATTTTGTGGTTTTGTACCTTCCGGGCTCTAAGAATGTGAAGGCTGATGCCCTGTCAAGGAGTTTTGTGCCTGTCTCTCCGGGTGTTCCTGAGCCGGCGGGTATTCTCAAAGAGGGGGTAATTTTGTCTGCCATCTCCCCTGATTTGCGGCGGGTGCTGCAAAAATTTCAGGCTGATAGACCTGACCGTTGCCAAGCGGAGAAACTGTTTGTCCCTGATAGATGGACTAGTAGAGTTATCTCTGAGATTCATTGTTCAGTGTTGGCTGGGCATCCTGGAATCTTTGGTACCAGAGATTTGGTGGCTGGATCCTTTTGGTGGCCGTCTTTGTCACGGGATGTGCGTTCTTTTGTGCAGTCCTGTGGGACTTGTGCTCGGGCTAAGCCCTGCTGTTCTCGTGCCAGTGGGTTGCTTTTGCCCTTGCCAGTCCCGAAGAGGCCCTGGACGCATATTTCTATGGATTTTATTTCGGATCTCCCCGTCTCTCAAAAGATGTCGGTCATTTGGGTGGTTTGTGATCGCTTTTCTAAGATGGTCCATTTGGTACCTTTGTCTAAATTGCCTTCCTCCTCTCATTTGGTGCCATTATTTTTCCAGCATGTGGTTCGTTTACATGGTATTCCGGAGAACATCGCTTCTGACAGAGGTTCCCAGTTTGTTTCGAGGTTTTGGCGATCCTTTTGTGCAAGGATGGGCATTGATTTATCTTTTTCCTCGGCTTTCCATCCTCAGACAAATGGCCAAACCGAACGAACTAATCAAACTTTGGAAACATATCTGAGATGCTTTGTTTCTGCTGATCAGGATGATTGGGTGTCCTTTTTGCCGTTGGCTGAGTTCGCCCTTAATAATCGGGCCAACTCGGCTACTTTGGTTTCACCGTTTTTCTGCAATTCTGGTTTCCATCCTCGTTTTTCTTCAGGGCAGGTTGAGTCTTCGGACTGTCCTGGTGTAGATACTGTGGTGGATAGGTTGCAGCAGATTTGGACTCATGTGGTGGACAATTTGACATTGTCCCAGGAGAAGGCTCAACGTTTCGCTAACCGCCGGCGCTGTGTGGGTCCCCGACTTCGTGTTGGGGATTTGGTTTGGTTGTCGACTCGTTATGTTCCTATGAAGGTTTCCTCTCCTAAGTTTAAGCCTCGTTTCATTGGTCCGTATAAGATTTCTGAGGTTATCAATCCTGTGTCATTTCGTTTGGCCCTTCCTGCTTCTTTTGCCATCCATAATGTGTTCCATAGGTCGTTATTGCGGAGATACGTGGCGCCTGTGGTTCCATCCGTTGATCCTCCTGCCCCGGTGTTGGTTGAGGGGGAGTTGGAGTATGTGGTGGAGAAGATTTTGGATTCTCGTGTTTCGAGACGGAAACTCCAGTACCTGGTCAAGTGGAAGGGTTATGGTCAGGAAGATAATTCCTGGGTTTTTGCCTCTGATGTTCATGCTGCCGATCTGGTTCGTGCCTTTCATTTGGCTCATCCTGGTCGGCCTGGGGGCTCTGGTGAGGGTTTGGTGACCCCTCCTCAAGGGGGGGTACTGTTGTGAATTCTGTTGTCGGGCTCCCTCCTGTGGTCATGAATGGTACTTCGGCTGGTTCTGTCCATGGACTTCCTCTGGTGGGTGTTTCTGAGTTTCCTTCCCAGGTGACGAGGTTAATTCGTTAGCTGGCTGCTCTATTTAACTCCACTTAGATCTTTGCTCCATGCCACCTGTCAATGTTCCAGTATTGGTCTAGTTCACTCCTGGATCGTTCTTCTGACCTGTCTTCCCAGCAGAAGCTAAGTTCCAGCTTGTATTTCTTTGGTTTGCTATTTTTCTGTCCAGCTTGCTATTTTTTATTGTTGTCTTGCTTGCTGGAAGCTCTGGGACGCAGAGGGAGCGCCTCCGCACCGTGAGTCGGTGCGGAGGGTCTTTTTGCGCCCTCTGCATGGTCTTTTTGTAGGTTTTTGTGCTGACCGCAAAGTAACCTTTCCTATCCTCGGTCTGTACAGTAAGTCGGGCCTCACTTTGCTAAATCTATTTCATCTCTGTGTTTGTATTTTCATCTTTACTCACAGTCATTATATGTGGGGGGCTGCCTTTTCCTTTGGGGAATTTCTCTGAGGCAAGGTAGGCTTTATTTTTCTATCTTCAGGGCTAGCTAGTTCCTTAGGCTGTGCCGAGTTGCATAGGGAGTGTTAGGCGCAATCCACGGCTATTTCTAGTGTGTTTGATAGGATTAGGGATTGCGGTCAGCAGAGTTCCCACGTCCCAGAGCTCGTCCTTAATTATCAGTAACTATCAGGTCATTCCGTGTGCTCTTTACCACCAGGTCCATTATTGTCCTGACCACCAGGTCATAACAGGGCACTGAGTCAACCAGGTGCATAATATAAAAATAATGGGGTCCCATAGTGAAAGTCCTTTTTGCATTCCCTACCACCCTAAAAATATATTCAGTGAAGTAGGCAGGGTTATGGTACATAGGTGCAGGGAGAGGGAAATGTATTGCGGCATTTACACAGTAGTTTTGACCTTATTAAAGTCCCTTTCACAGCCTCTACAATATCTCTCTGATCACCCCCATAGAGTATGAGGTTAAAAAAATGTCACCCGCATACATTATAATTCCCCCACAGTGAATTCTGCACACACAGCATGATGACCCCCTGCCATCAGGAAAATATGATGAATACGTAAAGCCCTCAAAACAATATGATGCCCCCACTGTGTCACCGACACAGTATTATTCACCCACACAGTATGACTGCCCCCAAAGCTCTCTCCAACACAGTACAATGGCCAGTCCACCCGTAGAGTATGTTGTTGACTCAAAAACACAATTCAGTTTTCTGTCCTCTGCAGCATCACACTTAGGCATTATGGAAACCTGGCTTGACGAGAGCCATGACTGGGTAACAAATGTGGAGAGGTACACTACATTTTGAAAGGATGGGAAAAATAGAAAAGGTGGAGGAGTGTGCATCTTCGTAAAATCCACATTAAAACCTGTACTCAATGAAGACATTGGGAATATGAGCCATGCATTCGGGGGAGGGGGGGGGGAATATGAGTCATGCATTCGGGAGGGATATGAGCCAAGCATTCAGGGGGGGGGAATATGAGCCATGCATTCGGGAGGGGGGGGGAATATGAGCCATGCATTCGGGGGAGGGGGGGGAATATGAGTCATGCATTTGGGGGGGATATGAGCCAAGCATTCAGGGGGGAAAATGAGCCATGCATTCAGGGGGGGGGGAATATGAGCCATGCATTCAGGGGGGAATATGAGCCAAGCATACAGGGGGGAATATGAGCCATGCATTTGGGAGGGGGGGAATATGAGCCATGCATTCAGGGGGGGAATATGAGCCAAGCATACAGGGGGGAATATGAGCCATGCATCCAGGGGGTGGGGGAATATGAGCCATGCATTCAGGGGGGGAATATGAGCCATGCACACAAGAGGGGGAATATGAGCCATGCATACAGGAGGGGGAAAATGAGCCATGCATACAGGAGGGGGGGTCATTATACAGTATTGAGCATCATGTGTGGCCGTTATACAGTATGGAGCATCATGTGTGGCCATTATACAGTATGGAGCATCATGTGTGGCCGTTATACAGTATGAAGCATCATTTGTGGCCATTATACAGTATTGAGCATCATGTGGGATCATTATACAGTATGGAGAACTGTGTGTGGCCATTATACAGTATGGAGCACTATGTGTGGCCATTATACAGTATGGAGCGCTATGTGTGGCCAGTATACAGTATGGAGCATCATGTGTGGCCATTATACACTATGGAGCATCATTTGTGGCCATTATACAGTATTGAGCATCATGTGGGATCATTATACAGTATGGAGAACTGTATGTGGCCGTTATACAGTATGGAGCACTATGTGTGGCCATTATACGGTATGGAGTGCTATGTGTGGCCATTATACAGTATGGAGCACTGTGTGGCCATTATACATTATGGAGCATCATGTGTGGCCATTATACACTATGGAGCATCATGTGTGGCCATTATACAGTATTGAGCACCATGTGTGGCCATTATACAGTATGGAGAACTGTGTGTGGCCGTTATACAGTGTGGAGCACTATGTGTGGCCATTATACGGTATGGAGCGCTATGTGTGGCCATTATACAGTATGGAGCACTGTGTGGCCATTATACACTATGGAGCATCATGTGTGGCCATTATACACTATGGAGCATCATGTGTGGCCATTATACAGTATTGAGCATCATGTGTGGTCATTATACAGTATGGAGCATCATGTGTGGTGGCCGTTATACAGTATTGAGCATCATATGTGGCTATTATGTGTGGCCATATTTTTTTTGTTTATAATTATTGTATATAAAACAGTGTGATCAGCAGTGCTAAATGGCTGTGGTTGGGACGTGGATATGGGTGTGACTAGTTGTGAAATGGGTGTGGTCAGAGGCGTGGCCTAAAATTTGCGGCGGCGCACGTAGTGCGCCGCAAACTTTATACTTACTTCCCTTCTTCAAAAGTTGGAAGATATGGTACAGCATTTGCCAGATCACGGCAAGTGCCGCAAATCCCATAGGGAATGAATGAGGCAGAATGCAGTGTTGCTGTAAGTGATGCGTTGCGCAGCAGATGCAGAAAAACTGCCATATCTGCTGCAAAAGGCGACTTTCACATCAGTGATTCTTGCCAAAGTCACTGCCGATAGTGTCATACTCACCAAAGGGGGAGGCAGCACTAAAAGTGCTTAGGGCAGCAGAAACTCTAAATACGGCCCTGGGGGGCTACATTATATTCTGTGGGGGGACTGCATTATACTCAGGGTACTACATTATATTATGGGGGCTACATCATACTATATGAGGGGTTACAGTATACTCTATGGGGGGCTGCATTATATTCTGTGGTGGGGCTGCATTATTCTCTCAGGGGACTACATTATATTATGGGGCTACATCATACTCTATGAGGCGGCTACCGTATACTCTATGGGGGGCTGCATTATATTCTGTGGTGGAACTGCATTCTCACAGGGGACTACATTATATTCTGTGGTGGGTTGCATTATACTATATGAGGGGGGCTGCATTATACCCTATGGGGGTACTACGTTATATTCTATGGTGGGGACTGTGTCATACCTGAGGGGGTTGCATTATATTTTGTGGGGTGCTGCATTATATTCTATGAGAGGGGACCACATTATATTTTATGAGGGGGCTACATTGTATTCTGTGAGGGGGCTACCCCAACCCTTGCTACATTATTAAAACGTGAACTACCTTATATTATACCCTGATATTAGCGCTTTTTACCGCACAATTGGTGGTCTTGTATCTATTTCTATGTAGCTACATAGTGGGCCCCAAGAATGATTTTCTCTGGTGGGCCCAAGGTGCTCCAGTCCGACGCTGTACTGTGGTATTGTTCTCTCCCTTTCACATTGATAAACTGTGGCGGCAATTGTGTTTTATTTTTTCGCACAGTACCCACATATGATATTTTGTTGGATTTCAAAAAATCAATCAAACCCACATAAGTAAACCAGTTATCTGCAGTTATATTTCTCCCCGAACCATACAAAGGCTCAGCCATTCGCTTTACCACCTCACTCGGTGTGTTGCTTACACAATATGGACCTGCTGGCTGTTTCCCTGCATAAACTTCCATATTGTAGGTATAAGTAATCCTGGAGTCAGCAATTGCAAACATTTTTAGCCCATATTTGTTTGGTTTAGATGGGATATATTGCCGAAAGCCACATCTACCACGAAATTCCGGGAGCATTTCATCAATAGTGACATTTTGACCTAGCCAATAGCTTTTTTGACAGGTTTGCACAAATTTTTCAAATACCTCACGAATCGCAGCAAGCCGGTCATATTTTTGTCGCTCAGTTCTGGTACTTCTGTCGTCAAAATGAAGACACCGCATTATAATTTTGAATCTCTTTATATTCATTACCAAGGAACATTTCTCAATGCCATCCCCATCTCTACCCCAGAGCTCCTCCAAACTCTGTCGGTTTGCCCTATAGGCACCTGCAAGACATAGCAAACCAATAAACGCCCTCAGTTCAATTACATCAATAGGGTTGACATCTCGCTTTCTAATGAAACTGTCCCTTATGGTGTCCATGTACTGATTTTTATATGTCACAATTGTGACCAGAATGTCATCAGTGAATAAACAGTTCCAGCATTCCATTTCAATTTTAGCATTCCTTGCAGTTCCTATGACACCAGGAAGGTGGCTCAAAATGTTATGCGAGCGTGTGCGAGAGCGTTTAGGGGGTGGCTTTTTTATCCATTTTGTTGTTTTATGTTTGCCCAAATAATATGTTTCTATGTCTTGAGCATCCTCCACACTCTCTCCATCTTGATCTGTATCAGACACATCTGGACATTCTTCCACATCATCTTCTGAATCAATGTCACTTTCTTCCCCTAAATCTTCTAGCTGTAAGGGATCTGTCTCATCCTCAAGCAGTATATTTTGCACTTGCTCAACATGAAGGGCATTTGACAAGTCAAATATTCTCCTTGCCATTTCAGAAGAAAAGCTGAAGCAAGAGAGAATATGTGTTAGGGCGCAATGTGCCTGAGAAGCACACTCTTATTTCTAACAAAACCTTCTATGACAAATCCACAAATTTAGCTCTAGCTATTAATAAAACAAGCTAAAAAATCAATTGGGATGAATAAAAACAACAAATACTAACCGTCAAAGGTGTGATGCATTCAGGGGCAATGAACCGGAGAAGCCAAAACACTGATATCTGATCTGCAACTATGCAGCACAAGAGGCTTCTCAGGTTTCACACAGCCTTTAAAGTTAGGAAGGTACTAGGAGGAGGGTGTTTCCCAGACAAACAAATTAAAATAGAGAAATGAAACTAAGTGAGCTGCGCCTGTCAGATCAGTTGCCCCTGACGGAGGGTTAACATAGGCCTGGATTCCTGTCCACAACTCTTGAGTTTTGTGTCTGTGATTTCCAAGGCATATTAATTTAAACACTGCCTGATCCTGGTGAGCCATGGCTGCACAGTACGAAGGGTGGGGGAGATTCTATCTGCACTGTTGGAACGTGTGTCTGATTAAGGGAGAGGTTGAGGGCACAGGTGGAGGCCCTAGAGGAGGTGGAGGAGGCAGAAGTGGTAGAGGAACTATTAGATACAGAAGTTTGTCCCAAAAGCCTTGGGGATTCAAAGACTTGTGGAGCAGCCCCTTGACCGTCTATCCCCACAGCCACCAGAGTCACCCAGTGCCGAGTCAGCGAGCTGTAACGCCCCTGTCCATGTTTGCTCATTCAGGTGTCAGTGGTGAAATGCACCCTGGCAGACATAGATTTTTTCAGGGAACAGGAGATGTTGACGGTGACATGCTGTTGTAGCACAGACACAGCTTACTTTGAGAAGTAATGGCGATTGGGTAACTGGTACTGGGGGGCTGTGATGGTCATCAACTTTCAGTAACCATCTGAACCCACCAGATGGAAAGGTAGCAATTCCGTGGCCAACAGATTGGAGATGGTGAAGTTCAAACTCTTAGCTTTGCTATGTCTAGGAGGAAACATTCTTTTGTGTGAACACAACTGCGGGACCGAGAGCTGGCTGCTGTGCTGAGAGAGCATGGAGTATGGAGAACAGGACAAACTGTGAGTGAGATGCAGGTGGAGATGTTATGGTGGATTGATAAAGATGTGTTGTGCTAGGTGACACTAAAGCATCAGTCATGTCTACTTCCATAACAGCTGACTGTCTCTCACGCACGCCGACTGTGGTGAGTAAATAATTGTTGTTTCTGCTGCCGGAGACCTGTGTGTGAACACTTGGAATGGTGACGGAGGAGGAAGAAGCAGCAGATGGGGTTGATGGGACAGTCAGTGGCTGGCGAGGCCCATTAGTCCACATTTTAGAGTAGTGAGATTCCCATACTAAGGCATGTTGATCTCACATGTGGTGTTTCATGCATGTAGTTGTCAAATTATTGCAGTTTTTGCCTCTACTGAGTATTTGCAAATTTGACAGATAACGTGTGTTCGGTCATCCTTTGCAGTCTCAAAAAATACACAGGCTAATCAACCCTTGCCACACCTGCGAACTGCACAATCTTGACCGGTGCTGGCCACAGGCAGAGTTTGGGCTGAGGATGCAGTGGTTGTCGTGGTTACCTCACTTCGTGTCTGTGTGGGCAGCTACAACGTTACCTCCTCATCTTCCTCCTCCACCTCCTCTGCTGAGCTACTCAGCTGTGTACATCTTGGTCTCACCAAGTGGGATCTACAACCTCACCATCATCCTCTCCGTTCTCACACTCCTCACCCTGAGAGTCACCCTCCTCCTCTTCCTGTCCTGACACCACAGTACAGTCTGTGTGTGCCTCTGATATCTGAGTCTCATCAGGATCACCTCCACCCTTGAAGGTTAACATCTGGTGGCAAGGGTCTGGATTCTGCTCGGACCTTACTTCGTCCAGCCCCGGATCCAGCATGAAAAAATTTTGGGCATCGGTGCAGATGCTTTCCTACTCTGGATTGTGTGATTCTTCATTGTATTCTTCTGATGCCCATGGAATAAAATTTGTGAACAGCTCTTCAGGTTAAGGCTCAGAAGTTCCCGACAGTCAGTTGGGCATTTGGAAAGTTTTGACGCAGGGGGAAACAAGGGTGATTAGGCCGCTACCTCTGAGGAATGTACTGTGTGTGATGTTAAGGTGGAGGAAGAGGAGAGGCCTCTTGATGCAGCACTTGTCATCCACTGGAGTACATGCTCTTTCTGAGTCTCATCTACAAGGCATATTGCTGTGCAGCTGCCAAAGAAAGGGAGTCAAGTAGGTTGGCCAGTAACAGATGTTGTCAATGGTCTTTGAACAGGATGAGATCATGTTTCTTCAATTGAGCTTTCATTCATATTAACACATAACCCACGTACAGTCAGACCAAAAGTTTGGACACACCTCATTTAAAGATTTTTCTGTATTTCCATGACTATGAAAATTGTACATTCACACTGAAGGCATCAAAACTATGAATTAACACATGTGGAATTATATACTTAACAAAAAGGTGTGAAACAACTGAAATTATGTCTTATATTCTAGGTTCTTCAGAGTAGTCACTTTTTGCTTTGATGACTGCTTTGCACACTCTTGGTATTCTCTTTATGAGCTTCAGGAGGTAGTCACCGGGAATGGTCTTCCAACAATCTTGAAGGAGTTCCCAGAGATGCTTAGCACTTGTTGGCCCTTTTACCTTCATTCTGCAGTCCAGTCCACCCCAAACCATCTCGATTGGGTTCAGGTCTGGTGACTGTGGAGGCCAGGTCATCTGGTGTAGCACCCCATCACTCACCTTCTTGGTCAAATAGCCCTTACACAGCCTGGAGGTGTGTTTGGGGTCATTGTCCTGTTGAAAAATAAATGATGGTCCAACTAAACGCAAACCGGATAGAATAGCACGCCGCTGCAAGATGCTGTGGTAGCCATGCTAGTTTAGTATGCCTTCAATTTTGAATAAATCCCCAACAGTGTCACCAGCAAAGCACCCACACACCATCATACCTCCTCCTCCATGCTTCATGGTGGGAACCAGGCATGTAGAGTCCATCCGTTCACCTTTTCTGTGTCGCACAAAGACACGGTGGTTGGAACCAAAGATCTCAAATTTGGACTCATCAGACCAAAGCACAGATTTCCACTGGTCTAATGTCCATTCCTTGTGTTCTTTAGCCCAAACAAGTCTCTTCTGCTTGTTGCCTGTCCTTAGCAGTGGTTTCCTAGCAGCTATTTTACCATGAAGGCCTGCTGCACAAAGTCTCCTCTTAACAGTTGTTATAGAGATGTGTCTGCTGCTAGAACTCTGTGTGGCATTGACCTGGTCTCTAATCTGAGCTGCTGTTAACCTGCGATTTCTGAGGCTGGTGACTCGGATAAACTTATCCTCAGAAGCAGAGGTGACTCTTGGTCTTCCTTTCCTGGGGCGGTCCTCATGTGAGCCAGTTTCTTTGTAGTGCTTGATCGTTTTTGCCACTGCACTTGGGGACACTTTCAAAGTTTTCCCAATTTTTCGGACTGACTGACCTTCATTTCTTAAAGTAATGATGGCCACTCGTTTTTCTTTACTTAGCTGCTTTTTTCTCACCATAATACAAATTCTAACAGTCTATTCAGTAGGACTATCAGCTGTGTATCCAGACTGTGTAACCAGACTTCTGCACAACACAACTGATGGTTCCAACCCCATTTATAAGGAAAGAAATCCCACTTATTAAACCTGACAGGGCACACCTGTGAAGAGAAAACTATTCCCGGTGACTACCTCTTGAAGCTCATCAAGAGAATGCCAAAAGTGTGCAAAGCAGTCATCAAAGCAAAAGGTGGCTACTTTGAAGAACCTAGAATATAAGACATAATTTCAGTTATTTCACACTTTTTTGTTAGGTATATAATTCCACATGTGTTTATTCATAGTTTTGATACCTTCAGTGTGAATGTACAATTTTCATAGTCATGAAAATACAGAAAAATCTTTAAATGAGAAGGTGTGTCCAAACTTTTGGTCTGTACTGTACACGTCGAAAACCAAGCCTATTCCTACTTCCACCACGACCTTGCTATTTCCCACTCATGTTGTAAGTAGCCTTCCCCTCTTGTACCCTGCTGTTTCACAACCTTTGTCCCGTAGCTGTCAGTCACCTGTCACAAAATAAACAATCACTATTTATTTTCTTAGAAGTGTATCTGAACAAAACTGATATGCCTAACGATTTTTAAGTGGAAATATAGTCTTCTGATTTGCCACTGAAACACAGTTTTAGCACAAGCGATTTGGAGTAGCTAATTGGGCTTCGTGGCTGCACCACTATGGTAGGCCTAATGATTTTTAAGTGGAAATCTGGCCTTCTGATTTGCCACTGAAACACTTTTTTAGCAGAAACGATTAGGAGTAGCTAATCGGGCCTCGTTGCTGCAACACTATATTAGGCCTAACAATTTTGAAGTGGAAATCTTACCTTCTGATTTGCCACTGAAACACAGTTTTAGCACAGACGGTGTGAAGTAGCTATTTATGCTTAGTGGCTGCACCAGTGTATTAGGCCTAACAAATTTTACTTTGAAATCTGGCCTGCTGATTTGCCACTGAGGCACAGTTTTAGCACAAATGATTAGGAGTAACTAATTGGGCCTCATGGCTGTAACACTATATTAGGCCTAAAAAATTTTTAAGTGGAAATCTGGCTTTCTGATTTGCCACTGAAACACAGTTTTAGCACAAACAATTTGAAATAGCTAATTGGGCCTCGTGGCTGCAACACTATATTAGGCCTAACAATTTTTACATAGAAATCTGGCCTTCTGATTTGCAACTGAAACACAGTTTTAGCACAAGTGATTTGGAGTAGCAAATTCGGCCTCGTGACTGCAACACTATATTAGACCTAACAATTTTTACATGGAAATATGTCCTTCTGGGTTGCGACTTAAACACAGTTTTAGCACAAACGATTTGGAGTAGCAAATGGGGCTTCCGGAGACTGCCATACAGTATTTGCACACTCTACTTCGATGTTGGAAGACCGATTTCACCCAAGATAGGATCCTATCTATTTCACTGATAAGTTCACTTTCAGCAGCATTAGCTCTAGCGCAGGAGCAACCTCTCTGCACTGTGACAATGAAAAAATGACGCCAGCAAAACAAGATGTCTGATTTTTATATGGCCATGGACATGTGACTTCGGTAACGAATCACAGTTGTCCTTATGTTATGACGTTATGGTTGGTTTCTGAGCACTGATTGGTTGCTGGAATCAACACACAGAAAGTTAAGTGAAAAAAAAAGGGGCGCTGCTCCTGTAATCTCTTCAGTGCTTGTTTAAGCCCTCCACACCCTCTCCCCTCATTAAACATGTCCCCCGTTCTTTCAAACGCGATGATATACCGAACTATGACCAAGTTTTGCCGACTTTGAGTAAAAATGCTCGTGATAGTGAACACAAATCCGAATGTCCTACATTCATGCCGAATTTGAGATTGGCGAACATTTTCAGAACACATTCGCTCATCTCTAGTTGTTATGAAGAATAGCAAGTGGATATGAATATAAAACTTAACCTTTACTAGGTATGTATAAAAATCAAATCACGTACAATACATATATTAAACAAGAAAAGGAAACCTTAGTGCAGTAGTGAACCCTATACCAACACAGAAATGGGAAAGAAATAAGAACAAAAATAGATATACTGACACTGATAAGTAGTCACTGCCTGTGACCATCTAGGCAGTGGCGTAGGAAGTGGGGTGCGGGGGGGGGCGGTCCGCCCCGGGCGGCACAATGCGGGGGGCGGCCGGCGCTGCAGGAGAAGAAAAAAAAAAAAAAAGACGCCCCTTTAAATCTTCGGGCGGCGCCGTCCGCCGCCACGACCAGGGCCAGCTCCCCCCACCACCGGGCCCCGCCCCCGCCCCCCGCTCTAATACTCACCTCTCCTGGTTCCTGCGGCTTCAGCCACCTCTGACTCTGCGACGTCTCAGGGCAGAGGGCGCGATGACGTCACTACTGTGCACGCCGCTCTGCCTCTCTGTCCTGAGCATCGCAGAGCCGGAGAGACGCTGACTGGCTGCACCGGACCTGCGCTAGGAACGGGAGAGGTGAGGATTTTACTTTTTTTTTTTTTTCTTTATGTCTGACTGTCTGGGGGCAATGCTGGACACACTGGGGCAATACTGGAGACCATGGGGCAGAATGCTGGACACACTGGGGCAATACAGGAGACCATGGGGCAGATTGCTGGACACACTGGGGCAATACAGGAGACTATGGGGCAGATTGCTGGACACACTGGGGCAATACTGGAGACCATGGGGCAGAATGCTGGACACACTGGGGCAATACTGGAGACCATGGGGCAGAATGCTGGACACACTGGGGCAATACAGGAGACTATGGGGCAGATTGCTGGACACACTGAATACTGGAGACCATGGGGCAGATTTCAGGACACATTGAGGCAATGCTGGAGACCCTGGGGCAGACTTCTGGACATACTGGGGCAATACTGGAGACCATGGGGCAGATTGCTGGACACACTGGGGCAATACTGGAGACCATGGGGCAGAATGCTGGACACACTGGGGCAATACTGGAGACCATGGGGCAGAATGCTGGACACACTGGGGCAATACTGGAGACCATGGGACAGAATGCTGGACACACTGGGGCAGTACAGGAGACTATGGGGCAGATTGCTGGACACACTGAATACTGGAGACCATGGGGCAGATTTCAGGACACATTGAGGCAATGCTGGAGACCCTGGGGCAGACTTCTGGACATACTGGGGCAATACTGGAGACCATGGGGCAGATTGCTGGACACACTGGGGCAATACTGGAGACCATGGGGCAGAATGCTGGACACACTGGGGCAATACTGGAGACCATGGGGCAGAATGCTGGACACACTGGGGCAATACAGGAGACTATGGGGCAGATTGCTGGACACACTGGGGCAATACTGGAGACCATGGGGCAGAATGCTGGACATACTGGGGCAATACTGGAGACCATGGGGCAGATTGCTGGACACACCGGGGCAATACTGGAGACCATGGGGCAGATTGCTGGACACACCGGGGCAATACTGGAGACCATGGGGCAGAATGCTGGACACACTGGGGCAATACAGGAGACCATGGGGCAGATTGCTGGACACACCGGGGCAATACTGGAGACCATGGGGCAGAATGCTGGACACACTGGGGCAATACAGGAGACCCTGGGGCAGATTGCTGGACACACTGGGGCAATACTGGAGACCCTGAGGCAGATTTCTGGACACATTGAGGCAATGCTGGAGACCCTGGGGCAGACTTCTGGACACACTGGGGCAATGCTGGACACTGGGGCAGATTGCTGGACACACTGGGGGTAATATGCTGGACAAACTGGGGCAATGCTGGACACTGGGGGTAATATGCTGGACACACTGGGGCAGACTGCTGGACACACTGGGGAAAGGCTGGACACTGGGGCAGTGCTGGACATACTGGGGCAGATTGCTGGACACACTGGGGGTAATATGCTGGACACACTGGGGCAGATTGCTGGACAACATGGGGGTAATATGCTGGACACACTGGGGAAGATTGCTGGACAACATGGGGGTAATATGCTGGACACACTGGGGGCAGGACTTGAGGCATGGGCAGAATGTAGATACGGGGCATGAGTGGAGACACGGGGCAGGATTGGATCATGGGGCAGGACGGATACGATGGAGGCTGGTGGGGCAGGATGGGGAGATCATATGGGGTAGAATGGATACTCATGAGGGCAGGATGCGAGAACATATGGCTGGAGCCAGGAATGAGATAAACGGGGCCAAGGTGGGGAATAGTGTTACCATAGGGGATAATTAAGGGATATTATTACTGCAGTGATGTATTTATTTTATTTTTTGAGTATACTGTTTTAAATGGGGGGGTGGTCCTGTTACTGTGCAGAGTGACACTATATCACCTTTTTTTCTTCATGTGATGTAATGTAGAAGTTGTGAAAAATTAAGTAATGTGTTCTGCACATTGAGACTTTTGATGTTCTGCTCTCACATGTAAAGGATGAGATACATCATCATCGCAGCACTTTTCGTGAAAGCATCAGTGCGGAGCAACGTTTAGTAGTGACTGTGAGGTAATTATACATTTTTTTTATCATTCTATTGACAAAGACTAGATCTCGGTATCGTGTGGCCTAATGTTCATTTTGCAATTGTATATTATATTGTAAACTAGCCTTTAGATGATCATTAAAATCCTAATTTTTTTTTTTTTGTTTTTGAATGTCAACAGATATCTGGCTACCGGAGAAACTTTTGCGTCACTGCATTACCAGTTTCGACTTGGGAAGTCAACAATTTGTCAACTGGTTCGGGAAACTTGTGATGCCATTTGGAACAACTTGCAACCACTTGTGCTACCAACACCAACATCAGAAATGTGGCTAGCAATTTCCCAACAGTTCGAGGATGTGGCTAATTTCCCCAATTGTATTGGTGCCGTGGACGGAAAGCACATTCGGATTCAGAAACCTGCACATAGTGGTTCCCTCTACTATAACTATAAGAAATACTTTTCTATAGTATTGATGGCGATTGCGGATGCCAGGTACCGTTTTGTTGCTGTGGATATTGGAGCTTATGGCCGGACTAACGATTTCAGAGTATTCAGAGACTCCAACATGGGCCAATGTTTGTACAGCCAAAGTTTAAACATACCGTCATCACGACCTCTTCCGGGGACCGAAGGCCCAAGTTTGCCCTATGTTTTAGTTGGTGATGAGGCCTTCCAACTAGGACAAAATCTCCTCAAGCCCTACTCAAGCCGTAGTCTAGACTCCAGCAGGCGCATTTTTAATTATCGCTTGAGCCGGGCTAGACGTTATGTGGAGTGTGCCTTTGGGATTTTGACATTAAAATGGCTGATTTTACTAACCTGCATGCAACTGCAACCAGACAATGTGGACCGTGTTGTGAAGGCATGCATCTGTCTGCACAATTTTGTGGCGAGACATGAACCCCAGTTGATAGACCCCAATGATTGTGAGTCGAACCTCAGTAGCATTGAATTGACTACAGTTCGTTCTGCATCACAAATAATGAGGATTCGTGATCAATTTGCACACTACTTCACACATGAAGGCCATGTTCCATGGCAAGACAGACACGTGTGAAAATAATTTAAAGTCTTCCTGATGTCGTGTAAAAAGTTACATAGTGTAAAAAGTTATGTTGTTTAACCTGATGTCGTGTAAAAAGTTACGTAGTGTAAAAAGTTATGTTGTTTAACCTGATGTCGTGTAAAAAGTTACCTTATGTCGTGTAAACAGTTAAAGTTAAAGTCATACAAGAATCTGAAATTTGAAACAGTTTACTAAATGTTTTTGTATTTTCCCAACAAACTGTTGGTACACAGGTGTAACATATGATATCCCATAGGGATGAAAAAAAAAAGGAAAATAGAAATTAACAACAAACCCCCCCCCCAAAAAAAAAAAATTGCAACGCGGTAATTGCACCTGGCTGTGGACAGTGAACTGTACTAAAGACTTTGGTACTGCACGGGAGTATTGTCTGCCCAACTATATGATGGACTGCTACATTGTATTTGAGGTTCCACGCTCGTTTCACCCCGGCCTCTATATTGAGGGTAAGCTCGTTAAGTCTTTGTCGAAACATAAGGTTTCTATGTGCCGGGATATTTTGTACTACCGGCACATAGGATAATAAAAGTAGCTTCCACTCATTAGCAGAGTAGACAGACTCGCGTGCTTGCAGCTCGGTAATTTCTCGTCTCAGGTCTTTGAGCTCACTGCGACACATGTCCTCTACCCGTTGGAGTCCATCCACGATAATTGCATCTGCTTCATCTTTTTGAGATGCTCGCTTGCGTCCACGCTGTGATTGCAACCGGGCACTCACACCTGCAGCAACAGTGCTTCTATCCGCAGATCGTGGCTCGCTGATGCCAGACACATCTTCAGGTTGCGTTGGTTCCACTGAAGAAGGCTCAAGTTCCTCTGCTGGTCTAGGAGCAGCGGTACTGCATATCGTGCTGTAACCCAAAAACAAAAATTACTTATTTTCCTTTAAACAATTTAGTCTCGCACACAGACCTTCTTGTACTTACGAGCGCTGAGACACTGTTTTCTGAAGAAAGAGCAGTTGGTCATAATGCACATACGGTGTCACCCGTTTGCCACTTGATCCGCTTGGTGCATTCTGACTGTTTCGGTCGCGGATGGACTTCCAACGGGTATGGACAGCATCGGCTTTAAATTAAAAAAATAAATAAATAAATAAAAATAGTAGATTGTGTTAAGATATAGGAAAAATTGTTCATAGTTTGCTACGATAGTTGATATATAAATAGTAGATAGTTGTTAGATAAGAAATAGTGTAGAAATAGTGTATAGATAGATAGATATATAGTGTACAGATAGTTGATAATTGAGAGATAGATAGCAGACAACAAGTGGATAGGTTGATAGGATAGAAATTTTTTTTTTTTTTAAACATTTTCCGATGTTACGTCACCAATATTTACCAATTTTTTTCTTTGAGGTTGTCGACTTCTCCATGTATCGGGGATCAAAGTGACAGATTATTTGATCCCACAACTTCCGGTTCTTCACGATGTCATGGTGGGAGCTGTCGCTCTGGTCCCATATGGAGGGGTTGGCATCCACAAGGTTAATAAGTGTCTCATTGTGGATAGTCAATGGCTCTTCGTCAACGACAATCCTTTTTTTTTTTGTCGCTGACTTGGACTATGTAAACACAAAACGTTATGTTGATAGTGTCAATTTCACTGGATGGCCATATTCATATATACAGAGATAGATAGATACATAGATATAGCAATATATAGATATATAGATAGATGTAGATAGATAGATATAGATTGATAGATAGATAGATAGATAGATACATAGATATTGATAGATAGATATATAGATAGATAGATAGATAGATACATAGATATAGATAGATAGATATATAGATAGATAGATAGATAGATAGATAGATAGATAGATAGATAGAAAGATAGATACATAGATAGATAGATATAGATTGATAGATAGATAGATAGATAGATAGATAGATATTGATAGATAGATATATAGATAGATAGATACATAGATATAGATAGATAGATAGATATAGATAGATAGATAGATACATAGATATTGATAGATAGATACATAGATATAGATAGACAAATAGATGGAGCGATAGATAGTTGATAGATAGTTTATAGATATAGTAGATAGAAAGTGAATAGATAGATTGTTGGTAAATATTGGATAGAATATTTCTAGTTTTATATTTACCACTGGCAGTTGTGGCGACGACAGACGTCTAGGGACCTTTTTTCTTTTTTGTCCTCCTTGTGCCACAACCTATTGTGTATGTAAAATGTAAAAAAAAATATTTTAACATTAAATAATGTTAACATTCATTGGATCAATAAATTTATGCCTGAAAAATTCAACATGTGTGCTATGAACCTTTGTTGTTTTTGCGTGTTTTTTTGGGGGGAGGTCTAGCAGCCTCGGGCTCAGAAGACTCCTATTCACAATAAAACAATAAACAGGATTGTTATGCCTAGCTCAATACAATGGAGTTTCACACAACATGGTTTTTTAAAGTGCAAGCCTACCGACTCAGAAGAAAAAATCGCAGACACGCTGCTGCTGCTGCTGACATCTGTATCCGACATCTGTGTGCAACAAAACAATACATTTTTAGTATACACACATCCGACGGACATTACAGACTCCCATGATGTATACAGAGATATATAATATATAGAAATGTACTTACATTTTATAAGAGCTACGGCAAAACACTCTGTCACGTGCAGGAGACTTTGTGTGAGTGGGATATTTTAATGGCCGAAATCACATTTCCTGTCACATGACCACATGTGACCACCCTCAAACGCTATTAAAACGTGTGGTCCTATTTGGAAATTTTTCATGATTTGCGTCTGACTGCGTTTGCCATAGCCTTCTATGGCAGAATGAACACTTCCGTTAGTAGTGCGTTAGCTTGGCCGGACCCGAAAACGCTGCAAGCCGCGTTGAAGGTCCGTCAGAAAAAAAACGTTATGTGACAAACGCATACCAATTTAGGGATGCGTCACGATGCGTCAGACAATGCAAGTCTATGGGCGCGTCAGTATGTGCGTTACATTGCGTTTTTACTACTTAAAAACAAGTCCGTTAGACGGACACACCTAGCGCAATGTGAACCCAGCCTTAGGTACATTCAGATATTTATCTTAGTGTGCGCGGCACCTTAAGTGAAAGGCTTGAATGAGTTTGACATTTATTAGATATAACGCTATAGTAAGTTTCTGGTATGGAGCATACTAAGCTTTTGATCCGGTATGGCGCATGGTCTCCTGCTTGGGTGGGCGCTTGCTTCCCATCCCAGCGGCACTTTGCATTCCATAACCCGGAAGCGCGTCACACGCCAGGGGCGGAGCCTCGTGAACGCGCCTCCGAGTTAATCTTTAAAAAGCACAGAAGTGGGGAGGCCGTTACAGCAACTAATACAGGTTGTAATACTCCCCTGATGATTCTATTAGGATGAAACGCATCGGGAGACGCCTTATCTAAACAGGGGCTCGATCGTCACTCTAGCTTTCTTGAGAGACCTAGGGACAAATGGAGTCTCTCCAGCTTCGGGGTGAGATCTTTCCATAAATATGGGCTTTTTGAATATGATGCAAATTTGTATATGCCAGCGTCTTAGAAAAAGTGTTTGGTGTAAAATATACAATTACCACACAATAATGACCATAAGGGATGCTCATGACATTTATTGATGAGGTAGCATGATCCCATATTTATATGGTTGCATATTGATGGTTCAATTTTATCTAAATAAGCCTCTCTAGCATGCCATCACATGTACTGATAGTAGCTAGATATACACACATATGTGGTGAACAAGTAACCCTTGACATTTGTCACATTTATGAGGTTTTGACTATACCGGTTACTTGGAACCAAAAATTCGGCCTCTCAAGGTGCTGAAAAACATATATATAATCCTAGAGAGTAAGGGTATTCCTTAATGATGCCATATAAGGTATGGGTATTGTACAGACAGGGGCAGACCCATAAATGATTACAATGAGTATTGGTGGTTGCCATACTTTTAGTCCTCCCCTATAATGTGGCATGGTTTGTGTGTATTCCAACAGAGTATAAATAGCTACACAAGGCTGCTATCTGTACCATAGAAGGTCACAGGCAGTGACTACTTATCAGTGTCAGTATATCTATTTTTGTTCTTATTTCTTTACCATTTCTGTGTTGGTATAGGGTTCACTACTGCACTAAGGTTTCCTTTTCTTGTTTAATACATGTATTGTACGTGATTTGATTTTTATACATACCTAGTAAAGGTTAAGTTTTATATTCATATCCAATTGTTATTCTTCATTCGATTCTTATTGGATTTTCTACCCTGCTCTATATACATCTCTAGTTGTTACCAGCCATTGTCAGACTGTGGACCATACAGGAACCATAGTATTGAGGAGACGCAGTCATTAATGCAAATAAATATTTACATATAGGTACCTTATGGATGACTCTCGAATTGAGTCATTCTCTTTCTATTTGTCTCCATCTTGTCTAATTGCCATTATGTTTTTTCACATCCACTGCTTTTCTCTGCAGGGTTACCTGTTGTGAATTCTGTTGTCGGGCTCCCTCCTGTGGTCGTGAGTGGTACTTCGGCTGGTTCTGTCCATGGGCTTCCTCTGGTGGTTGTGAGTGGGGCTGCGGCTTCTGAGTTTCCTTCCACAGGTGACGAGGTTAATTCGTTAGCTGGCTGCTCTATTTAACTTAGATCATTGCTCCATGCCACCTGTCAATGTTCCAGTATTGGTCTAGTTCGCTCCTGGATCGTTCTTGTGACCTGTCTTCCCAGCAGAAGCTAAGTTCCTGCTTGTTTTTCTCTTATTTGCTATTTTTCTGTCCAGCTTGCTATTTTGATTTTTGGCTTGCTTGCTGGAAGCTCTGGGACGCAGAGGGAGCGCCTCCGCACCGTGAGTCGGTGCGGAGGGTCTTTTTGCACCCTCTGCGTGGTCTTTTTGTAGTTTTTGTGCTGACCGCAAAGTTACCTTTCCTATCCTCTGTCTGTTCAGTAAGTCGGGCCTCACTTTGCTAAATCTATTTCATCTCTGTGTTTGTAATTTTCATCTTTACTCACAGTCATTATATGTGGGGGGCTGCCTTTTCCTTTGGGGAATTTCTTTGAGGCAAGGTAGGCTTTATTTTTCTATCTTTAGGGCTAGCTAGTTTCTTAGGCTGTGACGAGTTGCATAGGGAGCGTTAGGAGCAATCCACGGCTATTTCTAGTGTGTGTGATAGGATTAGGGATTGCGGTCAGCAGAGTTCCCACGTCTCAGAGCTTGTCCTGTATTATTAGTAACTATCAGGTCATTCCGTGTGCTCTTAACCACCAGGTCCATTATTGTCCTAACCACCAGGTCATAACAGTTACCTCTTCTCTGCTCTTCTGCAGCACATCCCAACATAGTGCCCTTAAAAATAGAAATTTTATTAGCATGCACTCTGCATAAAAAATATCTGTCCATAATATGCCCAAAATAAGTCTCCTGTGGTATATGGCCTCCACACTGTCCTCCATTATCAGCAATAACTGCCCCACTGTCCGCCATTATCAGCTTTAACTGCCCCACCATCCGCCCTTATAAACAACAACCTATAACATCGCGGTCACCTCTCCACTATTTTCCCTTACACTATATATCCACACTGTTGCCCCATCATGCTAACCTGTCTCCCTACTATACCCCCTCGCTCCATATTCATTCTACACCCCCACTATGCCATCATACTACCCACCACATTGTGATCTCCAAACTGTACCACCTCGTCACACTGTGCCCCTACACAGTATCATGGTTACCTCAGCCGCCCATACAGTATGAATTCCACAAAAGCCACTCAGTATACACTATGATGTCCACCACAGCCCCCAGCCCCCATGCAGTATGATGTGAACAACTGCCCCCAATATATAGTTTGATTACTCCCACAGCCCCATGTACAATATGATGGCCCCCCATTCACCAATACAGTATAATGACCCCCATGGCACCTTTTATACAGTAGAAAGTTTCCCACAGCACCTCATACAGGATAACCAAAACAGCACCCTATAGACTATGGTAACCACATCCCCCAATATAAGGTTCCCAACAGCACACAAACAGTATGGTCACCACAGATCCCCATATGTCCCCTACAGCCTCTTATGGAGCCCCCTCCCCTATACAGCTTCCTTCCTTACTGTCATCCATAATAACTTGAAGGTCCGTTTCCCACTGTGTTACTCCAAGTTGCCTGATGGTTCCCCTCCCTAAGAGTGTGTCAAACCTAAGGGCCTGATGACATTTACTGACAGTGCTTGGCTTGGGGGATGGGGCAGTCAGTTAGGGCTGACTAATTCATCACGTTACACTTTACTCCAGGGAATAAGTCAGACACCAATATAGAGTCATCAATCTTCCTCTGCTGCTCCATCAGGGCATGCCAGATTACAGTGCAGGGGAAGGTGATCAACTACAACACAGCTCCTTTCCCAAGCTGTGAATTGAGCAGCAGAGGTTACACAAACAAACACTGATGGGCTGCATCCACACTTGTGCGCTAAAAAGACACATAAAATGATGGGACACTACTGGAACACAGACCAGTCCAAAGTGACTCCATCTGCCTCATAAGTGAGTGGTTCCATCTGGTTATTGTCTGAATTGAGGTTTGGGGATATTTATAAAGAAACTCCAACATAAGCGCTCAGCAGAGAGCACAGGATAAATGTGAGAAGAGCCAGAGCCTTATTCCGATTTTTGGGAGGAAGAAGGAACAAATAGACAGCAGTACAAGAATAGTTCTTATTTTTATTTTTGCGCAGTTCACCGAGCAGTAAAAGCAATAAGACCAATTTATTCTTTGGGTCGGTCTGATTATAGCGATATTAGAATTATATTTTTTATTAAGGTTTTGCTATCACACAGTAAAAATGCTTTTTTATAAAAAGTATTTTTTGTCACAATATTCTGAGAGTTGTAACAGTTTCACTTTTTGTCGAGCAGAGCTCTATGAGGACTTATTTTTTGCAGGATGAATTGCATGCTTTTTTCGTACTATTTTGGGGTACAGTTGGTATGGAAAATATTCAGATCTTTTTAATTTTTTCACTTTGTTTCATTGCAGCCATTTGGTAAATTCAAAAAAATTCATTTTTTTTCATTAATGTACACTCTGCACCCCATCTTGACTGAGAAAAACAGAAATGTAGACATTTTTGCATATTTATTAAAAACAAAAAACTGAAATATCACATGGTCATAAATATTCAAAGCCTTTGCTCAGACACTCATATTTAAATCACATGCTGTCCATTTCCTTGTGATCCTCCTTGAGATGATTCTACTCCTTCTCTGGAGTCTAGCTGTGTTTAATTAAACTGATAGGACTTGATTTGGAAAGGCACACACCAAGTGGTGGATTATAATGAGGTCAACCTGGGCGGTAGCCTAGGGCCCAGTGGTGGGCCGCCATCAGGGCATTACTGCCCTGACTGGTGTATGGGACCCGGTAGGCAGAGGGGGCCTGCATCAGGCCCCATCTCATCTGCTCACCGGGCACCTACTGGCAAGCTAAAACGGGCCCTTAGCGGCGCTGCAGCAGTTTAACACTATTGACGTGTGTGTGCGCGCCCACACGTCAATAGTTAACAGCCGCCAGCCAATCGGAGGCTGGCAGCTGACGTCAGCCACAGTGCACACGAATGCACACTTCAGCTGCGCGGAGGGAGCTTCACCGCAGGAGCACGGCCAGGTTAGATTAACTTTTTTATTATTATTATTGAGAGCGGCAATCTGAGGGGCCCGGGGCAGACTGTGAGACGTGGGGGCAGAATGCTGGACAGGGGGAGAGAATGCTGGACAAGGGTGACAGAATGCTGGACATGGGGGCAGAATGCTGGTCACGGGGGGCAGAATGCTGGTCACGGGGGCAGAATGCTGGACATGGGGGGCAGAATGCTGGACACGGGGGGCAGAATGCTGGACATGGGGACAGAATGCTGGACACGGGGGGCAGAATGCTGGACATGGGGGGCAGAATGCTGGACACAGGGCAGAATGATGGACAAGGGGGACAGAATGCTGGACATGGGGGCAGAATGCTGGACACAGGGGGCAGAATGCTGGATACAGGGGACAGAATGCTGGACATGGGGGACAGAATGCTGGACATGGGGGGCAGAATGCATGACACGGGGGATAGAATGCTGGACACGGGGGCAGAATGCTGGACACGGGGGCAGAATGCTGGACACGGGGGCAGAATGCTGGACACGGGGGCAGAATGCTGGACATGGGGACAGAATACTGGACATGGGGAGGCAGAATGCTGGACACAGGGGGGCAGAATGTGGTGGTAATATGTGGTCTGGACATGGTGTAGCGGTATTTGTTCCTTGTATGTGATATTATTGGTCATTTTAAAAATTGAAAAATAAATAAACCTAAATTGTATTTCATATTTTAACAAATATTTAATAGGTTACAGTAGAGTCGGGCCTGGCCAAAAGTGTCTACTGTGTTATGGTGGCGGCTTAAAAAATCTTTTGGCCAAAACAAAAGCTGCCGGCTATATGTGTGATCTGGTGATGGGAACTGTTAATGTGTGATAGGTGAGAAGTGGAGTTTCACTCAGCAACTATTTTTCTGGGATAATCTGGTTCAGGTATATGACGACCCCATCGCATGACCCCATCACATGACCCCGTCACATGACCGGGGGCCCACAGAGTCTGAACATTCCAGGGCCCTGGCTGTTATGAAAGGTAATTCAGTACCACAATGGACATAGAGGTCAGCGCACATACAGTGACCTGGCAATAACCCAAAAAACAAGAACGAGCTCTGAGACGTGGGAACTCTGTTGACCGCAATCCCTAATCCTCACCAACCACACTAAAGGCAGCCGTGGATTGCGCCTAACGCTCCCTATGCAACTCGGCACGGCCTGAGAAACTAGCTAGCCTGAAGATAGAAAATAAGCCTACCTTGCCTCAGAGAAATACCCCAAAGGAAAAGGCAGCCCCCACATATAATGACTGTGAGTTAAGATGAAAAGACAAACGTAGAGATGAAATAGATTTAGCAAAGTGAGGCCCAACTTTCTGAACAGAGCGAGGATAGGAAAGGTAACTTTGCGGTCAACACAAAACCCTACAAAAACCACGCAAAGGGGGCAAAAAGACCCTCCGTACCGAACTAACGGCACGGAGGTACACCCTCTGCGTCCCAGAGCTTCCAGCAAGCAGTAAAAAACAAATTGACAAGCTGGACAGAAAAAAACAGCAAACAAATAGCAAAGGGAACTTAGCTATGCAGAGCAGCAGGCCACAGGAACGATCCAGGAGGAAACAGGTCCAATACTAGAACATTGACTGGAGGCCAGGATCAAAGCACTAGGTGGAGTTAAATAGAGCAGCACTTAACGACTTCACCACAGCACCTGAGGAAGGAAACTCAGAAGCCGCAGTACCACTTTCCTCCACCAACGGAAGCTCACAGAGAGAACCAGCCGAAATACCACTTGTGACCACAGGAGGGAGCTCTGCCACAGAATTCACAACAGTACCCCCCCCCTTGAGGAGGGGTCACCGAACCCTCACCAGAGCTCCCAGGACGACCAGGATGAGCCATATGAAAGGCACGAACAAGATCGGGAGCATGGACATCAGAGGCAAAGACCCAGGAATTATCTTCCTGAGCATAACCCTTCCACTTAACCAGATACTGGAGTTTCCGCCTTGAAACACGAGAATCCAAAATCTTCTCCACAATATACTCCAACTCCCCCTCCACCAAAACCGGGGCAGGAGGATCAACAGATGGAACCATAGGTGCCACGTATCTCCGCAACAATGACCTATGGAATACGTTATGTATGGAAAAAGAATCTGGAAGGGTCAGACGAAAAGACACAGGATTAAGAACCTCAGAAATCTTATACGGACCAATAAAACGAGGTTTAAACTTAGGAGAGGAAACCTTCATAGGAATATGACGAGAAGATAACCAAACCAAGTCCCCAACCCGAAGTCGGGGACCCACACAGCGTCTTCGATTAGCGAAATGTTGAGCCTTCTCCTGGGACAAAGTCAAATTGTCCACTACATGAGTCCAAATCTGCTGCAACCTGTCCACCACAGTATCCACACCAGGACAGTTCGAAGACTCAACCTGCCCTGAAGAGAAACGAGGATGGAACCCAGAGTTGCAGAAAAACGGTGAAACCAAGGTAGCCGAGCTGGCCCGATTATTAAGGGCGAACTCAGCCAAAGGCAAAAAGGACACCCAGTCATCCTGATCAGCAGAAACAAAGCATCTCAGATATGTTTCCAAGGTCTGATTGGTTCGTTCGGTCTGGCCATTAGTCTGAGGATGGAAAGCCGAGGAAAAAGACAAGTCAATGCCCATCCTACCACAAAAGGCTCGACAAAACCTCGTAACAAACTGGGAACCTCTGTCAGAAACGATATTCTCTGGAATGCCATGTAAACGAACCACATGCTGGAAAAACAATGGCACCAAATCAGAGGAGGAAGGCAATTTAGACAAGGGTACCAAATGGACCATCTTAGAGAAGCGATCACAGACCACCCAAATGACTGACATCTTTTGAGAGATGGGAAGATCTGAAATAAAATCCATAGAGATATGTGTCCAAGGCCTCTTCGGGACCGGCAAGGGCAAAAGCAACCCACTGGCACGAGAACAGCAGGGTTTAGCCCGAGCACAAATCCCACAGGACTGCACAAAAGTACGCACATCCCGCGACAGAGATGGCCACCAAAAGGATCTAGCCACTAACTCTCTGGTACCAAAGATTCCAGGATGACCAGCCAACACCGAACAATGAACCTCAGAGATAACTTTATTCGTCCACCTATCAGGGACAAACAGTTTCTCCGCTGGGCAACGATCAGGTTTATTAGCCTGAAATTTTTGCAGCACCCGCCGCAAATCAGGGGAGATGGCAGACACAATTACTCCCTCTTTGAGGATACCCGCCGGCTCAGAGAGTCGGGCACAAAACTCCTAGACAAAGCATCCGCCTTCACATTTTTAGAGCCCGGAAGGTATGAAATCACAAAGTCAAAATGGGCAAAAAACAACGACCAACGAGCTTGTCTAGGATTCAACCGCTTGGCGGACTCGAGATAAGTCAAATTCTTATGATCACTCAAGACCACCACGCGATGCTTAGCTCCTTCAAGCCAATGACACCACTCCTCGAATGCCCACTTCATGGCCAGCAACTCTCGATTGCCCACATCATAATTTCGCTCAGCAGGCGAAAACTTCCTGGAAAAGAAGGCGCATGGTTTCATCACCGAGCAATCAGAACTTCTCTGCGACAAATCAGCCCCTGCTCCAATCTCAGAAGCATCAACCTCGACCTGGAACGGAAGCGAAACATCTGGTTGACAGGGGCAGAAGAAAAACGACGCTTCAACTCTTGAAAAGCTTCCACCTTAGCAGAAGACCAATTGACCAAATCAGCACCTTTCTTGGTCAAATCGGTCAATGGTTTAGCAATACTAGAAAAATTGCAGATGAAGCGACGATAAAAATTAGCAAAGCCCAGGAACTTTTGCAGACTTTTCAGAGATGTCGGCTGAGTCCAATTATGGATGGCTTGGACCTTAACAGGGTCCATCTCGATAGTAGAAGGGGAAAAGATGAACCCCAAAAATGAAACCTTCTGAACACCAAAGAGACACTTTGATCCCTTCACAAACAAAGAATTAGCACGCAGGACCTGAAACACCGTTCTGACCTGCTTCACATGAGACTCCCAATCATCCGAGAAGATCAAAATGTCATCTAAGTACACAATCAGGAATTTATCCAGGTACTCTCGGAAGATGTCATGCATAAAGGACTGAAACACTGATGGAGCATTGGCAAGTCCGAATGGCATTACAAGATACTCAAAATGGCCCTCGGGCGTATTAAATGCAGTTTTCCACTCATCGCCTCGCTTAATACGCACAAGATTATACGCACCACGAAGATCTATCTTGGTGAACCAACTAGCCCCCTTAATCCGAGCAAACAAATCAGATAACAATGGCAAGGGGTACTGAAATTTAACCGTGATCTTATTTAGAAGGCGATAATCTATGCAAGGTCTCAGTGAACCATCCTTCTTGGCTACAAAAAAGAACCCTGCTCCTAATGGCGACGATGACTGGCGAATATGCCCCTTCTCCAAAGACTCCTTCACATAACATAAATTAAACAGTTGACCTTTTGGGAATTTACTACCAGGAATCAAATCGATAGCACAATCACAATCCCTATGCGGAGGTAGGGTATCGGACTTGGGCTCATCAAATAAATCCCGGTAATCAGACAAGAACTCAGGAACCTCAGAAGGGGTGGATGACGAAATAGTCAGAAATGGGACATCACCATGTACCCTCTGACAACCCCAGCTGGACACAGACATGGATTTCCAATCTAATACTGGATTATGGACTTGTAGCCATGGCAACCCCAACACGACCACATCATGCAGATTATGCAACACCAGAAAGCGAATAACCTCCTGATGTGCAGGAGCCATGCACATGGTCAGCTGGGTCCAGTACTGAGGCTTATTCTTGGCCAAAGGCGTAGCATCAATTCCTCTCAATGGAATAGGACACTGCAAGGGCTCCAAGAAAAACCCACAACGCCTAGCATACTCCAAGTCCATCAAATTCAGAGCAGCGCCTGAGTCCACAAATGCCATGACAGAATACGATGACAAAGAGCAGATCAAGGTAACAGACAGAAGAAATTTTGACTGTACCGTACCAATGGTGGCAGACCTAGCGAACCGCTTAGTGCGCTTAGGACAATCAGAGATAGCATGAGTGGAATCACCACAGTAGAAACACACTGGTCAAAGTCCTATCGCACTGCATAGGCTCAGGTTCAAGCTCAGGTAATACCGCCAAATGGTGCACAGATTTACGCTCGCGCAAGCGTCGACCGATCTGAATGGCCAAAGACATAGACTCATTCAGACCAGCAGGCATAGGAAATCCCACCATGACATCCTTAAGGGCTTCAGAGAGACCTTTTCTGAAAATAGCTGCGAGCGCACCTTCATTCCACTGAGTGAGTACGGACCACTTTCTAAATTTCTGACAATATACCTCTATTTCATCCTGACCCTGACACAGAGCCAGCAAATTCTTCTCTGCCTGATCCACAGAATTAGGCTCATCGTACAGCAATCCGAGCGCCAGGAAAAATGCATCGATATTACTTAATGCAGGATCTCCTGACGCAAGAGAAAATGCCCAGTCCTGAGGGTCGCCACGCAAAAAAGAAATAACGATCCTAACTTGTTGAACTGGGTCACCAGAGGAGCGAGGTTTCAAAGCCAGAAATAGTTTACAATTATTTTTGAAACTCAGAAATTTAGTTCTATCTCCAAAAAACAAATCAGGAATAGGAATTCTCGGTTCTAACATAGAATTCTGAACCACAAAGTCTTGAATATTTTGTACTCTTGCCGTGAGCTGATCCACACATAAAGACAGACCTTTAATGTCCATTGCTACACCTGTGTCCTGAACCACCCAAATGTCTAGGGGGAAAAAAAAGGCAAAACACAGTGCAAAGAAAAAAAAATGGTCTCAGAACTTCTTTTTTTCCCTCTATTGAGAATCATTAGTACTTTGGGCCTCCAGTACTGTTATGAAAGGTAATTCAGTACCACAATGGACATAGAGGTCAGCGCACATACAGTGACCTGGCAATAACCCAAAAAACAAGAACGAGCTCTGAGACGTGGGAACTCTGTTGACCGCAATCCCTAATCCTCACCAACCACACTAAAGGCAGCCGTGGATTGCGCCTAACGCTCCCTATGCAACTCGGCACGGCCTGAGAAACTAGCTAGCCTGAAGATAGAAAATAAGCCTACCTTGCCTCAGAGAAATACCCCAAAGGAAAAGGCAGCCCCCACATATAATGACTGTGAGTTAAAATGAAAAGACAAACGTAGAGATGAAATAGATTTAGCAAAGTGAGGCCCAACTTTCTGAACAGAGCGAGGATAGGAAAGGTAACTTTGCGGTCAACACAAAACCCTACAAAAACCACGCAAAGGGGGCAAAAAGACCCTCCGTACCGAACTAACGGCACGGAGGTACACCCTCTGTGTCCCAGAGCTTCCAGCAAGCAGTAAAAAACAAATTGACAAGCTGGACAGAAAAAAACAGCAAACAAATAGCAAAGAGGAACTTAGCTATGCAGAGCAGCAGGCCACAGGAACGATCCAGGAGGAAACAGGTCCAATACTAGAACATTGACTGGAGGCCAGGATCAAAGCACTAGGTGGAGTTAAATAGAGCAGCACCTAACGACTTCACCACATCACCTGAGGAAGGAAACTCAGAAGCCGCATTACCACTTTCCTCCACCAACGGAAGCTCACAGAGAGAACCAGCCGAAGTACCACTTGTGACCACAGGAGGGAGCTCTGCCACAGAATTCACAACACCTGGCTACCCTTAATCCACCCCTGCAGACACCTGTCTATATAAGACCTCACAGCTCACAATGCATGTCAGACCAAATGAGAATCATGAGGTCAAAGGAACTGGCCAAGGAGCTCAGAGACAGAATTGCAGCAGGACAGAGATCTGGCCAAGGTTACAAAAGAATTTCTGCAGTACTCAAGGTCCTGAAGAGCACAGTGGTCTCCATAATGCTTAAATGGAAGACGTTTGGGACTACCAGACGTCTTACTAGACCTGGCTGTCCAGCCAAACTGAGCAATTGTGGGAGAAGAGCCTTGGTGAGAGAGGTAAAGAAGAACTCCAAGATCACTATGGCTGAGATCCAGAGATGCAGTAGAGAGATGGGAGAAAATTCCACAAAGTCAACTATCAATGCAGCCCTCCACCAGTCGGGCCTTTATGGCAGAGTGGCCCAACAGAAGCCTCTCCTCAGTGCAAGACATTTGAAAGCCAGTATAGAGTTTGCTAAAAAAAAACACATGAAGGACTCCCAAACTATGAGAAATAAGATTCTCTGGTCTGATGAGATGAAGATATACCTTTTTGGTGATAATTCTAAGCAGTATGGGTGGAAAAAAACAGGCACTGTTCATCACCTGCCCAATACAATCCCAACAGTGAAACATGGTGGTGGCAGCATCATGCTATGGGGGTGCTTTTCAGCTGCAGGGACAGGACGACTGGTTGCCATTGAAGGAAACATGAATGCCTCCAAGTACATAGATATCCTGTATGAAAACCTTTTCCAGAGTGTTCTGGACCTCAGACTTGGCCGAAGGTTCACCTTCTAACTGGCCTAGCCAGGGCCCTGACCTAATCCTAATTGAGCATCTCTTGAGAGACCTGAAAATGGCTGCCCACCAACGTTCACCTTCCAACCTGACGGAACTGGAGAGGATCTTCAAGGAAGGATGGCAGAGGATCCCCACATCCAGGTGTGATTTTTTTATTATATTTGCAAACATTTCTACATTTCTGTTTTTTTTTCAGTCAAGATGGGGTGCAGAGTGTACATTAATGAGAAAAAATGAACTTTTTTGAATTTACGAAATTGCTGCAATGAAACAAAAAGTGAAAAATTTAAAGAGGTCTGAATACTTTCCAAACTCATTGTACATAATTTGTTGATTGCTTTTTATTCACATTTTTCAGACACAGAATGAACAAAGCCAGCAATTTTGTTACTGTTTTTATTTTTTTTGCACCTTTCAACGTGCAGCAAAAATGATACTACCAATTTGTTCATCGTGGCTGTATGATTACAGCGATACCAGATTTATATATTTTTTCATGCTTTGCTCTTTTTAGAGACTAAAAGAAATATTTTATAAAAATGAATTTTCTTTTGTATTGTCATATTCTGAGAGCTGTAACTTTTTTATTTTTTTGCAGAAAGAGCCATATTAGGGCTTCTGTTTTGTGGGACGGTTTGGCGGTTTCATGTATACCAATTTTTTTACTTATGACTTTTTGATTGCTTTTTATTCACTTTTTTGAAAGTCAGTGTGATGAAAAAGTGACAGTTTTTTGCATTTTTTTTCACAGCGTTTTCCAAATGGAATAAATAATGTGCCAGTTTTATAGAACAAGTCGTTCTGGATGCCACGATACTAATTACCATATGTGTACTTTTTTATTTATTTTTGTTTTATCACAAGAGCTGCTTTTTGAGTGAGATTTTAGTTATTTGTCTGCACTTTTTTGTGTTTTTTTTAAACGTTTTTACATGTTTTATTTTACCTTTTTCCCTTATTTACTTAGTCCCACTAAGGGGGACATGCATAATTTTTATTTTGATCACTTGTCTCATACACTGCAGTACTCATTGTATAGAAGTACATGAGACTGTCAGTGTCTCAATGACTGGTGGCCTATGAAACTGTTGCCTGGGAGATCTCACAGACCACCGTACCCTGGGCTCATCACATGACCTCAGGGTACCATGGTATCCATCAGGACCTGCAATTCTAATTGCAGGAGACCTATGGTAACTAAGGGGGTCTTGTAAACCACTTTCAACAACTTAAATACCGCTGTCGCAATTGACAGCGGTATTTAAGGAGTTAATCGGCCCGGATCACTCACAAAACCGTCTGGGGACGATACTGCAGGGTGTCATCTGTCATGTACAGCTGACACCTGTGGGAATCACCGTATTCCCTTATTCCTCATTGACATTTTAAAACGGAAATATGGGAATAAGTACCCTTAACGACCACTGTTTTAATGCATATTGCCAGTCGTTAAGGGGTCAATCTATCCCATTGGAAAAGTTCCTAAGAAGAATGACTGGTCTTCTGTTTGAAAATTTTATAAAAAATCTGTCAGTTAGTAGACCTCTATATTTTGGGAATATAAGCATGTATAATACAGAAAGATGAACTCATTGATACCTTTATATTGTTAATGTGTTGCCTGAATCTTGTGAAATATTTAGTGGTCTGCAAATGAGATCTGAAGGGTAATAAGCCAGAAAATGCACTTAATGAAACTTTGCCTCCTTGGGTTATTAGCATTCTTGGCACTTCCCTCTTTCTGTTGATTGATAGCCAATGCAAATGTGTCATCAGATGCTGGAGAACAAATTGCATGCCTGCCCAGATCAGAAGTCTACACGCCTCTGCACAATAACTTTCCCTCCAGAGGGTACAGGTTTAAGCATTCTGTGACACATGTGACAGATTGACTATGTAGACGCATAAATAAGTTAATTTTTCACTGAACTACATCAGCATATAAATGGTTTAGTTGGGTCAAATTTACTGTCAGATGCTCTTTAAAGCTGATGTATAATAATTTGGTGTATCTATACTCACCAAAGTGAGATCCATACTTGAATGGACTGCGCTTTGTAAGTCCTCAGGGGTTCAAATCTCTTGTCACAAGGCAAGACTCATAACTCTATTTGGTATGGCAAGCATATGTAATGCTCATCTTTTTTCTTTTTATAGTATCATGTGATGTACTAGTTTTCTTTAGAAAAAGAAATATGCTTTTATGTAAATCACAAGATTCAAGGACAGTACAATAGTCCGTATTCATGTAAAGCTGAATTTTCTTTAGTTAGCCTATTTAAAAATAATTTAAATTCATTATTCTACAAACGATCTGCAAAATGAATAATTCAATTTTTAGGAGAAAAATACTGTTGCACTGATTATTATAGTTACAGAATATGCACATCAAAGGAAGGGGGAACCTAAGCACCAATTTTACTTACTTCTACTTCTAATTGGAAAGGATGATGGCCCTCATGTACATTAGATAAATGTCAGCCAACTCGCTCATACACAGGAATGCTCAGATTGGCCAAGCATTGCTGTGTTTGTTTGTGAAGACCCCTGCCAGATACCTTGGTCAGTGGCTTATCTATACACAGGGCAATTGGCCATCGGGATCCTAACATGTTTACCTCCCTCAACATCATCTATTGGGCAGAGAGTTGGGAGACCCTTGGACACATTATACTGTCAGCTTATGTCACCGATAATAAAGATTTCCATTGACTTTAGTCTGTTGTGTACAAGAGCCATAACATTATATAACAAAGTACATAAATTTCTATCAAGCATGAAAAGGGTTTGTATAGAGAACCAATGTTGAATCTCTCAGAACAAATAAGTTATGAATATTCTTGATAAAAGAGCAGAATAATATACTTCATAATAATACTATTTTGCTACTGTTTTTTTTTTGGCTCTTTAGGTACAATAAATTAGGATTCAAATCTATAGTTTAGGCAAGGTTAATTTGTGCATGAAAAGGCCAAAGTAGATCACAATGATTGACGTGATATCATCAAACTACACATCCAATGATGCCACAATTGTCCATCCATGCAGGATCTATGCTTACGTACAGTAATTACAGTAGACTAGAAAACAAAATGCAGTCATTGTGTGGGGATCATGCAGTATATAGGGAGGCTGTGTGGGGCTCATGCTGTACATGGGGAGGCTGTGTGGGGCTCATGCTGTACATGGGGAGGCTGTGTGGGGATCATGCAGTGTATAGGGAGGCTGTGTGGGGATCATGCAGTGTATAGGGAGGCTGTGTGGGGATCATGCAGTATATAGGGAGGCTGTGTGGGGCTCATGCTGTACATGGGGAGGCTGTGTGGGGCTCATGCTGTACATGGGGAGGCTGTGTGGGGATCATGCAGTGTATAGGGAGGCTGTGTGGGGATCATGCAGTGTATAGGGAGGCTGTGTGGGGATCATGCAGTATATAGGGAGGCTGTGTGGGGCTCATGCTGTACATGGGGAGGCTGTGTGGGGCTCATGCTGTACATGGGGAGGCTGTGTGGGGATCATGCAGTATATAGGGAGGCTGTGTGGAGCTCATGCAGTATATAGTGAGACTGTGTGGAGCTCATGCTGTACATGGGGAGGCTATGTGGGGCTCATGCAGTATATAGGGAGGCTGTGTGGAGCTCATGCTGTACATGGGGAGGCTATGTGGGGCTCATGCAGTATATAGGGAGGCTGTGTGGAGCTCATGCTGTACATGGGGAGGCTGTGTGGGGCTCATGACAGTATGTAGGGAGGCTGTGGGGGGCTCATGCTCTATATGGGGAGGCTGTGTGGGGCTCATGCTGTATATAGTGAGACTATGTGGAGCTCATGCAGTTTATAGGGAGGCTGTGGGGGGCTCATGCTGTATAATGGGAGGCTGTGTTGGGCTCATGCTGTATATAGGGAGGCTGTGTTGGGCTCATGCCGTATATAGGGAGGCTGTGTGGGGCTCCTGCTGTATATAGCAAAGCTGTGTGGGTATCATGCTGTATATAGGGAGGCTGAGTTGGGATCTTACAGTATATAAGAGCTTTGGGGGGCTCACACGATATATACAAGGGGCTCTATTGGGGTTCACAGATATATAGGGGGATGTCAACATATTTCATTCTGCTCAATATTAAGAGATACAATTAATATTAACATAATTACCAAAAATATAATAATTATAATATATTGATATTAATATTGAGCAGAATTAATTTCAGCCTATTAGTTCGACCTCCACAATATTCATGGTCTCTCATGTGGCCCCCGGGAAAATTAATTGCCCACCCCTGGACTAGTGTATTGGCTGAAACATAGACAATTTAGACATAATACAGTAGACAACAGTGGCCTGTACTCCACACTAGCACTTATGGACTTGCAGGATATACCAACTGGGATATAAAATTAACTAGAGCATCGTATGTTTAACCTAAAGAAAATTTTTTTCTACAATCTAGTTTTACTTAATGGCCTTTGTTAACTTGACAATTTACCAGGTAATGTGGAGACCACTGTCAATATAATTTGATAGCCATGTCTTTTTAGGTAAGCTAAAAAGTTATCAATGCATACAGGTCACTGTCTGATATTTAAAGAACATTTATTAAGCAGTTCAATAAAGTCTATAGCCATAGCAGAAAATGATTTACTCCATTGTACAACCTCTGGCAACAATTATGGAATCAGCGGCCTTGGAGGATGTTCATTCAGTTGTTTAATTTTGTAGAAATAAGCAGATAACAGAGATGGCACAAAACTAAAGTCATTTCAAATGGCAACTTTCTGGCTTTAAGAAATACTAAATGAAATCAAGAACAAAAAATGTGGTAGTCAGTAATGGTTACTTTTTATAACCAAGCATAGGGAAAAAAATTATGGAATCACTCAATTCTGAGGAAAACATTATGGAACCATGATAAACATACATACATATAAACACTCCAAATCATCACTAGTTTTCTGTTGCACCACCTCAGGCTTTTATAACAGCTTGCAGTCTCTGAAGCATGGAGCTAATGAGTGTCAAACAGTACTCTTCATCAATCCGGCTCCATTTTTCTCTGATTGCTGTTGCCAGATCAGCTTTGCAGGTTGGAGCCTTGTCATGGATTATTTTCTTCAACTTCCACCAAAGATTTTCGATTGGATTGAGATCCGGCCTATTTGCAGGCCATGACATTGACCTTATGTGTCTATTTTCAAGGAATGTTTTCACAGTTTTTGCTCTATGGCAGGATGCATTATCATCTTGAAAAAATTATTTCATCATCCCCAAACATCCTTTCAATTGATGGGATAAGAAAAGTGTCCAAAATATCAACATAAACTTGTGCATTTATTGAAGATGTAATGACAGCCATCTCCCCAGTGCCTTTACCTGACATGCAGCCCCATATCATCAATGACTGTGGAAATTTGCATGTTCTCTTCAGGCAGTCATCTTTATAAATCTCATTGGAACGGCACCAAACAAAAGTTCCAGCATCATCTCCTTGCACAATGCAGATTCATGATTCATCACTGAGTATGACTTTCATCCAGTCATTCACAGTCCACGATTGCTTTTCCTTAGCCCATTGTAACCTTGTTTTTTTCTGTTTAGGTGTTAATGATAGCTTTCGTTTAGCTTTTCTGTATGTAAATCCCATTTCCTTTAGGCGGTTTCTTACAGTTTGGTCACATACGGTAACTCCAGTTTCCACCCATTCGTTCCTCATTTGTTTTGTTGTGCATTTCCTGTTTTGGAAACATATTGCTTTAAGTTTCCGGTCTTGACGCTTTGATGTCTTCCTTGGTCTACCAGTATGTTTGCCTTTAACAACCTTCCCATGTTGTTTGTATTTGGTCCAGATTTAGACACAGCTGACTGTGAACAACCAACATCTTTTGCAACATTGCATGATGATTTACCCTCTTTTAAGAGTTTGATAATCCTCTCCTTTGTTTCAATTGACATCTCTCGTGTTGGAGCCATGATTCATGGCAGTCCACTTGGTGCAACAGCTCTCCAAGGTCCTTTTTAGATGCAGACTAATGAGCAGATCTAATTTGATGCAGTTTTGGGTATGAAAATTTACAGGGTGATTCCATAATTTATTCCCTATGCTGGTTAAAAAAGTAACCAGTACTGAATACCACATTTTTTGTTCTTGATTTCTTTTAGCGTTTGTTAAAGCCAGAAAGTTGCCATTTGAAATGACTTTAGTGCCATGTCTGTGATCTGCTATTTTTCTACAAAATTAAACAACTGAATGAACATCCTCCAATGCCAGTGATTCCATAATTTTTGCCAGGGGTTGTACAATGTGGTAGTCATATCCCAAACCTCATGGGTAGATATGAACGAGTTGATTTACTGCAAATTAAATTTTAGTCAAATTTTATGAAATTCGCAGATTCCTACAAACTTGAACAATTAGGGCTCCTACTCACTTGCGAGCAACTCCAATGAGTCTCGCATGTTTAAAACCCAGCTCTGCACTCAGCACTCAGTTCAGAGCGTGCGGCCGCATAGGAATACATGCAGCCCCACGCTCCGCTCCTCTGTGCCAGGTGCAGTGCCGGGGTATTGCATTGCGAGACTCATCCGAGCAAGTGAGTAGGAGCTCTAAGTGAATCTATTTGTGTGGATTGACAAAGAAGCAAAAAAGCCTTTTCACACATTGTGGAAGATTGCATCTCTGAGAGTGGGCTCACATGGGCTTTGCAGCTGTCACATCGAATGACGATGAGGACTATCACAGGAATGATAATAGATGATTCCAGAAAAGAGGTGGCAATTTTAGGATTTTACAGCAAAGGGATATAAGGCCAGAGTGTGCAGCTTTTCATTGCAGATAGGAATAGAAAGATCTAAGGCCAGGGACACAATTGCGTGTTCAATCCGAGAGTCTTATGGTGAAGTGGATTCACAAAGCCAGAGATCAGAGTGGACACATGGACCCATGGCATTGGCCGAGCAGGCTGGAAGACACTTAGGACAGTAGGACCTAGAAAACAGCTGGTGATGGATGGCAGACAAATAGGGCAGGGCAGGACCCACTGGAAGCCACAGAAGCAGAATGGCAGATGAAGAAGATAATAGCAGGTCTGAATCAGGCCACAGATATAGGTGACAGAATTACTTAATGTGAACAACCGGAGAACTAGGAGCAGGTCTGAGGGTTTTTATAAACATAGGAGTTTGCAAACAAAAATGCAGTTTAGTGAATCTATATATATAATTGTCTAAGGTCCATTTCCGTCTGTTTGTCTGTAACGGAAATTCCGCGTCGCTGACTGGCCACGCCAGCCGCCCACGACCAATAAGCGACAGGCGCAGTCCGACCTCGAATTGGCGCAGGATTTGAACGCCAGTATCAACTGGCGTAACCAATCAGCGACGCAGGATTTCCATTACAGACAAACAAACAGTCTATAATGGAAATCCAGCGTCGCTAATTGGTCACGCCCGGCAGGCCGCGATTAATCAGCGACAGGCTTTACTATTGATGCTGCCTATGCAGCATCAATAGTAAAAAGATGTAATGTTAAAAATAATTAAAAAAAGTAAAAAATCATGCTCTTCTGACCTTCCGGCGGCCCCTGAAGCCTTCCCATCCTCGCAATGCTCTCGGCAGCTCCATTCCCAGTAATGCTTTGTGAAATGACCCCAGATGACGTAGGATCACGCGAGACCTCTACGTCATTACAGGTTATTGCCGCAAAGCATCACTGGGAACGGACCTGGCGAGAACATCGCTAACTCCTGGGCTGGATCCGGGGGCACCGGAAGGTGAGTATATAATTATTTTTTATTTTAATTATTTTTTTAACAGGGATATGGTGCCCACACTGCTATATATTACGTGGGCTATGCTATATACTATGTGGGCTGTGTTATATACTCCGTGGCTGTGCTATATACTATGTGGCTGTGCTATACACTATGTGGGCTGTGCCTGTGCAATATACTACGAGGCTGTGCTATATACTATGTGGTTGTGCTATATACTATGTGCACTCTGCTATATACTACGTGGATTGTGCTATATACTACGTGGATTGTGCTATATGCTATGTGGACTGTGCTATTTACTACGTGGGCTGTGTTATATACTATGTGGCTGCTATATACTACGTGGCTGTGCTATACACTACGTGGGCTGTGCCTGTGCTATATACTATGTGGCTGTGCTATATACTACATGGCTGTGCTATATACTACGTGGCTGTGCTATATACTACGTGGACTGTACTATATACTACGTGGATTGTGCTTCCAGCTTGTGACTGATGCATTGCTTTCGGAGATGGAGGCTGAAGAGGACATGAAGGAGGAGGAGGTGCAGGAGCTGTAGACTGTGGGGGCAAGCCAGATTGACATAGGGCCTGCAATACTCTGGGTTTGGAGGATGTGCACCATCCCAAGGCCAGCTTCCACTATGTTACTCCAGTGTGCAGTTAGTGAGATGTACCGTCCCTTACCACAAGCACTTGTCCACGTGTCTATGGTTAGGTGGACTTTCCCAATAACAGCATTGTGGAGGGCACAGCTAAAAAATTTGTGATGGCTGAGTACCTTGTGGTGGTCACCGCCATCAGGTTGCGGAAAGCTTACGTCTCCCACGGGCCTAAAATGCAACATTTCCAGTGCAAGCAGATGACAATTGTGTGAATTTAGTACTGTGGCATTGGCTGTGTATTTCGGCTTGCGTTCCAAGGACTTGGGTATGGACAAGGACGTGGACATGCTTGTTGATGGTGCTATTTCCCTTTGTGTGCAACTGCAGATGCAGGGCATGAGGTATCTTAAAATGCACCATGGACAGTGGATTGGCTTGCATGCACAACATCGGAAGAAGCAGTGGTATCACCTGCAGAAACTGTTCATGGAGCTTTGTGTTCAACCAACAAAGTCAGGTGCTTTGCTGCCATGTGCCTGATCATGCGTGTGGTGGTTATGATGGGATTTCTGCTACCCCTGCTGCTGTGGGCATGGCCGGTGGTGCAAATGGCCTTTTTGGGTTTATCGGCACAATTTTTAAAAAACAACCAGGCTGTTACAGGGACATTCAGTGTCTCCCTCTTCCACAACACCTCCTCACCTCGACCCCTGTCTTTCGTTGTTCCCCAAGGCTCAGTTCTAGGACCCCTATTCTTCTCCATCTACACCTTTGGCCTGGGACAGCTGATGTAATGGCACAGTTTGCTATATCATCAGTACGCCGATGTTGCGCAGATCTACCTATCTGTACCTGACATCACCTCCTTAGTGACCAGAATCACACATCTTCACGCTATTTCATCCTTCTTTTCTGCTTGCTTTCAAAAAGTGTACATGGACAAAACAGAATACATCATCTTTCAACCATCTCAAGCTAAATAGACATGAGAGCTGTGTATGCATCATTCGGTACCACTTTAGTAGGAGGGAAAGTTTGCCCAAGAGAAAATGATTTTCCACACATTCCTGGCCTTTTTTGCACATGTTTTGAAGCTGTGATCTTCATCTTCTTGGTGTGGATGTTGTAAATTTCAAAGTCGTCATCAATACCATCATCGTCCATATCTTGTAAAGAGGAAATCTGGTGTTTCGCAGGGTAGTGGTTATCTACGTTTGGTGGCATTCCTTTAACAGTGCTCGTTACACTATAACAAACAATTTTTGACTGTGACATTTGGATATTAATGGTAATATGTATGGGTGAAGATGAAGAAGCTTGTGCCACCGGTGTGTTTATAGTTATGGACGGTGCACTCCTCTTGAAGCTTATTTTTTCACAAGCATCCATCAGTTTGTTAGGTTTTCCTCCAACACTGATCTGCTTTCTATAATTCAGCATCTCATGAACATGTTGCACTTTGCCCTTTAGACAGACACGTGCGTCTTTGGCAACATATTTTTGACAGGCATTTTTTAGGCCGAGTCAAAAACTCGTATCTGTTACACTGATCTTCTGATGGGCATGAAACACATTCTGGTAATTGGTGGTGGATAAACGAATAATCATTGTAGGCTGTATCCTGGATCTCATACCTCCCACAGCCACCGCTGTTATTAATCATGTACGTTCCCATTCCTGTCATCACCATGCCCCTTTTCCTGATCAATTCATCCAACGATTCGGTCGCCACTTTTTTAAACCAAAAATGCGCCTTCCCAGCAGCAACTGTGTAGGAAATCACTTTACAGTTTTGCAAGGTGTTTATGATGCCCGTAAAAAAAAAAAAAAAAAATAACCCTCCCATGGGGAAATGTTTGACAGCCCATGCACTTAGTGTATGAGCATTACAAGTCAAGGAGACCCGCTCATTGACATCGGGCCTACTTTTCCTACTTTTAATGAGGCCTTCCTCCACCGTTCATTATTTTCCACCACTAGATCACCAGGGTTCATGTGTTCCGTACTGTTACAGACAGTCAATTTTTTGGAAAGGGTGTCTAGGATGGCAATACTATGTTTTTAATAAATGTATCCCCCTTGAGGAAATGTTTGTCAGCCTATACACTTACTGTATGGGCATTACAAACGTAGGAGACACAATCCTTTACAATGGGCCAAGGTTTTAATGAGGCCTTCATCAATGTCTCCTCATTCTCCACCACTAGATCACCAGGGTTCATGTGTTCTGTGCTGCTACAGAAAGTCAATTTTTTGGAAAGGGTGTCTATGATCGACATGAAGTATTTTTTAAAAATGTACCCCCCATGAGCAAATGCTTGTCAGGCCAGGCACTCCATTACAAGTCTCAGAGACCTACACCCCAACATTGGGCCTACTTCTTAACTCTGTCTTCTGCAATGTCTCTTCTTTACCTGCCATTAGATGACCAGGGTGAACGTGTTCTGCACTGTTATAGGCCACTGAATTTTGGGTAAGGGGGCTGTGATGGCACTATTTGATTTAGTAAAGAAATGACCCCACATTGGGGAATTGGGAATTACATTACATTGGGCCTACTTCTTAACTCTGTCTCCTGCAATGTGTCCTTTAACTGCCACTAGATCACCAGGGTGAACGTGCTCTGTATGGTGCATTTTGGGCAAAGGGGCTATGATGGCACTATTTGATTTAGTAAAGAAAGTACCCCACATTGGGGAATTGGGCATTCCATTACATTGGGCCTACCTCTTAACTCTGTGTCCTGCAATGTATCCTTTAACTGCCACTAGATCACCAGGGTTCACGTGCTTTGTATGGTGCATTTTGGGCAAGGGGGCTGTGATGGCACTATTTTATTTAGTAAAAAAAGGACCCCACATTGGGGAATTGGGCATGATATTACATTGGCCCTACTTCTTAACTCTGTCTCCTGCAATGTGTCCTTTAACTGCCACTAGATCACCAGGGTGAATGTGCTCTGTACGGTGCATTTTGGGCAAGAGGACTATGATGGCACTATTTTATTTAGTAAAGAAAGGACCCCACATTGGGGAATTGGGCATGGCATTACATTGGGCCTACTTCTTAACTCTGTCTCGTGGAATGTGTCCTTTAACTGACACTAGATCACAGGGTGAACGTGCTCTGTACGGTGCATTTTGGGCATGGGGCTGTGATGGCACTATTTTATTTAGTAAAAAAAGGACTCCACATTGGGGAATTGGGCATGACATTACATTGGGCCTACTTCTTAACTCTGTCTCCTGCAATGTGTCCTTTAACTGCCACTAGATCACCAGGGTGAATGTGCTCTGTACGGTGCATTTTGGGCAAGGGGACTATGATGGCACTATTTTATTTAGTAAAGAAAGGACCCCACATTGGGGAATTGGGCATGGCATTACATTGGGCCTACTTCTTAACTCTGTCTCGTGGAATGTGTCCTTTAACTGACACTAGATCACAGGGTGAACGTGCTCTGTACGGTGCATTTTGGGCATGGGGGCTGTGATGGCACTATTTTATTTAGTAAAGAAAGGACTCCACATTGGGGAATTGGGCATGACATTACATTGGGACTACTTCTTAACTCTGTCTCGTGCAATGTGTCCTTTAACTGCCACTAGATCACCAGGGTGAACGTGCTCTGTACGGTGCATTTTGGGCAAGGGGGCTGTGATGGCACTATTTTATTTAGTAAAAAAAGGACCCCACATTTGGGAATTGTTTGTCAGCGCATGCCCTCCATTACAAGTCTCATAGACCCACACCCCTACATTGGGCCTACTTCTTAACTCTGTTTCCTGCAATTTCTCTTCCTTATCTCCGACGACATGACCTGGGTGAACGTGTTCTGTACTTTTATAGGCCTCAGAATTTTGAGCAAGGGGGGCTGTGATGGCAATAGTATATTTTTTTATAAAAGGTACCCCCCCATTGGTGAAGCCACATCCTTGTTCGCAAAGACTTCATAACATTTGTGTAGCTTAAATTGCTCACTTGAAAAGCTCCTTTTTGTGTTGCCTGGTTGCTCGCATTGGACACAATACACTTCATATAAATTTGATAAAGCAATGCTGTTAGTTTGGCTCAGTAGTTCATTACATATATTTCTTTGTCGACTATATTAGTTTCTCTCCTTGTGAGCGATAACTTTGGCTGCCTAAAATGTCAGACGGCGAATATACAAATGGCGATTTGGAATCAAGATTCAAATACTGTATTGTTGTGAATTCCGTTCTGGAGTTCCTTCCTGTGGTTGCTAATGGTATTTTTGTGAGTTCTGCCCTTGGGCTCCCTCTGGTAGTTCCGAGTGGAACTGCTGCTCCTTTAGGTAGCTGTAGCAGCTGCCTTCACTATTCGCCTTGCCTGGGTTTGTTATTTAAACCTGCTCTGGGCTTTAGTCCATGCCTGCTGGCAATGTTCTTGGTTGGATTTGGTTCTTACCTTGGAATTCTCTTATGGCCAGTCCTTGTCTGCAAAAGATAAGTTTTTGCTAGTTTTTGTTTGTCCATTTGTTTGGACTCTATTGCTTTGCAAATATGTCTCTTTTTGTCCAGCTTGTCACTATGTGGTATTCAGGTTAGCTGGAAGCTCTGGGAAAGCAGATTTGCCCCTCCACACCGTGAGTCGGTGTGGAGTTCATTTTTGTAAACTCTGCGTGGATTTTGTAGTTTTTATACTGACCGCACAGTATCCTTTTCTCTCTGTCTATCTAGTTTAGTATTGGCCTCCTTTGCTGAATTCTGATTTCATTTCTTTGTACGTCATTTCCCTCTCCATTCACAGTCAATATTTGTGGGGGGCTATCTTTCCTTTTGGGGGTTTTCTCTGAGGCAAGATAGCTTTCTATTTCCTTCTTTAGGGGTAGTTATTTCTTAGGCTGTGAAGAGGTGTCTAGGGAGAGTCAGGAACATCCCACGGCTATTTCTAGTATTGTTGTTAGGATTAGGGACTGCGGTCAGTAGAGATACCACCTTCTCAGAGCTCGCTCCATGTTGCGTTTTAGCCACCAGGTCATATCAGTGTGGCCTCTTAACCACCAGGTCATAACACTGTATACCGAATGCTTTCAGACAATCACATAGCTGCATTTCTTGTAAAACATTTACAGAAGTGACAGACATTGCTCATAGTGACACAATCTTGAGAAATGTTTGTTTATTTACTTCACAAACAGTTCTAAGCCTGTATATGTTTGCTGTTTGTCATTGTAAAACAATAAGGTTTACTGAAACTCTTCCTGAGGTGGTTTGATCTAAATCCTTGTGGCTTTTATTTTCTAGGGATTTATGGCCCCTCGTCTGATGACTCCATGATATCTCAGTTTCATACAACCTTGAAAGCTGGCCACTCTTGAAGGGCTAGGTGAAACTAGAGTTACTACATAGAGTAAATCTCTATATAAGACCAGAGAAACATGACTAAGACAGATGCCAAAACTGGGGTACCTGTACATGTACAGTATGCTGATACCTGCATAATTGGGGACACCCATGCAGTGTAGGCAATCTCCCAGGGGTTCTCTGTCTTGATGTTGCTTCTCTGATATTCCAGACGGATGATGTTTAAAAGCCTCTGGTGGTTGATGTGAGTATACTGTATGTAGATAATCTTCATCTATACGTAATCACTATATGTATTTAATCCTTATATGTACTTATTAATCTTTGTATGTTAACATACACAAAAGTGTACGCACTCACACTATTCAATCATACTATTCCTTGAATTAAGTATTAAGTATTCCTTTAATGCAAGTATTAGCCATATTTAAAGCTGTATCTGAACCTTAGTGTTAAAAACATGGCAAATAAAATTGCCAAATTCTCCTGTAAATAATTCTACAAAGAGGTAACCATCATACCATTAAAAAATATGAGTGGATTTTCATGGGCCCATCCAGTGTGTGGGTTCCAAGGCATAATGGGGTGCTTATGACTGACTATGCAGCGGGGCTGGCCTTGCTGCCAATGTCTAAAAGAAAGGAGTACGTGACTACAAAATGCATATTGTGAAGTGGATTTTCATGGGCCCATCCAGTATGTGGGTTCCAAGGCATAATGGGGTGCATATGACTGATTATGCAGCAGGGCTGGCCTTGCTGCCAATGTCTAAAAGAAAGGAGTACGTGACTACAAAATGCATATTGTGAAGTGGATTTTCATGGGCCCATCCAGTATGTGGGTTCCAAGGCATAATGGGGTGCATATGACTGATTATGCAGCAGGGCTGGCCTTGCTGCCAATGTGTAAAACAAAGGAGTACGGGAGTACCAAATGCATATTGTGAAGTGGATTTTCAGGGGCCCATCCAGTATGTGGGTTGAAAGGCTTATTGGGGTGCATATGAATTGGTAGAAGGGCAGGCCTTAAATTCAATGCAACACTTTTTCAGGAGTTCCCCCTGGACATCTTATCAGAGGAGTATTGTGGTGCGTCGTAATTCTTGGCAGCCCATCCACTCACAGCATAGGCTACAACAGCTTAGGAGACCCACTGTTTCATAATGGCCCTTTAAGAAGAAAATTAGTCCCTCCTTCATAAAGGAAACAAGATGGGTCTGCGTATGTGTCACACACCACATGACCAGCTAGGGTTGTTAAATGTTACAATGACATTTCCCAGTGAATACATTTGTAGTGGTTGAAAGCAATGTTAAAGTTGAAAAACGCTTCAAAAACGCTGCGTCTGAACTAAGCCTAAGTGGAAGAGGAAATTTTCGGTCTGGTGTTAATTATTTGGCCTTACAGGAAGTCATTAACCTGCAAAGGATGTACCTTGACATATTTCCCAGCAAAATCCATTGTGGTTTCATTTTAGTGTGTTTTTTGTTGCACTGGGAAAAATGGCATGAATCTCGGAAAAAAATGTTTAAAGCTGTGAACTAGGAGTCAGGAATGCTTCCAGGGGCGATACCCATGATGTCCCTGTGTCATTTGAGCAGTGTTTCCATAATTTTCAGACGTTTTTAGTCCTTAAAAGGACCCCTGGGGGGGATACTCGGGTCTCCCATAGACTTACATTGGGCTCATTGTTCTGGCCGAGTACCCGAGTATTCCAATCTGCTCGACCCGAGCAATGAGCACCCGACCATTTTAGTGCTCGCTCATCACTAATATTTATACATTGTAGTAAGATCATCTCTAAGCCTTCATATTTCCAAACTAAATAACCCCAAATGTAATAACCTGTCTTGGTAATAATAATATAATAATAATCTTTATTTTTATATAGCGCTAACATATTACGTAGCGCTTTACAGACATTATCATCACTGTCCCAAATGGGGCTCACAATCTAAATTCCCTATCAGTATGTCTTGGTATTGCATACTCCCAATACTCTAATAACCTTTGTCGCTATTCTCTGAGATGCCTCCACCTAGTTCATCTTCATCATAAAGGCAAGTTTTCCACAAACATTTTTTATGGCGTACTGTATATACTCGAGTATAAGCCGAGGCACCTAATTTTACCATAAAAACTGGGAAAACTTTTTGACTCGAATATAAGCCTGGTATGTATTGTCCCCTCATCCCTATCCTTGTGTGCATGGCTCCTCAATCCCACCCTGGTATGTATGGCTCATCATCCCCATCCTGGTATGCATGGCTCCTCATCCCTATTCTGGTATGCATGGCTCCTCATTCCTATTCTGGTATGCATGGCTCATCAACCCTATCCTTGTATGCATTGGTATTCTGGTATTCTGGTATGCTCCCTCACATCGTCTTGTTCAGATGCCAGCAAGTGTCGGCAGCAGGGCGATCATGTGTGCCCACTGCTAAAGAGAAATGAATATTCATTCCCTTGAGTGGCGTGAACACGTGATCACTCGGCCGCTGCCGTAAGCTGCCTGCTGCGACTATTGCTGCTGCTTCCCCTCTGTCTTCTGTGACCCTCACTCAAGTATAAGCTGAGGGGGGCTTTTTAAGCACAAAAAATGTGCTGAAAAAACTTGGCTAATACTCTAGTATATATGATAATTGTGGACTAAACCATGTGTGAAGAATTGTTTTAGATCTCACTGCTGCTATCATGTGTAAAAGTTTCCTTTAACCCCTTTACCCCCAAGGGTGGTTTGCACGTTAATGACCGGGCCAATTTTTACAATTCTGACCACTGACCCTTTATGAGGTTATAACTCTGGAACGCTTCAACGGATCCCAGTGAATCTGACATTGTTTTCTCGTGACATATTGTACTTCATGACAATGGTAAAAATTCTTTGATAGTACCTGCGTTTATTTGTGAAAAAAACGGAAATTTGGCGAAAATTATGAAAATTTCGCAATTTTCCAACTTTGAATTTTTATGCAATTAAATCACAGAGATATGTCACACAAAATACTTAATAAGTAACATTTCCCACATGTCTACTTTACATCAGCACAATTTTGGAACCAAAATTTTTTTTTGTTAGGGAGTTATAAGGGTGAAAAGTTGACCAGCAATTTCTCATTTCTACAACACCATTTTTTTTTAGGGACCACATCTCATTTGAAGTCATTTTGAGGGGTCTATATGATAGAAAATACCCAAGTGTGACACCATTCTAAAAACTACACCCCTCAAGGTGCTTAAAACCACATTCAAGAAGTTTATTAACCCTTATGGTGCTTCACAGGAATTTTTTGAATGTTTAAATAAAAATGAACATTTAACTTTTTTTCACAAAAAATTTAATTCAGCTCCAATTTGTTTTATTTTACCAAGGGTAACAGGAGAAAATGGACCGCAATCATTGTTGTACAATTTGTCCTGAGTACGCCAATACCCCACATGTGGGGGTAAACCACTGTTTGGGCGCATGGCACAGCTCGGAAGCGAAGGAGCGCCATTTGACTTTTCAATGCAAAATTGACTGGAATTGAGATGGGACGCCATGTTTCGTTTGGAGAGCCCCTGATGTGCCTAAACATTGAAACCCCCCACAAGTGACACCATTTTGGAAAGTAGACCCCCTAAGGAACTTATCTAGAGGTGTGGTGAGCTCTTTCACCCACCAAGTGCTTCACAGAAGTTTATAATGTAGAACCGTAAAAATAAAAAATCATATTTTTTCACAAAAATTATATTTTCGCCCCCAATTTTTTATTTTTCCAAGGGTAAGAGAAGAAATTGGACCCCAATAGTTGTTGTACAATTTGTCCTAAGTAAGCTGATATCCCATATGTGGGGGTAAACCACTGTTTGGGCGGATGGGAGAGCTCGGAAGGGAAGGAGCGCCGTTTGACTTTTCAATGCAAAATTGACAGGAATTGAGATGGGATGCCATGTTGCGTTTGGAAAGCCACTGATGTGCCTAAACATTGAAACCCCCCACAAGTGACACCATTTTGGAAAGTAGACCCCCTAAGGAACTTATCTAGATGTGTGGTGAGCGCTTTGACCCACCAAGGGCTTCACAGAGGTTTATAATGGAGAGCCGTAAAAATAAAACAAAAATTTTTTCCCACAAAAATTATTTTTTAGCCCCCAGTTTTGTATTTTCCCGAGGGTAACAGGAGAAATTGGACCCAAAAATGTGTTGTCCAATTTGTCCTGAGTGCGCTGATACCCCATATGTGGGCGGAAACCACTGTTTGGGCGCATGGGAGGGCTCGGAAGGGAAGGAGTGCCATTAGAATGCAGACTTAGATGGAATGGTCTGCAGGCGTCACATTGCGTTTGCAGAGCCCCTAATGTACCTAAACAGTAGAAACCCCCCACAAGTGACCCCATATTGGAAACTAGACCCCCCCGGGAACTTATCTAGATATGTTGTGAGAACTTTGAACCCCAAGTGTTTCACTACAGTTTATAACGCAGAGCCGTAAAAATAAAAAATCTTTTTTTTCCCACAAAAATTATTTTTTAGCCCCCAGTTTTGTATTTTCCCAAGGGTAACAGGAGAAATTGGACCCCAACAGTTGTTGTCCTATTTGTCCTGAGTACGCTGATACCCCATATGTTGGGGTAAACCCCTGTTTGGGCACACGGGTGAGCTCGGAAGGAAAGAAGCACTGTTTTACTTTTTCAACGCAGAATTGGCTGGAATTGAGATCGGACGCCATGTCGCTTTTGGAGAGCCCCTGATGTGCCTAAACAGTGGAAACCCCCCAATTATAACTGAAACCCTAATCCAAACACTCCCCTAACCCTAATTCCAACGGTAACCCTAACCACACCTCTAACCCTGACACACCCCTAACCCTAATCCCAACCCTATTCCCAACTGTAAATGTAATCTAAACCCTAACTGTAACTTTAGCCCCAACCCTAACTGTAGCCCTAACCCTAGCCCTAACCCTAGCCCTAACCCTAGCCCGAACCCTAGCCCCAACCCTAACCCTAGCCCTAGCCCTAACCCTAGCCCTAACCCTAGCCCTAACCCTAGCCCTAACCCTAACCCTAGCCCTAGCCCTAACCCTAACCCTAGCCCTAACCCTAGCCCTAACCCTAGCCCTAGCCCTAGCCCTAGCCCTAACCCTAACCCTAGCCCTAGCCCTAGCCCTAACCCTAACCCTAGCCCTAACCCTAGCCCTAACCCTAGCCCTAACCCTAGCCCTAATGGGAAAATGGAAATAAATACATTTTTTTATTTTTCCCTAACTAAGGGGGTGATGAAGGGGGGTTTGATTTACTTTTATAGCGGGTTTTTTAGCGGATTTTTATGATTGGCAGCCGTCACACACTGAAAGACGCTTTTTATTGCAAAAAATATTTTTTGCGTTACCACATTTTGAGAGCTATAATTTTTCCATATTTTGGTCCACACAGTCATGTGAGGTCTTGTTTTTTGCGCGACGAGTTGACGTTTTTATTGGTAACATTTTCGGGCACGTGACATTTTTTGATCGCTTTTTATTCCGATTTTTGTGAGACAGAATGACCAAAAACCAGCTATTCATGAATTTCTTTTGGGGGAGGCGTTTATACCGTTCCGCGTTTGGTAAAATTGATAAAGCAGTTTTATTCTTCGGGTCAGTACGATTACAGCGACATCTCATTTATATCATTTTTTTATGTTTTGGCGCTTTTATACGATAAAAACTATTTTATAGAAAAAATAATTATTATGGCATCGCTTTATTCTCAGGACTATAACTTTTTCATTTTTTTGCTGATGATGCTGTATGGTGGCTCGTTTTTTGCGGGACAAGATGACGCTTTCAGCGGTACCATGGTTATTTATATCTGTCTTTTTGATCACGTGTTATTCCACTTTTTGTTCGGCGGTATGATAATAAAGCGTCGTTTTTTGCCTCGTTTTTTTTTTTTTTTTCTTACGGTGTTTACTGAAGGGGTTAACTAGTGTGCCAGTTTTATAGGGCGAGTCGATACGGATGCGGCGATACTAAATATGTGTACTTTTATTGTTTTTTTTTTTTTTTATTTAGATGAAGAAATGTATTTATGGGAATATTTTTTTTTTTTTTTCATTATTTAGGAATATTTTTTTTTAATTTTTTTTAAACATTTGGAAATTTTTTTTTTTACTTTTTTACTTTGTCCCAGGGGGGGACATCACAGATCAGTGATCTGACAGTTTGCACAGCACTCTGTCAGATCACTGATCTGACATGCAGCAGTGCAGGCTTCACAGTGCCTGCTCTGAGCAGGCTCTGTGAAGCCACCTCCCTCCCTGCAGGACCCGGATCCGCGGCCATCTTGGATCCGGGACCTGGAGCAGGGAGGGAGGGCGGCAAGACCCTCGCAGCAACGCGATTACATCGCGTTGCTGCGGGGGTCTCAGGGAAGCCCGCAGGGAGCCCCCTCCCTGCGCGGTGCTTCCCTGCACCGCCGGCACATCGCGATCATCTTTGATCGCGGTGTGCCGGGGGTTAATGTGCCGGGGGCGGTCCGTGACCGCTCCTGGCACATAGTGCCGGATGTCAGCTGCGATAGGCAGCTGACACCCGGCCGCGATCGGCGCCGCTCCCCCCGTGAGCGCTGCCGATCGCATATGACGTACTATTGCGTCCTTGGGAAGTAGGGCCCACCCCCCATGGACGCAATAGTACGTCTGATGGCAGAAAGGGGTTAAACCAGGTTTACATTAATATGTTTCAGCATCGAAATATCGAAAAATTACCCATATAAGACCAAAGAGGGTGAAATTGGTAAGTTGATTAGATTCAAAAGCATGGCTCTTTTTCCAAAAAGAATGTATTTCTGAGCAAAACCACATGCAGTTGTACAGGTCAGGTACAGGAAAAACAATTTGATGTAAGGCAAATACCCATCCTATGTCCTTTAAGGGGGGTAATATAGGCCCAATGACAGAAATTGAGAATCATTTCTAAATATTGAGCTGAGTGAATAAACTTATGGCTATAATCAATTGATATTGTGCCATACATATCCCATTTGGTTAGTGATGTTGTCTGAGCCACATGGTCTATTGATTTATTAGGGAGCTTATAATACCTTGATATTTAGCTTTTTAAGGGTTTAAATTGTGAAAGTAATATCCTTATTTGTGTGTTCCACTCTGTGGAATAGTTAGGATGTGAGGACAACAATTGTCTGGTCTTCTGCCATGCTTTCCAGGTTCATATTAATAAAGGATTCATTCGGAAGTTATCAGACAGTTGGGAAAATGGCAGGTCAAGTGCCGATGTGAGAGAGATATGAGAGATGAACTGTTGGTCAAGAGAATGATCTGTGAATATAGATGTAACATGCAGCCAGTCTCCAACCACTCTAAGGAGAGAAGCCAAATTATATTGTTTTATATTGGAGACATTTATACCATTATTTAGCCTAGGTTGAGATAGCATATGAAACTAGATTCAAGGACACCCCCCCCCCCCCCCCAAATAAGGGATTGATGCAAATAATTGCTTTGTTTTAAATCTTTTGGTTTTAGGAATCTGGGTAGAGATTGGAGTAGATAAAGACATTTTTTTAAATTCTATCATTTAAAGTAAATTTGCTCTACCTAAATAAGAAAGGGTATAATGGTGTTGTATCCTTAGAAACAATTCTAGTGAATGCAGGGATTAATATTAGCTGAATATAACTGTATGGAAGAGCTAGTGATTGCGACCCCTAAGTAGGTAAGAGAGTTCGTTTTCCAATTTATTTGTATATTTGTTGACTAACGTGGTTTACTGGGACCTTTGACGAGGAAAGCCTATGACGTGTCCATGTTTAAAGTGCATTCATTCAAGGCTCCCGCCTTCTTAAGATCATCTAGCAGATTCATTAAGGAATGTTTGGGGTTTGAAATCATTAGCATGATGTAATCTGAAAAAGCTTCAATCCAAAATTCTGGCTCACAAGTTTTAAAACCTTGAAAACTTGAGGAGAGTTGATAATGGTAGAGTAATGGGTCGAGGGCTAAATTAAATAAAAGAGGAAATAGGGGGCAATCTTGGAAGGATTCTCTAAAGATATCGAAGTATGGGGTATTGAGGCCATTCACTGTTATCGAGGTTACCACCTCCTGTTATTTACACTCCCTGACAGAAGTTATGTCGCTTATCCATGTTATGTAAATAAAAGCTTATCACCTGACGTTAAATTCATCCATTGGTTGTATAAATTATTCTTTTGAAAGCTGAAACCCTCCGACATATGGTTTAGGTTAAGAAAATAAATTGGCATCAATGCAGAAATATTGATCAGTTAATGGTCACAGAATGGTCAGATTTTGGTAAGACAAAAGTTTTGTCGCCCACAGAAAGTAATGTGATATTCAAACAAATAACTTAAAATACAAATATATGTTGCATAACATTGGTAAATGAAGTTGTGGTGCTATTAGAGTCATATTTAATATTTTGTGTGACTTCCATGAGCTTGAAGGACTGCATCCATGTGGTTTAACACTGATTCATACAATTTATTAATGAAGTCATTAGGAATAGCAAAGAATGCAGTCTTACATGCCTCCCAGAGTTCATCTAGATTCTTTGGTTTTGTCTTCCAAGCTTCCTCTTTCATCCTACCCCAAACATGCTCAATGATGTTCATGTCTGGTGACTGGGCTGGCCAGTCCTTGAGCACCTTGATCTTTTTTGCCTGGAGGAACTTTGTTGTAGAGATGGATGTATGAGATGGAGCACCATCCTGCTGCAGAATTTGACCCATTTTATGATTTGGAATATAAGAGGTAGCTAATACTTCTTGATATTTTAGGCTATTGATATTGCCTTCCACCTTGCAAATGTTTCGCACACCCCCATACTGAATGTAACCCCAAACCATGATCTTTCCACCACCAAATTTAACTGTTTTCTGGGTGTATTTTGGATCCATACGGGCTCCAGTAGTTCTCCTGCAGTATTTGCGGCTGCTGTGGTGTAATTCTACTGAAGATTCATCAGAGAAATCCACCTTCTGCCAATTTTCCAGAGTCCATCTGTTTAGCAGGCTGTGGGACTTTGCAAGTGCCACACTGTTTTTTATTTGCCTTTTGTTTAGTGCTGGCTTCTGGACACTGATTCAACCATGGAGGCCATTTTGAGACAGAATCTTACAAACTGTTCTAGTTGACACAGGGACTTGAGGTGACCAGACCTGTTGTAGGTCTGCTGCAGTGGAAGAGGGGCTTGCTTTTGATTTTCTAACCAACAAACGTTCCTTGTTGTGAATTCTGTGGCTGAATTCACTCCTGTGGTCACAAGTGGTACTGCAGCTTCTGAGCTTCCTCCCTCAGGTGTTCTGGTGAGCTCGTTAGCTGCTTCATTACTTAACTCCGCCTGATGCTGCTATCCTTGCTCCTTGTCAATGTTTCAGTGTTGGATCTGAGCTTCTCCTGATTGTTCCTGTGACCTGCTGCTCTGTATAGCTAAGTGCTTTTTGCTTTTTTGTTGCTTTTTTTCTGTCCAGCTTGTCTTTTGTTTTGCTGGAAGCTCTGAGATGCAAAGGGTGTACCGCCGTGCCGTTAGTTCGGCACGGTGGTTTTTTTTTGCCCCCTTTGCGTGGTTTTGCTTTAGGGTTTTTTGTAGACTGCAAAGTTCGCTTTACTGTCCTCGCTCTGTCCTAGAATATCGGGCCCCACTTTGCTGAATCTATTTCATCCCTACGTTTTGTCTTTTCATCTTACTCACAGTCATTATATGTGGGGGGCTGCCTTTTCCTTTGGGGAATTTCTCTGGGGCAAGTCAGGCCTATTTTTCTATCTTCAGGCTAGCTAGTTTCTTAGGCTGTGCCGAGTTGCCTAGGTAGTCGTTAGGCGCAATCCACAGCCGCTTTTAGTTGTGTTTAGGATAGGATCAGGTGTGCAGTCTACAGAGTTTCCACGTCTCAGAGCTCGTTCTTGTATTTTTGGGTATTTGTCAGATCACTGTGTGCGCTCTGATCGCTATGCACACTGTGTTTCTGGATTGCCTTCATAACACCTGTCATTAGCAAACATAACAGTACAAGGAGCCAAACTAATGATTCTCAATAGAGGGAAAGAAAAAGTTCTGACATCATTTTTTTTTTTTTTTCTGCTCTGTGTTCACTTTTTTTTTTCCCCTAGACATTTGGGTGATTCTGGACACAGGTGTGGACATGGATATTCAGGGTCTGTGCTCTTCAATGGATAATCTCGTTATAAATGTACAAAAAATTCAAGATACTATTGATCAGAAATCTATGTTAGAACCAAGAATTCCTATTCCTGATTTGTTTTTTGGAGATAGAACTAAGTTTCTAAGTTTCAAAAATAATTGTAAGCTATTTCTGGCCTTGAAACCTCATTCTTCTGGTAATCCTATTCAACAGGTTTTGATTATTATTTCTTTTTTGCGCGGCGACCCTCAAGACTGGGCATTTTCTCTTGCGCCAGGAGACCCTGCATTGAGTAGTGTCGATGCGTTTTTCCTGGCGCTCGGATTGCTGTACGATGAGCCTAATTCAGTGGATCAGGCTGAGAAAAATTTGCTGGCTTTGTGCCAGGGTCAGGATGATATAGAAATATATTGTCAGAAATTTAGGAAATGGTCAGTACTCACTCAGTGGAATGAATCTGCGCTGGCAGCTTTGTTCAGAAAGGGTCTCTCTGAGGCTCTTAAGGATGTCATGGTGGGATTTCCTATGCCTGCTGGTTTGAATGAGTCTTTGTCTTTGGCCATTCAGATCGGTCGACGCTTGCGCGAGCGTAAATCTGTGCACCATTTGGCGGTACTGCCTGAGGTTAAACCTGAGCCTATGCAGTGCGATAGGACTATGACTAGAGTTGAACGGCAGGAATACAGACGTCTGAATGGTCTGTGTTTCTACTGTGGTGATTCCACTCATGCTATTTCTGATTGTCCTAAGCGCACTAAGCGGTCCGCTAGGTCTGCCGTCATTGGTACTGTACAGTCCAAATTCCTTCTGTCCATTACCTTGATATGCTCTTTGTCGTCGTTTTCTGTCATGGCGTTTGTGGATTCGGGCGCTGCCCTGAATCTGATGGATTTGGATTATGCTAAACGTTGTGGGTTTTTCTTGGAGCCTTTGCGGTGTCCTATTCCATTGAGAGGAATTGATGCTACACCTTTGGCCAAGAATAAACCTCAATACTGGGCCCAGCTGACCATGTGCATGGCTCCTGCACATCAGGAAGTTATTCGCTTTCTGGTGTTGCATAATCTGCATGATGTGGTCGTGTTGGGGTTGCCATGGCTACAAACCCATAATCCAGTTTTGGATTGGAATTCCATGTCGGTATCCAGCTGGGGTTGTCAGGGGGTACATGGTGATGTTCCATTTTTGTCGATTTCGTCATCCACCCCTTCTGAGGTCCCAGAGTTCTTGTCTGATTATCAGGATGTATTTGAAGAGCCCAAGTCCGATGCTCTACCTCCGCATAGGGATTGTGATTGTGCTATCAATTTGATTCCTGGTAGTAAATTCCCTAAAGGTCGATTATTTAATTTATCCGTGCCCGAACACGCCGCTATGCGCAGTTATGTGAAGAAATCCCTGGAGAAGGGACATATTCGCCCATCGTCATCACCACTGGGAGCAGGGTTCTTCTTTGTAGCCAAGAAGGATGGTTCGCTGAGAACGTGTATTGATTACCGCCTTCTTAATAAGATCACTGTTAAATTTCAGTATCCCTTGCCATTGTTATCTGACTTGTTTGCTCGGATTAAGGGGGCTAGTTGGTTCACTAAGATAGATCTTCGTGGTGCGTATAATCTGGTGAGAATCAGGCAAGGAGATGAATGGAAAACTGCATTCAATACGCCCGAGGGTCATTTTGAGTATCTAGTGATGCCGTTCGGACTTGCCAATGCTCCATCTGTGTTTCAGTCTTTTATGCATGACATCTTCCGTGAGTATCTGGATAAATTCCTGATTGTTTACTTGGATGACATTTTGATCTTCTCAGATGATTGGGAGTCTCATGTGAAGCAGGTCAGAATGGTTTTTCAGGTCCTGCGTGCTAACTCTTTGTTTGTGAAGGGATCAAAGTGTCTCTTCGGTGTGCAGAAAGTTTCATTTTTGGGGTTCATCTTTACCCCTTCTACTATCGAGATGGATCCAGTTAAGGTCCAAGCCATCCAGGATTGGATTCAGCCGACATCTCTGAAAAGTCTGCAAAAGTTCCTGGGCTTTGCTAATTTTTATCGTCGCTTCATCTGTAATTTTTCTAGCATTGCCAAACCATTGACCGATTTGACCAAGAAGGGTGCTGATTTGGTTAATTGGTCTTCTACTGCTGTGGAAGCTTTTCAGGAGTTGAAGCGTCGTTTTTGTTCTGCCCCTGTGTTGTGTCAACCAGATGTTTCTCTTCCGTTCCAGGTCGAGGTTGATGCTTCTGAGATTGGAGCAGGGGCGGTTTTGTCACAGAGAGGTTCTGATTGCTCAGTGATGAAACCATGTGCTTTCTTTTCCAGGAAGTTTTCGCCCGCTGAGCGTAATTATGATGTGGGCAATCGAGAGTTGCTGGCCATGAAGTGGGCATTCGAGGAGTGGCGTCATTGGCTTGAAGGAGCTAAGCATCGCGTGGTGGTATTGACTGATCATAAGAACTTGACTTATCTCGAGTCTGCCAAGCGCTTGAATCCTAGACAGGCCCGTTGGTCGTTATTTTTTGCCCGCTTCGACTTTGTGATTTCGTACCTTCCGGGCTCTAAAAATGTGAAGGCGGATGCTCTGTCTAGGAGTTTTGTGCCCGACTCTCCGGGTTTATCTGAGCCAGCGGGTATCCTCAAGGAAGGAGTCATTGTGTCTGCCATCTCCCCTGATTTGCGGCGGGTGCTGCAAAAATTTCAGGCGAATAAACCTGATCGTTGTCCAGCAGAGAAACTGTTCGTCCCTGATAGGTGGACTAATAAACTTATCTCTGAACTTCATTGTTCGGTGTTGGCTGGTCATCCTGGAATCTTTGGTACCAGAGAGTTAGTGGCTAGATCCTTCTGGTGGCCATCTCTGTCACGGGATGTACGTATTTTTGTGCAGTCCTGTGGGATTTGTGCTAGGGCTAAGCCCTGCTGTTCTCGTGCCAGTGGGTTGCTTTTGCCCTTGCCGGTCCCGAAGAGGCCTTGGACACATATTTCGATGGATTTCATTTCTGACCTTCCCGTTTCTCAAAAGATGTCAGTCATTTGGGTGGTCTGTGATCGCTTTTCTAAAATGGTCCATCTGGTGCCCTTGGCTAAATTGCCTTCCTCCTCTGATTTGGTACCTTTGTTCTTTCAGCATGTGGTGCGGTTGCATGGCATTCCTGAGAATATTGTTTCTGACAGAGGTTCCCAGTTTGTTTCAAGGTTTTGGCGAGCCTTTTGTGGTAGGATGGGCATTGACCTATCCTTTTCCTCGGCTTTCCATCCTCAGACTAATGGCCAGACCGAACGAACCAATCAGACCTTGGAAACATATCTGAGATGTTTTGTTTCTGCAGACCAGGATGATTGGGTGTCCTTTTTGCCGTTGGCTGAGTTCGCCCTTAATAATCGGGCCAGCTCGGCTACCTTGGTTTCTCCATTTTTTTGCAATTCTGGGTTCCGTCCTCGTTTCTCTTCAGGACAGGTTGAGTCTTCGGACTGTCCTGGTGTGGATTCTGTGGTGGATAGGTTGCAGCAGATCTGGACTCAGGTAGTGGACAATTTGATCTTGTCCCAGGAGAAAGCTCAACTTTTCGCTAATCGCAGACGCCGTGTGGGTCCCCGACTTCGTGTTGGGGATCTGGTTTGGTTATCTTCTCGTCATATTCCTATGAAGGTTTCCTCTCCTAAATTTAAACCTCGTTTTATTGGTCCGTATAGGATTTCTGAGGTTCTCAATCCTGTGTCTTTTCGTTTGACCCTCCCAGACTCCTTTTCCATACATAATGTATTCCATAGGTCGTTGTTGCGGAGATACGTGGCACCTATGGTTCCATCTGTTGAGCCTCCTGCCCCGGTTTTGGTGGAGGGGGAATTGGAGTATATTGTGGAGAAGATTTTGGATTCTCGTGTTTCTAGACGGAAACTCCAGTATCTGGTTAAATGGAAGGGTTATGCTCAGGAAGATAATTCCTGGGTTTTTGCCTCTGATGTTCATGCTTCCGATCTTGTTCGTGCCTTTCATGCGGCTCATCCTGGTCGGCCTGGGGGCTCTGGTGAGGGTTCGGTGACCCCTCCTCAAGGGGGGGGTACTGTTGTGAATTCTGTGGCTGAATTCACTCCTGTGGTCACAAGTGGTACTGCAGCTTCTGAGCTTCCTCCCTCAGGTGTTCTGGTGAGCTCGTTAGCTGCTTCATTACTTAACTCCGCCTGATGCTGCTATCCTTGCTCCTTGTCAATGTTTCAGTGTTGGATCTGAGCTTCTCCTGATTGTTCCTGTGACCTGCTGCTCTGTATAGCTAAGTGCTTTTTGCTTTTTTGTTGCTTTTTTTCTGTCCAGCTTGTCTTTTGTTTTGCTGGAAGCTCTGAGACGCAAAGGGTGTACCGCCGTGCCGTTAGTTCGGCACGGTGGTTTTTTTTTGCCCCCTTTGCGTGGTTTTGCTTTAGGGTTTTTTGTAGACTGCAAAGTTCGCTTTACTGTCCTCGCTCTGTCCTAGAATATCGGGCCCCACTTTGCTGAATCTATTTCATCCCTACGTTTTGTCTTTTCATCTTACTCACAGTCATTATATGTGGGGGGCTGCCTTTTCCTTTGGGGAATTTCTCTGGGGCAAGTCAGGCCTATTTTTCTATCTTCAGGCTAGCTAGTTTCTTAGGCTGTGCCGAGTTGCCTAGGTAGTCGTTAGGTGCAATCCACAGCCGCTTTTAGTTGTGTTTAGGATAGGATCAGGTGTGCAGTCTACAGAGTTTCCACGTCTCAGAGCTCGTTCTTGTATTTTTGGGTATTTGTCAGATCACTGTGTGCGCTCTGATCGCTATGCACACTGTGTTTCTGGATTGCCTTCATAACACCTGTCATTAGCAAACATAACAGTTCCTCCTTAGCAGTTGTCTTGCAGGGTCTGCTGGACCTGGGCTTGTCAAACACATCTCCAGTCTCTTCAAATCTTTTTTTAATTATTTGTACTTGATGCTGAGACCCATTAAAGGTGCCAGCCACCTCTGCAGTGCATCTGGTCTTCAGCCTCTTGATAATCCAGGCTTTGGTCACAGGGTGGATTGTTGGCATGTTGTCAGAGCTCAAATTGCAGTTCAAGTGAAGGTCTGAGGTGCTGGGTTTCTCTTTATACACACACTAATTAACCGATCATTTACTGAGCACAGGTGAGGATGTAAACTAGGATTGGGTGCATTATATGACCAGGCGACAAAACTTTTGTCTTGCTAAAATCTGACTATTCTGTGTCCATTAACTGATCAATATTTCTGCATTGATGCCAATTTATTTTCTTAACCTAAACCACATTTCTGAGGGTTTCAGCTTTCAAAAGAATAATTTATACAACCAATGGATGAATTTAATGTCAGGTTATAAGCTTTTATTTACATAACATGGATAAGTGACATAACTTCTGTCAGGGAGTGTATGAGAAGGTAACGCAAAGTAGCCCCAAAACAATGCTGTGAAAGTGTGGCAGGAGGGAATGGCCAAAGGCCTTCCGTGCATGAAAAACCAACAACATTGAAGGCAGATGTGACTGATCCTGAGCTTATGCATCTGAGCATACAACATTTTTTGTTTATTTTTAGCAGCATGTCTACAACTAGTGAAGCCTTACTGAGCTGGTGTTATGGTAGTGTAGCTACTCAGCTGGGATAATAGGTAAATATAAACACTGTGTGATGCCTACCAGGGCCGTGGGGTACTCGAAATAGGGTCAGACAGTTCTTTGGGAAAGTCACGGGACCGTGACCCAACTTCGTGGCCTTGGGCGTGCAATAAAAATGCAAGGGGAAAAGTTATATGAGATTGATTTGTGGTGCCACCTGTGGTGTTTGGCAAGAAATTGGCCGACGCTGCGGATCAGGTCAACTGGGGCGGTTGGTGATGCAGCAGAGATGGTACAGCTCTCCACGGGTAGAGTGGGCCCCAGGGCAGTTATAAGGTTAGTTTGTTGATGGGAACTGTTGTAGTGCAGGGCAGGTGATGCAGTAAATAATTCTGAGGACACAGCAGGGTGCAGTTTTCTCACTTTACTCACTGTCTCCGGGTTACAATCACCAGCCGGTTGCTGTGTCTTCCGGGTCCGTGGTCCAGCCAGCTCATGGGTAATTTGGGGGGCACTTCTCCGGGACTCCCTTCATGTGTACCTTTCAAGGTCATCTCTCTCTGCACTGGCTCTGACCCTCCTGCCCTGCGCCTTACACACAGTGTCCCAAGCCAGCAGCCTCTGGTCTTGTCAGGTGATGTCCTCTTGGTCCCTTTGACCCTATGTGGCTGCCTTTTTAGCGAACGTGTGTAGATTTGGCCGTGGCATATACAGACACCACAGCCTCCACTTTGCTAGCTGAGTCCTACATTCTCTCCACTAGTCTGGAGCTGGTCCCCACTACAACCTGGTCCCTCCACCTGACTACGATCGGCGTCGATTCGGGTGCCATGGGTGAATTCTTCACGTCCCTGGCCCCAAGGACCCCTTCTCTCTGGAGCTCCTCTCAGACACCTCCGTTCTCCTTTCACTCCTCTCACAGACCAACTAATTAACTGATTCCTCCTCCCGTCTCCATGGCAACACTTCACTCCCAACTCTACCTCATCCACCCACACCATCTGCCTAGTTCCTTCTCCAGCCTGAGATGGGGCCCTCCCGAAAAAGGTTCTGCCCAGATCCCCTGGCCTGGAGTAGTGAGGTGCCGGATGCTAGTATGTTGGTACCGGGTAGTTCCCCCTCCTTACCCAAGAGTGGGATACCACACCTCTGGCTGAGGTGCAGTACCTCTGTGATGACTGGAACCTCAAGGGCACCACAACTGCAACTGTCCCTGCCGGCGTCCAATCTGACTAGAGATCCTGACCCCGCAGTCCCTAGTGGTTCCTGAGTGAACAGGAGAGCGTCCTAACCACAGACTATCATATAAGAAAACACGCCACTCCGTTGTTGAAATGCTGTTGGTGCACAAGTAGGGTATCTGGCCCATAATCAATAGTCTACAAAAACTTGGCACTCAAAATTCAAAGAAAAAAGTGGTTCATTTATTATGCATCCAGACAATAATAGCAGACTCACAGTGGCACAGCTCGCAGCAAACAGAAGCGCTGACTCCTCTTACTGGACACACAGTACAGAACCCGGGCTAACATACCACGTGCACACTTAGTTCCCATATGCATCTAATCCAGGCAAAAGGCACTTTTTATCTCCCACTGAGACAATATAATTAAGGAGATATCCACACTGCTGAAATAGTTTGGTCTGCAGAAGGTCCAAGTAAGGACCGAAAACGTTCAACTATTATTGTCTGGACGCATAATAAATGAACCACTTTTTTCTTTGAATTTTGAGTGTCAACTTTTTATAGACTACTAACCACAGACTAGACAATGGCAACTCAGTCTATGCTGTCTAAAATGCCATAAAGAGAGTCACGTTCCTTCTAAGGAACCAGAGGGCAGAGTAGAGTCTGAATTACTTACAAAAGGGAAAGTGTGCTGAAAAAAGGAAATATCCCAGAGTGAGTAAAATAAACTACAAAATACAAAATAAAATATAAAGTAAGTACTGTTACAAAATATGCTGTCTACTTCCTAAAAGGAAACAGAAGCTAGGTGCAGAAAAAAGAACAGAAACAGCAAAGAAATAAACCCTAGCTGGAAATAAACTGACTGGTTTTTACAGCAGAAAGGCTGAACATCAAAATGAGAATATCACCAGCAGGAAATGCCATCAGAGGGACAGAATATAAAGCCACACCTGAAAGGTGATAGTGCAGAAAAATGAAAACACCTATGCTAAACACAGATTGCAGCCAGAATGGTAGAAACTAAATACCTGAAAAAAAGGTGTGTCTGCTGTGGCTCTGCGGCTAGAGAAGCCAACCCCAAAGTCAATCTGAAGGGTTCGAACCCAGGAGCATGACAGCTGGATTCAAGAGATGTGGTAGGCAGCTTTGAAGCTGAATTACAAGGATTTACCGGAAATTTCAAATATTGATTTAAGAAAGTAATGTGGCAGTAAGATTGAGGCAGACTGTGGTCTTTATTTGATTTTTGAAGTAATAATATTCTTTCATTCAGAAATCGATCAACTTGTTGATTATCAATATACTTTGAGTATAGGAGACTTAAGTGTAGGTACAATATCAGGTAGTAGAAGTTAATAATATTCGGTAGAATAGCGATCTAGACCTGGTGATTGTTTAATGCAGAATATGTTTCCAGTGTCTCTTCTTCTATTTTGGGATAATCAAGATCATTTTTTTGGTCTGCAGATAATTGAGGTAGAGCTTCGGCACTAAGAAATTAATTAATAGATTCTAGATCAGTAGGAGCAACTCTATGAAGGTCCTAAAAATAAATAGTACTTTGTGTCATGATCCAGTCCTGTGTTTATTTTCAGCAGTCTTGTCTATGGACTGTTCATGAGGGAGGTAATCCCCTCTGCCTCGTTTTGAAGTTGGCTGGACTATTTCAGTCCTCTGCAGCTTGTGGGCCAGTGTCATCTATAGTTCATGCTTCCTGGCTTGAGCCCCTGATCTGTATGCCTTAGTGTTCCTTATTCCTTTGACAGCCTGTTTCCCTATATGACTTGACCTGATCTCTGGACTTCACCCCTTGTTTTCCATCTCTGATAGCCATGCTCCTTGACTGGCTTCGACTCTGGCTTGTGCCCTGACTTCATCTTAAGTCTCACGTTTTGGTTACCACGTTCTGACTCTGACTCCTTGCTTGTCCCTGACTACGTGTTTTGCTGTATTCTTTGGTACTTCGGCTCCTGACAGTTTTGGATTCGGCTTGTCTGACTACTCTTTTGTTACCTGTGGCACCTGTGCTGCTGCTCAGTGTTGTTACGCTGTGTGTGCAACCTTTCTTCCCTCATCAGCACCCTCTGGTGGAGGTTACACTATGTGCAGCAGCACATTACACTTTGCAATTTTTTTCTGTTTTGGTATGTAATTGTTGGGTCTTTGGATTTTGCATGGCAAGTATGTTGTAGGTTTGTGTCTGGTCAACAGTGAACCTGGTCTATTGTCCCAATTATGATATTTGTCTTGGCTCTGTTTGTTTTGCCAATGGGCTTGACAACATAAGAACCTTTCCATTAACTATTTTGATTCTTTTTTTTTTTTTGTAACTCTGTTTATTAATTTTTAAAAGACAACAAGGCAAAAATACAGTAATAACAAATGTTTTAACCTGTAACCCACCCCATACCCTCCCCCAATGCAAAAACCCTTTCTCCGCGTGCGCATCACATATAAGGTACATTATGGAATTGGTGTGTTGCCCCCTATCCTTTGTAATAAATACCATTGGGTATTTTCAAATTGGGCTCTCAGCTTTCCTCTAGTTTCTAGAGGAAGAGACGGAATAAAAAGAGACCATGTTGTCAGGAATTTACCTGACATCTTTTCCTTGTTGGACAATGCATCCATCCACTACTATTTTGATTCTTGACATATCTGTTTTGTCTGGAGAGAGGGATGTGTTATGTAAGAATGTAAAGAATTATTAAGCATATGAAATTGTTCCTTAAATTTGCATTTTATCAACTCTGTATAATTAATGATGCGACCCCTCATAACAGTTTTTGAGGTGGCCTATAGTAGAGGAGTTCCTTTTAAATGTAATATGTTATCAACTATGAAATTATTCCAGTGCATTTTAAGGTAGAAGCTATATCTTTCAGACTTGGAGAGGAAGGAAGGGAATCTCCAAAACTGAGATCATAATTGATGTGGGAGAGATTGAAGAGAAAGAGACTGGAACATGGTTTGAAATTATGGTGGGGTGTATTCCTTTGTGGCTGACTGCTGAAATAGACTTTCTGAGATAAATAGATAATCTATTTTTGAAAAAGAATCACGTGCTGAAGAGTAAAATGTGTATTCTCTAGTAGGGCTATGTCAGAGTCACCAGTTATAACAAAGAGACAATGTATTCAACATCTGGAAGAAGTGTTGCGTAGTCAATAGTGATTGAGTACCACAATTTGATCTGTCCATTTGTGGATCAATTGCAGAGTTTAAATCCCTTATGTTCTAAGGGTTTCTCTTGTAGAATGGCTAAAAGATTAGGGAGAAAGGTAGGATTATTCTGATTAGAGGCATATACATTTATTAACGTGTAATTGCGGTCAGCAATGTCCACAGATAACATAATAAATTTGCCATGAGGATCAACTGATTTGTCCTGAATTGTGTAGGGAAGACCTTTATGAAATAGGATAGCCACCCCTCTAGCTTTTGAAGAATAATCTGTCGAGTAGTAGGCCCCAACCAAGTGGCTTCCATTGTGGAATTTTTCCCTTTCACCCAGTGTGTCTCTTGTAGGTAGATGATGATAGGTGTAATACATTTTTTAATCGTTAAGGGCCTTTCTACATTTCACATTGGTATTCAGGCCTGCTATGTTCCACAATATAAACTTAAGATTAGTGGAGGGTTTATAATGTTGTGAAATATTGGTGTTTAATATACTCATCTTCAATGTCTTGACAAAGGGTTTAATTTGCAATGGACAATTCATTCTGACAGAATTCTTTATCCCAGAAGGCCTGAGCTTTGTTTAAAGTCTACAAAGAAGGAGAGCCATCACTAGAAAACGTATGAAAAGGAAGAATGTGCATAATCAAACGAATAAAGAAAAACATCACGTGAACAGAAAATTAATAACCAGTAACTATCAGGCCATGTAGCTCTTAAAATTGAAGACAAAATCATGAAAGTCAGTCATGCTGTCCCCCTGAAAATGACAATGGTCAACCTTTATTTGGCAACTGGAATTGGCCGTGTGCATCTATTGGATCATCAAAGATGTGGGAGCAGCTGTTGTCTTGGACTTTTAGTTTGGCCAGATATAACAGCTGGAACCTAGTGTCATGCCATCAAGGTATCGACAGATGGCTGAGAAGCCTTTAAGTTTTTGAGTAACTGAGAAAGAAAAGTCCAGAAAGATGAGAATACAGTTGTGTTTAAATGTTAGTGAGTTCATCCAACAGTATGCTCTCAAATTTGTTCTTTAATGGACCAGTTTAGGAATCTAATGATGATCAGACGTGGACTACTTCTTCCGTTTTCCCTGAGACAATCTATATAATAGTCTCTCTCAACCATCAGTGAGGTCAAATAGGAAGTTGCAAAGTTTGTATTAGATCAGTAGTGAGAATTGTGGTTAGATTATCTCCAAAAATATTTCCTGGGACACCCATGAATCGGAGATTATTCCTCCTTTCTATATTTTCTAGGTACTCCAACTTGCCACAGATTTTGTACCATTTTTGTATTTATAAAGGATACAAAGCTTGTCACTACTGTGTGCTATTATACAGGCTACTGTATAACTTCTGTTACCACCAGCTTTCCATTAGCCATGTAAGTTGAGGTCACTTGGACATTACTAAGGTTGTGTTTACTGTATGTTAAAGAGTTTGAAAAGAGTTTAGTAGAAACCTAAGAGTGTTACATGTGTCTTTTCTGGGCAACTGAAGGCTTTACAACATTGCAATTTGTAGCAAATCGATTAACTGCCAATTTAATTTTTTATAAAAATTCAACAAAGCTAGAAAAGTTAAATTTGAAAAGATTCACTCATCTCTACTAATTATGTTTAGTACCCAATAACAATTTCCTTGTATATTTATATTTGTCCTATGCTTTTTATGGTGGCATATAATATTGTAGATTGACCACTGCTGTGTATTTGCCAACAAACGACAGTCATGAGAGTAAGTTGAGAAATAGTTTGGTGGTATATCATCTCTCCAGCTTTTTAAACCTATTCACTTTTCATTAATTAGTCAAAGCTGACACCATATAAACTCATTTGCAAAGCTTTGAGCTCCCGCTGTCTGTATGCCACTGATTATAACACCTTAAATTAATTTACATGATTCAAGAGGAGTTTACTCTTTCTCCTTATTCCACTCTCTAATTCATGTTAAAGCCATTGATATCAAATTTACATATAGTAATAAAATGCTAATTAGTAGGGTTGAGCGAAACGGGTCGTTCATTTTCAAAAGTCGCCGACTTTTGGCAAAGTCGGGTTTCATGAAACCCGATCCGACCCCTGTGCGGGGTCGGCCATGCAGTACGCGACTTTTGCGCCAAAGTCGCGTTTCAATGACGCGAAAAGCGCCATTTCTCAGCCAATGAAGGTAAACGCAGAGTGTGGGCAGCGTGATGACATAGGTCCTGGTCCCCACCATCTTAGAGAAGGGCATTGCAGTGATTGGCTTGCTGTCCGCGGCGTCACAGGGGCTATAAAGGGGCGTTCCCGCCGACCGCCATGTTACTGCTGCTGATCTGAGCTTAGGGAGAGGTTGCTGCCGCTTCGTCAGAAGCAGGGATAGCGTTAGGCAGGGTCCATTAACCACCAAACCGCTTGTGCTGTAGCGATTTCCACTGCCCAACACCACCTTCGGTGTGCAGGGACAGTGGAAGCTACATTTTTTTTTTTTCCCCCTCAGCGCTGTAGCTCATTGGGCTGCCCTAGAAGGCTCCCTGATAGCTGAATTGCTGTGTGTACGCCGCTGTGCAAACCAACTGCTTTTTTCAAAGCACAAATCCTCTTGTTCCTTCCTTTCTGCACAGCTATCTTTTTGGTTTGTACACACTTTTTATTTAATTTGTGCATCAGTCCACTCCTTATTGCTGCCTGCCATACCTGGCTGAGATTACTGCAGGGAGATAGTAATTGAAGGACACTCCCTGTTTTTTTTTTTTTTTTTGTGGGAGATTAAGATTGACATTTCTGCTAGAGTGCCATCCCTGTCTGTGTCATCTCTCACTCAGTGGGCCATAGAAAGCCTATTTATTTTTTTGCTTGATTTGGGTTATAAAATCTACCTGAAAAAATCACTACATCAATCAGTGGGAGAAAAATATTGGCCTCAGGGCTTGTGTGCCACTCTTGACTCCTGTGTGCATCATCACTCACTCAGTGGGCCATAGAAAGCCTATTTATTTTTTTGCTTGATTTTGGTTCTAAAATCTACCTGAAAAAATCAATAAATCAATCAGTGGGAGATTAATATTGGCCTTTGGGCTTGTGTGCCAGTCCTAAGCGTGCCATCTCTCTCTCTCAGATAGTGGGCCATAGAAAGCCTATTTATTTTTATTTTTTTTATTGGGTTTATAAATTTTCCCTGGAAAAAAAAAAAAAAAGTGGGAGATTAATATTGGCCTCTGGGCTTGTGTGCCAGTCCTGAGCGTGCCATCTCTCTCACAAATAGTGGGCCATAGAAAGCCTATTTATTTTTTTTTTTTTTGGTTTTATAAATTCTCCCTTAAAAAAAAAAGGGAGATTAATATTGGCCTTTGGGCTTGTGTGCCAGTCCTAAGCGTGCCATCTCTCTCTGTCTCTCAGATAGTGGGCCATAGAAAGCCTATTTATTATTTTTTTTATTGGGTTTATAAATTTTCCCTGGAACAAAAAAAAAAAAGTGGGAGATAAATATTGGCCTCTGGGCTTGTGTGCCACTCCTGACTCCTGTGTGCGTCATCTCTCACTCAGTGGGCCATAGAAAGCCTTTTTTTGTTTTATTTGTTTTCTAAATTCTCCCTGAAAAAATCATTTTATTTTCTTTGGTTTCTAAATTCTTCCTGAAAAAATCATTTTATTCTATTTTTTTTTTCCCTAAAGTCTCCCTGAAAAAAAAAAACAAAAAAACAAATCAGTGGGAGATTAATATTGCCCTTTCTGCTTGTGTGCCAGTCTTGACTCCTGGGTGTGCCATCTCTCTCTCTCTCTCCAATTGTGGGCCATAGAAAGCCTATTTTTTTAGCTTGATTTGGGTTCCAAAATCTACCTGAAAAAATCACTACATCAATCAGTGGGAGATAAATATTGGCCTCTGGGCTTGTGTGCCACTCCTGACTCCTGTGTGCGTCATCTCTCACTCAGTGGGCCATAGAAAGCCTTTTTTTGTTTTATTTGTTTTCTAAATTCTCCCTGAAAAAATCATTTTATTTTCTTTGGTTTCTAAATTCTTCCTGAAAAAATCATTTTATTCTATTTTTTTTTTCCTAATGTCTCCCTAAAAAAAAAAAAAAAAAAACAAAGCAGTGGGAGATTAATATTGCCCTTTCTGCTTGTGTGCCAGTCTTGACTCCTGGGTGTGCCATCTCTCTCTCTCTCTCCAATTGTGGGCCATAGAATGCCTATTATTTTTTTAGCTTGATTTGGGTTCCAAAATCTACCTGAAAAAATCACTACATCAATCAGTGGGAGATAAATATTGGCCTCTGGGCTTGTGTGCCACTCCTGACTCCTGTGTGCGTCATCTCTCACTCAGTGGGCCATAGAAAGCCTTTTTTTGTTTTATTTGTTTTCTAAATTCTCCCTGAAAAAATCATTTTATTTTCTTTGGTTTCTAAATTCTTCCTGAAAAAATCATTTTATTCTATTTTTTTTTTCCTAAAGTCTCCCTGAAAAAAAAAAAAAAAACAACAAAGCAGTGGGAGATTAATATTGCCCTTTCTGCTTGTGTGCCAGTCTTGACTCCTGGGTGTGCCATCTCTCTCTCTCTCTCCAATTGTGGGCCATAGAATGCCTATTATTTTTTTAGCTTGATTTGGGTTCCAAAATCTACCTGAAAAAATCACTACATCAATCAGTGGGAGATAAATATTGGCCTCTGGGCTTGTGTGCCACTCCTGACTCCTGTGTGCGTCATCTCTCACTCAGTGGGCCATAGAAAGCCTTTTTTTGTTTTATTTGTTTTCTAAATTCTCCCTGAAAAAATCATTTTATTTTCTTTGGTTTCTAAATTCTTCCTGAAAAAATCATTTTATTCTATTTTTTTTTTCCCTAAAGTCTCCCTGAAAAAAAAAAACAAAAAAACAAATCAGTGGGAGATTAATATTGCCCTTTCTGCTTGTGTGCCAGTCTTGACTCCTGGGTGTGCCATCTCTCTCTCTCTCTCCAATTGTGGGCCATAGAAAGCCTATTTTTTTAGCTTGATTTGGGTTCCAAAATCTACCTGAAAAAATCACTACATCAATCAGTGGGAGATAAATATTGGCCTCTGGGCTTGTGTGCCACTCCTGACTCCTGTGTGCGTCATCTCTCACTCAGTGGGCCATAGAAAGCCTTTTTTTGTTTTATTTGTTTTCTAAATTCTCCCTGAAAAAATCATTTTATTTTCTTTGGTTTCTAAATTCTTCCTGAAAAAATCATTTTATTCTATTTTTTTTTTCCTAAAGTCTCCCTGAAAAAAAAACAAAAAAAAACAAAGCAGTGGGAGATTAATATTGCCCTTTCTGCTTGTGTGCCAGTCTTGACTCCTGGGTGTGCCATCTCTCTCTCTCTCTCCAATTGTGGGCCATAGAATGCCTATTATTTTTTTAGCTTGATTTGGGTTCCAAAATCTACCTGAAAAAATCACTACATCAATCAGTGGGAGATAAATATTGGCCTCTGGGCTTGTGTGCCACTCCTGACTCCTGTGTGCGTCATCTCTCACTCAGTGGGCCATAGAAAGCCTTTTTTTGTTTTATTTGTTTTCTAAATTCTCCCTGAAAAAATCATTTTATTTTCTTTGGTTTCTAAATTCTTCCTGAAAAAATCATTTTATTCTATTTTTTTTTTCCTAAAGTCTCCCTGAAAAAAAAACAAAAAAAAACAAAGCAGTGGGAGATTAATATTGCCCTTTCTGCTTGTGTGCCAGTCTTGACTCCTGGGTGTGCCATCTCTCTCTCTCTCTCCAATTGTGGGCCATAGAATGCCTATTATTTTTTTAGCTTGATTTGGGTTCCAAAATCTACCTGAAAAAATCACTACATCAATCAGTGGGAGATAAATATTGGCCTCTGGGCTTGTGTGCCACTCCTGACTCCTGTGTGCGTCATCTCTCACTCAGTGGGCCATAGAAAGCCTTTTTTTGTTTTATTTGTTTTCTAAATTCTCCCTGAAAAAATCATTTTATTTTCTTTGGTTTCTAAATTCTTCCTGAAAAAATCATTTTATTCTATTTTTTTTTTTCCTAAAGTCTCCCTGAAAAAAAAAAAAAAAAAAACAAAGCAGTGGGAGATTAATATTGCCCTTTCTGCTTGTGTGCCAGTCTTGACTCCTGGGTGTGCCATCTCTCTCTCTCTCTCCAATTGTGGGCCATAGAATGCCTATTATTTTTTTAGCTTGATTTGGGTTCCAAAATCTACCTGAAAAAATCACTACATCAATCAGTGGGAGATAAATATTGGCCTCTGGGCTTGTGTGCCACTCCTGACTCCTGTGTGCGTCATCTCTCACTCAGTGGGCCATAGAAAGCCTTTTTTTGTTTTATTTGTTTTCTAAATTCTCCCTGAAAAAATCATTTTATTTTCTTTGGTTTCTAAATTCTTCCTGAAAAAATCATTTTATTCTATTTTTTTTTTCCTAAAGTCTCCCTGAAAAAAAAAAACAAAAAAACAAATCAGTGGGAGATTAATATTGCCCTTTCTGCTTGTGTGCCAGTCTTGACTCCTGGGTGTGCCATCTCTCTCTCTCTCTCCAATTGTGGGCCATAGAAAGCCTATTTTTTTAGCTTGATTTGGGTTCCAAAATCTACCTGAAAAAATCACTACATCAATCAGTGGGAGATAAATATTGGCCTCTGGGCTTGTGTGCCACTCCTGACTCCTGTGTGCGTCATCTCTCACTCAGTGGGCCATAGAAAGCCTTTTTTTGTTTTATTTGTTTTCTAAATTCTCCCTGAAAAAATCATTTTATTTTATTTGGTTTCTAAATTCTTCCTGAAAAAATCATTTTATTCTATTTTTTTTTCCTAAAGTCTCCCTGAAAAAAAAAAACAAACAAACAAATCAGTGGGCGATTAATATTGCCCTTTCTGCTTGTGTGCCAGTCTTGACTCCTGGGTGTGCCATCTCTCTCTCTCTCTCCAATTGTGGGCCATAGAAAGCCTATTATTTTTTTTAGCTTGATTTGGGTTCCAAAATCTAACTGAAAAAATCACTACATCAATCAGTGGGAGATAAATATTGGCCTCTGGGCTTGTGTGCCACTCTTGACTCCTGTGTGCGTCATCTCTCACTCAGTGGGCCATAGAAAGCCTTTTTTTGTTTTATTTGTTTTCTAAATTCTCCCTGAAAAAATCATTTTATTTTCTTTGGTTTCTAAATTCTTCCTGAAAAAATCATTTTATTCTATTTTTTTTTTCCTAAAGTCTCCCTGAAAAAAAACAAAAAAAACAAATCAGTGGGAGATTAATATTGCCCTTTCTGCTTGTGTGCCAGTCTTGACTCCTGGGTGTGCCATCTCTCTCTCTCTCTCCAATTGTGGGCCATAGAAAGCCTATTATTTTTTTTAGCTTGATTTGGGTTCCAAAATCTACCTGAAAAAATCACTACATCAATCAGTGGGAGATAAATATTGGCCTCTGGGCTTGTGTGCCACTCCTGACTCCTGTGTGCGTCATCTCTCACTCAGTGGGCCATAGAAAGCCTTTTTTTGTTTTATTTGGTTTCTAAATTCTTCCTGAAAAAATCATTTTATTCTATTATTTTTTTTTCCTAAAGTCTCCCTTAAAAAAAAAAAAAAATCAAATCAGTGGGAGATTAATATTTACATTTGTGCTTCAGTGACAGTCCTGCGTGTGTGGCATCTCTCTCATTTGTTGCCACCAACAACAGAGTGTGTAACATTGTGCCTGATTTTCGTTGTGGTCTCACTCACCTGTAAAGGGGTAGCTAAATCATACTGAAGTTATAGCTCACCGTGTAATTTGTGTGACAGCAACAAATACCGTTAGTTTGTTTACGTTTTTAAAACAATGAGGAAGTATGGTGGAAGAGGTCGTGGCCGGGGGCGTTCATTGTCAGCTGGTAATGAGGGTAGTGGTAGTAGCGGAGCATCAGCTGGTCGTGGGAAAAAAAATATTGCACCTAAGTCTGGAGCTGTGGAGCCAGGTTCGTCGTCTGGCTACACAAGGCCTCGAACGCTCCCTTTTCTGGGAGTAGGAAAACCGCTTTTAAAGCCGGAGCAGCAAGAGCAAGTTTTGGCTTATCTTGCTGACTCAGCCTCTAGCTCTTTTGCCTCCTCTCATGAAACTGGTAAATGTCAAAGCAGCGCGTCGTTAGTGGATGTTCACGGTCAGAGACAAGTCGCTTCCTTGTCCTCTTCAGCAAAAACAACAACAGAGAAGAATGCAGCAGGCGACACAACGGGTTACTCCATGGAGCTCTTTACACATACCGTCCCTGGCTTAGAAAGTGAAGCAGTTAACAGTGCATGCCCATTACAAGTTGAATCTGACATGGAGTGCACTGATGCACAGCCACAGCCAGACTACTATGCTGGTCCTTTGACTCAGACCACAACATTGCTCTCGCAGGGTGCTGATCAAGAATCAGACCCTGATGAGACTATGTTGCCCCATCACGAACGCTATACCACCGACCGACACGGTGACACAGACGAAGTTGCACACGAGCTACAAGAAGAGGTAATAGATGACCCAGTTCTTGACCCCGATTGGCAGCCATTGGGGGAACAGGGTGCAGGCGGCAGCAGTTCTGAAGCGGAGGAGGAGGGGCCGCAGCAGGCATCAACATCGCAACAGGTTCCATCTGCCAGGCCCGTATCTTGCCCAAAACGCGTGGCAAAGCCAAAACCTGTTGGAGGACAGCGTGGCCATCCGGTTAAAGCTCAGTCTGCAATGCCTGAAAAGGTATCCGATGCTAGAAAGAGTGCAGTCTGGCATTTTTTTAAACAACATCCAATTGATCAGCGCAAAGTCATCTGTCAAAAATGTTCAACTACCTTAAGCAGAGGACAGAATCTGAAAAGTCTCAATACAAGTTGCATGCATAGACATTTAACCACCATGCATTTGCAAGCCTGGACTAACTACCAAACGTCCCTTAAGGTTGTAGCACCCTCGGCCAATGAAGCTAGTCAGCAACGCAACATCCCTTCCGGCAGTGTAGGGCCACCATTTTCCGCACCACCTGCAGTATCTGTGCAGGTTTCTTTGCCAGGCCAAAGCAGTCAGGGTCAGGGAATCACCAGTTTCGTAGTAGGAAACACTGCATCTAGGGCACCGGTGGCAACAATACCATCTCCCACCGTCTCTCAGTCTGCCATGTCCACCGGCACCCCCGCTAGTTCCACGATCTCCAGCTCTCCAGTCCAGCTCACCCTACATGAGACTATGGTTAGAAAAAGGAAGTACTTAGCCTCGCATCCGCATACACAGGGTTTGAACGCACACATAGCTAGACTAATCTCGTTAGAGATGATGCCCTACCGGTTAGTTGAAAGCGAAGCTTTCAAAGCCCTGATGGACTACGCTGTACCACGCTACGAGCTACCCAGTCGACACTTTTTTTCCAGAAAAGCCATCCCAGCCCTCCACCAGCATGTTAAAGAGCGCATCGTCCATGCACTCAGGCAATCTGTGAGCACAAAGGTGCACCTGACAACAGATGCATGGACCAGTAGGCATGGCCAGGGACGTTACGTGTCCATCACGGCACACTGGGTAAATGTGGTGGATGCAGGGTCCACAGGGGACAGCAAGTTTGGGACAGTTCTGCCTAGCCCACGGTCTAGGAAACAATTGGCTGTAGCCGTTCGCACCCCCTCCTCCTCCTCTTCGTCCTCCTGCAGAAGCGAGAGCTCGTCCACAGACCGCAGTCGCACAACCACTCCATCCGCAGCTGCCACTGTTGCACACCAGGTCTCCCATTATGGGGCAGCTACTGGCAAACGTCAGCAGGCTGTATTGGCTATGAAGTGTTTGGGCGACAACAGACACACCGCGGAAGTTCTGTCCGAGTTCTTGCAGAAAGAAACGCAGTCGTGGCTGTAGATCTTGAGGCAGGCAAGGTAGTGAGTGATAACGGAAGGAATTTCATGGCTGCCATCTCCCTTTCCCAACTGAAACACATTCCTTGCCTGGCTCACACCTTAAACCTGGTGGTGCAGTGCTTCCTGAAAAGTTATCCGGGGTTATCCGACCTGCTCCTCAAAGTGCGTGGACTTTGCTCACATATCCGCCGTTCGCCCGTACACTCCAGCCGTATGCAGACCTATCAGCGTTCTTTGAACCTTCCCCAGCATCGCCTAATCATAGACGTTGCAACAAGGTGGAACTCAACACTGCACATGCTTCAGAGACTGTGTGAACAGAGGCGGGCTGTTATGTTTTTGTGGGAGGATACACATACACGGGCAGGCAGTAGGATGGCAGACATGGAGTTGTCAGGTGTGCAGTGGTCGAAGATTCAAGACATGTGTCAAGTCCTTCAGTGTTTTGAGGAATGCACACGGCTGGTTAGTGCAGACAACGCCATAATAAGCATGAGCATCCCCCTAATGCGTCTGCTGATGCAAAGTTTGACGCACATAAAGGATCAGGCGTCTGCAGCTGAGGAAGAGGAAAGCCTTGATGACAGTCAGCCATTGTCTGGCCAGGGCAGTGTACAGGACGAGGTAGCGGCCGAAGAGGAGGAGGAGGACGAGGAGGATGATGGGGATGATTATATTTTTAATGAGGAAGCTTTTCCGGGGCCACTGGAAATTGGTGGCGCGGCAAGGCCGGGTTCTGGTTTTTTGAGGGACACAAGTGACGTGGATTTGCCTGAAACTGCCCCTCAACCAAGCACAACCGCAGATTTGAGAACTGGAACTTTGGCCCACATGGCGGATTATGCCTTACGTATCCTCAAAAGGGACACACGCATAACTAAAATGATGAATGATGACGATTACTGGTTGGCCTGCCTCCTTGATCCTCGCTATAAAGGCAAATTGCAAAATATAATGCCACATGAGAACTTGGAACTAATATTAGCAACCAAACAATCAACTCTTGTTGACCGTTTGCTTCTGGCATTCCCTGCACACAGCGCCCGTGATCGTTCTCACACGAGCTGCAGGGGCCAGCAGACCAGAGGAGTTAGAGGGGCAGAAATCAGAAGTGGCGTTGGCCAGAGGGGTTTTCTGACCAGGTTGTGACCGCAGACAGGACAGGTACTGCAGCATCAATTCAAAGTGACAGGAGACAACATTTGTCCAGTATGGTTACAAACTATTTTTCATCCCTTATCGATGTTCTCCCTCAACCGTCATTCCCATTTGATTACTGGGCATCCAAATTAGACACCTGGCCAGAATTGGCAGAATATGCATTGCAGGAGCTTGCTTGCCCGGCAGCTAGTGTCCTATCAGAAAGAGTATTCAGTGCTGCAGGTTCAATACTAACAGAAAAAAGGACTCGTCTGGCTACCCAAAATGTAGATGATCTAACCTTCATTAAAATGAACCACAACTGGATTTCGAAATCTTTTGCCCCACCTTGCCCGGCTGACACCTAGCTTTCCTATGAAAAGGTCTTGCCTGTGGACTATTCTGAATGCCTTTTCCAATCTCGTAATTTTCAGCACCTGATTGTCCAGCATACGACATGTTTACACCTCACTAAATGGCCAAACTCCCCACACGGGGCCGTGGTATCGACACTTGGCGACAGCACCCGTGAGAGTGCAGTTTGTCTGAAGAGGTGGGTGAGCCCGCTTTTGGTCGACGGCACTGCCACTGGGTCCCTCCTAGTACAATAAAGTGTCTCTGGCGGTGGTGGTGCGCACCCAACGTCAGACACACCGTTGTAATATGAGGGGCCCTGGGCCTGTACCGCCGGCCACAAGACAGTTTCCCCCCACCCCAGCTCAAACAGTGCTCTACCACTTGCAAAATTATCTCACAGCTCCACCAATGTTTAGTCTATGCGCTGACATCCTTCAATGCCTGCCACTGACAATACCATTGTATTGACATTTTTGTTATGTTAGGCCTTCGATGCCTGTCTGTGGTCACTCCTTCCACTAGGCCTCCACTGACCACACCACTGCTGCCCGTGTACCCCTGGAACCAATTTAAAATTGCCTACAGCCATGTGTTATTATTTTAGGCCTTCGATGCCTGTCTGCGGTCCATTCTTTCAACTACTACTACACTGACCAGGGCACTGCTGCCCGTGTACCCCTGGAACCAATTTAAAATTGCCTACAGCCATGTGTTATTATTTTAGGCCTTCGATGCCTGTCTGCGGTCACTCCTTCCACTAGGCCTCTACTGACCACACCACTGCTGCCCGTGTACCCCTGGAACCAATTTAAAATTGCCTACAGCCAGCCCAATTTTTTTATTTTAGGCCTTCGATGCCTGTCTGCGGTCCATTCTTTCAACTACTACTACACTGACCAGGGCACTGCTGCCCGTGTACCCCTGGAACCAATTTAAAATTGCCTACAGCCATGTCTTATTATTTTAGGCCTTCGATGCCTGTCTGCGGTCACTCCTTCCACTAGGCCTCCACTGACCACACCACTGCTGCCCGTGTACCCCTGGAACCAATTTAAAATTGCCTACAGCCATGTGTTATTATTTAAGGCCTTCGATGCCTGTCTGCGGTCACTCCTTCCACTAGGCCTCCACTGACCACACCACTGCTGCCCGTGTACCCCTGGAACCAATTTAAAATTGCCTACAGCCATGTGTTATTATTTTAGGCCTTCGATGCCTGTCTGCGGTCACTCCTTCCACTAGGCCTCTACTGACCACACCACTGCTGCCCGTGTACCCCTGGAACCAATTTAAAATTGCCTACAGCCAGCCCAATTTTTTTATTTTAGGCCTTCGATGCCTGTCTGCGGTCCATTCTTTCAACTACTACTACACTGACCAGGGCACTGCTGCCCGTGTACCCCTGGAACCAATTTAAAATTGCCTACAGCCATGTGTTATTATTTTAGGCCTTCGATGCCTGTCTGCGGTCACTCCTTCCACTAGGCCTCTACTGACCACACCACTGCTGCCCGTGTACCCCTGGAACCAATTTAAAATTGCCTACAGCCAGCCCAATTTTTTTATTGTAGGCCTTCGATGCCTGTCTGCGGTCCATTCTTTCAACTACTACTACACTGACCAGGGCACTGCTGCCCGTGTACCCCTGGAACCAATTTAAAATTGCCTACAGCCATGTGTTATTATTTTAGGCCTTCGATGCCTGTCTGCGGTCACTCCTTCCACTAGGCCTCCACTGACCACACCACTGCTGCCCGTGTACCCCTGGAACCAATTTAAAATTGCCTACAGCCAGCCCAATTTTTTTATTTTAGGCCTTCGATGCCTGTCTGCGGTCCATTCTTTCAACTACTACTACACTGACCAGGGCACTGCTGCCCGTGTACCCCTGGAACCAATTTAAAATTGCCTACAGCCAGCCCAATTTTTTTATTTTAGGCCTTCGATGCCTGTCTGCGGTCCATTCTTTCAACTACTACTACACTGACCAGGGCACTGCTGCCCGTGTACCCCTGGAACCAATTTAAAATTGCCTACAGCCATGTGTTATTATTTTAGGCCTTCGATGCCTGTCTGCGGTCACTCCTTCCACTAGGCCTCCACTGACCACACCACTGCTGCCCGTGTACCCCTGGAACCAATTTAAAATTGCCTACAGCCATGTGTTATTATTTTAGGCCTTCGATGCCTGTCTGCGGTCCATTCTTTCAACTACTACTACACTGACCAGGGCACTGCTGCCCGTGTACCCCTGGAACCAATTTAAAATTGCCTACAGCCATGTGTTATTATTTTAGGCCTTCGATGCCTGTCTGCGGTCACTCCTTCCACTAGGCCTCCACTGACCACAACACTGCTGCCCGTGTACCCCTGGAACCAATTTAAAATTGCCTACAGCCAGCCCAATTTTTTTATTTTAGGCCTTCGATGCCTGTCTGCGGTCCATTCTTTCAACTACTACTACACTGACCAGGGCACTGCTGCCCGTGTACCCCTGGAACCAATTTAAAATTGCCTACAGCCATGTCTTATTATTTTAGGCCTTCGATGCCTGTCTGCGGTCACTCCTTCCACTAGGCCTCCACTGACCACACCACTGCTGCCCGTGTACCCCTGGTACCAATTTAAAATTGCCTACAGCCATGTGTTATTATTTTAGGCCTTCGATGCCTGTCTGCGGTCCATTCTTTCAACTACTACTACACTGACCAGGGCACTGCTGCCCGTGTACCCCTGGAACCAATTTAAAATTGCCTACAGCCATGTGTTATTATTTTAGGCCTTCGATGCCTGTCTGCGGTCACTCCTTCCACTAGGCCTCCACTGACCACACCACTGCTGCCCGTGTACCCCAGGAACCAATTTAAAATTGCCTACAGCCATGTGTTATTATTTTAGGCCTTCGATGCCTGTCTGCGGTCCATTCTTTCAACTACTACTACACTGACCAGGGCACTGCTGCCCGTGTACCCCTGGAACCAATTTAAAATTGCCTACAGCCATGTGTTATTATTTTAGGCCTTCGATGCCTGTCTGTGGTCACTCCTTCCACTAGGCCTCCACTGACCACACCACTGCTGCCCGTGTACCCCTGGAACCAATTTAAAATTGCCTACAGCCATGTGTTATTATTTTAGGCCTTCAATGCCTGTCTGCGGTCACTCCTTCCACTAGGCCTCCACTGACCACACCACTGCTGCCCGTGTACCCCTGGAACCAACATCAGAAAATATAAAAATAAGTATTTTGCTTATAAAAAAGAAAATACTGGAGAGATATCAAATGCAGACATTTTAACATTAAAAACAAACACACAACTAAAATCTGGTACAGTACTAAAAATGGCCACCAGCTACAATTACTTTCTCCTGCAAGTAGTTAACTGAAAGGTTTTTTAAATTGAAAACACAGATATGGCATCCACCGAGTGTTGTCCTGTCGCGTCTTCTTTATATTATTGCCGAGAAGATGCAAAACAATGAAAATAATAAAATCATTAATTACCAAAATAATAGAGAAAGTCAACACCACATTGCAAATAAACATTCATTCCAAATAAAGAAGCAGGGCGCGTCCGAGGGTGAGTATATACCTAATAAGAATATAATCACCCTCGGACGCGCAATGCTTATTTCCAACAGCCTTCCTTCCTAAGAATCAGCCCTTCCGTGGTGTAGAGAGACGTTGTGTTACACTCCAAGGTGTTCCCCAGGTTGCCTTTCCTGAGCTTCGATCTTCCGGCTCTCGTTTAGTAGTTCTTGGAAACTACACTGCATTAGGCCTTCAAATTGGGTATGGGGTGTAGAGAGAGGGTGTGTTACACTCCAAGGTGTTCCCCAGGTTGCCTTTCCTGAGCTTCTATCTTCAGGCTCTCATTAAATTGTGGTTAAATGGAACAACTGCATTTGGCGTACTAGTTGGTTTGGGGCCTACTATCGGTGTCTGCCACTCCTTGCTGTTCTCCTGGTTTCCTGTCCTGAAATTCCATTTTCAGGCTCTCGTTAAGTAGTTGTTAATGTTAGACTGCATTTGGCCTACTAGTTGGGTTGGGGCCTACTATCGGTGTCTGCCACTCCTTGCTGTTCTCCTCCACTGAACAAAGCTGTGCCGCCTGTTTACTACGGTTGCCAATTTTGAACTGCATTTCGACTACTTACTGATTTGGCCCTACTCTCTGTGTCAGCCTCTCATTCCAGTTGTCCTCCACTGCAATGCCCCCTGGTTATTCCTGTGTTACCAATTTTGAACTGCATTTAGCCCACTTTATTCTTTGGGCCTATATCTGTGTTTCCACTTCATCGTGTGATGTGGCTGGCAATCAGGCAACACAGCGTGCAGTAATCAGCGCACATACAGAGATCTGGCAATAACCAAAAACAATAGGACGAGCTCTGAGACGTGGAATCTCTGTAGACTGCAGTACCTGATCTATCCTCACACAACTATAAGCAGCAGTGGATTGCGCCTATCACTACCTATGCAACTCGGCACTGCCTGAGGAGCTGACTAGCCTGAAGATAGAAATACAAGCCTGACTTACCTCAGAGAAATACCCCAAAGGAATAGGCAGCCCCCCACATATAATGACTGTTAGCAAGATGAAAAGACAAACGTAGGAATGAAATAGATTCAGCAAAGTGAGGCCCGATATTCTAGACAGAGCGAGGATAGCAAAGAGAACTATGCAGTCTACAAAAAACCCTAAAACGAAAACCACGCAAAGGGGCAAAAAGACCCACCGTGCCGAACTAACAGCACGGCGGTGCACCCCTTTGCTTCTCAGAGCTTCCAGCAAAAGTTAATAGCAAGCTGGACAGAAAAAACAGAAAACAAACTAGAAGCACTTATCTAGCAGAGCAGCAGGCCCAAGGAAAGATGCAGTAGCTCAGATCCAACACTGGAACATTGACAAGGAGCAAGGAAGACAGACTCAGGGGGAGCTAAATAGCAAGGCAGCCAACGAGCTCACCAAAACACCTGAGGGAGGAAGCCCAGAGACTGCAATACCATTTGTGACCACAGAAGTGAACTCAGCCACAGAATTCACAACAGTACCCCCCCCTTGAGGAGGGGTCACCGAACCCTCACCAGAACCCCCAGGCCGACCAGGATGAGCCACATGAAAGGCACGAACAAGATCTGGGGCATGGACATCAGAGGCAAAAACCCAGGAATTATCTTCCTGAGCATAACCCTTCCATTTGACCAGATACTGGAGTTTCCGTCTAGAGACACGAGAATCCAAAATCTTCTCCACAATATACTCCAATTCCCCCTCCACCAAAACAGGGGCAGGAGGCTCCACAGATGGAACCATAGGTGCCACGTATCTCCTCAACAACGACCTATGGAATACATTATGTATGGAAAAGGAGTCTGGGAGGGTCAGACGAAAAGACACCGGATTGAGAATCTCAGAAATCCTATACGGACCAATAAAACGAGGTTTAAATTTAGGAGAGGAAACCTTCATAGGAATATGACGAGAAGATAACCAAACCAGATCCCCAACACGAAGTCGGGGTCCCACACGGCGTCTGCGATTAGCGAAAAGCTGAGCCTTCTCCTGGGACAAGGTCAAATTGTCCACTACCTGAGTCCAGATCTGCTGCAACCTGTCCACCACAGAATCCACACCAGGACAGTCCGAAGACTCAACCTGTCCTGAAGAGAAACGAGGATGGAACCCAGAATTGCAGAAAAATGGAGAGACCAAGGTAGCCGAGCTGGCCCGATTATTAAGGGCGAACTCAGCCAACGGCAAAAATGACACCCAATCATCCTGGTCAGCGGAAACAAAACATCTCAGATATGTTTCCAAGGTCTGATTGGTTCGTTCGGTCTGGCCATTAGTCTGAGGATGGAAGGCCGAGGAGAAAGATAGGTCAATGCCCATCCTACCACAAAAGGCTCGCCAGAACCTCGAGACAAACTGGGAACCTCTGTCAGAAACAATATTCTCAGGAATGCCATGTAAACGAACCACATGCTGGAAGAACAAAGGCACCAAATCAGAGGAGGAAGGCAATTTAACCAAGGGCACCAGATGGACCATTTTAGAAAAGCGATCACAGACCACCCAAATGACCGACATTTTTTGAGAAACGGGAAGGTCAGAAATGAAATCCATCGAAATATGTGTCCAAGGCCTCTTCGGGACCGGCAAGGGCAAAAGCAACCCACTGGCACGTGAACAGCAGGGCTTAGCCCTAGCACAAATTCCACAGGACTGCACAAAAGCACGCACATCCCGTGACAGAGATGGCCACCAGAAGGATCTAGCAACCAACTCCCTGGTACCAAAGATTCCTGGATGACCGGCCAGCACCGAACAATGAAGTTCAGAGATAACTTTACTAGTCCACCTATCAGGGACGAACAGTTTCTCGGCCGGACAACGATCAGGTTTATTAGCCTGAAATTTCTGCAACACTCTCCGCAAATCAGGGGAGATGGCAGACACAATGACTCCTTCCTTGAGGATACTCGCCGGCTCAGATAACCCCGGAGAGTCGGGCACAAAACTCCTAGACAGAGCATCCGCCTTCACATTTTTAGAGCCCGGAAGGTATGAAATCACAAAATCAAAACGAGCAAAAAATAACGACCAACGGGCCTGTCTAGGATTCAAGCGCTTGGCAGACTCAAGATAAGTAAGGTTCTTATGATCAGTCAAAACCACCACGCGATGCTTAGCACCCTCAAGCCAATGACGCCACTCCTCGAATGCCCACTTCATGGCCAGCAACTCTCGGTTGCCCACATCATAATTACGCTCAGCAGCAGAAAATTTCCTGGAAAAGAAAGCACATGGTTTGAACACTGAGCAACCAGAACCTCTCTGTGACAAAACCGCCCCTGCACCAATCTCAGAAGCATCAACCTCGACCTGGAACGGAAGAGAAACATCAGGTTGACACAACACAGGGGCAGAAGAAAAACGACGCTTCAACTCCTGAAAAGCTTCCACGGCAGCAGAAGACCAATTAACCAAATCAGCACCCTTCTTGGTCAAATCGGTCAATGGTCTGGCAATGCTAGAAAAATTACAGATGAAGCGACGATAAAAATTAGCAAAGCCCAGGAATTTCTGCAGACTTTTTAGAGATGTCGGCTGAGTCCAATCCTGGATGGCCTGAACCTTAACCGGATCCATCTCGATAGTAGAAGGGGAAAAGATGAACCCCAAAAATGAAACTTTCTGCACACCGAAGAGACACTTTGATCCCTTCACGAACAAGGAATTAGCACGCAGTACCTGGAAAACCATTCTGACTTGCTTCACATGAGACTCCCAATCATCTGAGAAGATCAAAATGTAATCCAAGTAAACAATCAAGAATTTATCCAGATACTCACGGAAAATGTCATGCATAAAAGACTGAAAAACAGATGGAGCATTGGCAAGTCCGAACGGCATCACCAGATACTCAAAATGACCCTCGGGCGTATTAAATGCCGTTTTCCATTCATCTCCCTGCCTGATTCTCACCAGATTATACGCACCACGAAGATCAATCTTAGTAAACCAACTAGCCCCCTTAATCCGAGCAAACAAGTCAGAAATCAATGGCAAGGGATACTGAAACTTAACAGTGATCTTATTAAGAAGGCGGTAATCAATACACGGTCTTAGCGAACCATCCTTCTTGGCTACAAAAAAGAACCCTGCTCCCAATGGTGACGACGATGGGCGAATATGTCCCTTCTCCAGGGACTCCTTCACATAACTGCGCATAGCGGTGTGTTCAGGTACGGACAAATTAAATAAACGACCCTTAGGGAATTTACTACCAGGAATCAAATCGATAGCACAATCACAATTCCTATGCGGAGGTAGGGCATCAGACTTGGACTCTTCAAATACATCCTGAAAGTCCGACAAGAACTCTGGGATGTCAGAAGGAATGGATGACGAAATAGACAAAAATGGAACATCACCATGTACTCCCTGACAACCCCAGCTGGTTACCGACATAGAGTTCCAATCCAATACTGGATTATGGGTTTGTAGCCATGGCAACCCCAACACGACCACATCATGCAAATTATGCAGTACCAGAAAGCGAATAACTTCCTGATGTGCAGGAGCCATGCACATGGTCAGCTGGGCCCAGTACTGAGGCTTATTCTTGGCCAAAGGTGTAGCATCAATTCCTCTCAACGGAATAGGACACCGCAAAGGCTCCAAGAAAAATCCACAACGTTTAGCATAATCCAAATCCATCAGATTCAGGGCAGCGCCCGAATCCACAAACGCCATGACAGAATACGATGACAAAGAGCACATTAAGGTAATGGACAAAAGGAATTTGGACTGTACAGTACCAATAACGGCAGAGCTATCGAACCGCCTAGTGCGTTTAGGACAATTAGAAATAGCATGAGTAGAATCACCACAATAGAAACACAGTCTGTTCAGACGTCTGTATTCCTGCCGTTCTACTTTAGTCATAGTCCTGTCGCACTGCATAGGCTCAGGTTTACTCTCAGACAATACCGCCAGATGGTGCACAGATTTACGCTCGCGCAAGCGACGACCGATCTGAATGGCCAAGGACATAGACTCATTCAAACCAGCAGGCATAGGAAATCCCACCATTACATCCTTAAGAGCTTCAGAGAGACCCTTTCTGAACAAAGCCGCTAGTGCAGATTCATTCCACAGAGTGAGTACTGACCACTTCCTAAATTTCTGACAATATACTTCTACATCATCCTGACCCTGGCATAAAGCCAGCAGATTTTTCTCAGCCTGATCCACTGAATTAGGCTCATCGTAAAGCAATCCCAGCGCCTGGAAAAATGCATCAACATTACTCAATGCAGAATCTCCTGGTGCAAGAGAAAACGCCCAGTCCTGTGGGTCGCCGCGCAAAAAAGAAATAATAATCAAAACCTGTTGAATAGGATTACCAGAAGAATGAGGTTTCAAGGCCAAAAATAGCTTACAATTATTTCTGAAGCTCAGGAACTTAGTTCTGTCACCAAAAAACAAATCAGGAATCGGAATTCTTGGTTCTAGCATCGATTTCTGATCAATAGTATCTTGAATCTTTTGTACATTTACAACGAGATTATCCATTGAGGAGCACAGAGCCTGAATATCCATGTCCACAGCTGTGTCCTGAAGCACTCTAATGTCTAGGGGAAAAAAAAGACTGAAGACAGAGCTAAGAAAAAAAAATGATGTCAGGATTTCTTTTTTCCCTCTATTGGGAATCATTGGTGTGGCTCCTTGTACTGATGTGGCTGGCAATCAGGCAACACAGCGTGCAGTAATCAGCGCACATACAGAGATCTGGCAATAACCAAAAACAATAGGACGAGCTCTGAGACGTGGAATCTCTGTAGACTGCAGTACCTGATCTATCCTCACACAACTATAAGCAGCAGTGGATTGCGCCTATCACTACCTATGCAACTCGGCACTGCCTGAGGAGCTGACTAGCCTGAAGATAGAAATACAAGCCTGACTTACCTCAGAGAAATACCCCAAAGGAATAGGCAGCCCCCCACATATAATGACTGTTAGCAAGATGAAAAGACAAACGTAGGAATGAAATAGATTCAGCAAAGTGAGGCCCGATATTCTAGACAGAGCGAGGATAGCAAAGAGAACTATGCAGTCTACAAAAAACCCTAAAACGAAAACCACGCAAAGGGGCAAAAAGACCCACCGTGCCGAACTAACAGCACGGCGGTGCACCCCTTTGCTTCTCAGAGCTTCCAGCAAAAGTTAATAGCAAGCTGGACAGAAAAAACAGAAAACAAACTAGAAGCACTTATCTAGCAGAGCAGCAGGCCCAAGGAAAGATGCAGTAGCTCAGATCCAACACTGGAACATTGACAAGGAGCAAGGAAGACAGACTCAGGGGGAGCTAAATAGCAAGGCAGCCAACGAGCTCACCAAAACACCTGAGGGAGGAAGCCCAGAGACTGCAATACCATTTGTGACCACAGAAGTGAACTCAGCCACAGAATTCACAACAGTACCCCCCCCTTGAGGAGGGGTCACCGAACCCTCACCAGAACCCCCAGGCCGACCAGGATGAGCCACATGAAAGGCACGAACAAGATCTGGGGCATGGACATCAGAGGCAAAAACCCAGGAATTATCTTCCTGAGCATAACCCTTCCATTTGACCAGATACTGGAGTTTCCGTCTAGAGACACGAGAATCCAAAATCTTCTCCACAATATACTCCAATTCCCCCTCCACCAAAACAGGGGCAGGAGGCTCCACAGATGGAACCATAGGTGCCACGTATCTCCTCAACAACGACCTATGGAATACATTATGTATGGAAAAGGAGTCTGGGAGGGTCAGACGAAAAGACACCGGATTGAGAATCTCAGAAATCCTATACGGACCAATAAAACGAGGTTTAAATTTAGGAGAGGAAACCTTCATAGGAATATGACGAGAAGATAACCAAACCAGATCCCCAACACGAAGTCGGGGTCCCACACGGCGTCTGCGATTAGCGAAAAGCTGAGCCTTCTCCTGGGACAAGGTCAAATTGTCCACTACCTGAGTCCAGATCTGCTGCAACCTGTCCACCACAGAATCCACACCAGGACAGTCCGAAGACTCAACCTGTCCTGAAGAGAAACGAGGATGGAACCCAGAATTGCAGAAAAATGGAGAGACCAAGGTAGCCGAGCTGGCCCG